>NC_064428.1:23799154-24109154 GCF_023375975.1 Astyanax mexicanus | reverse complement strand
CAAATACAAAAATCTGTTTTTAAATGATAATTTCATTTATTTAAAAAGTCATTTATTTATGACGTAATTGTTCCCCCATGAATTAACTGTGATTTTTTGGTTATCATTTTTAAAATCTTTTTAGGGAATCACTTAAATAGAACCTGATCTAACAACATAAAGCAGGATACAAGGTCCCAAAAAGCAACACATTATGCCCTGATCTGACGAAATTCAAGAACAGATGTCATTACACGGATACTTAGTTTAGCTCTGTCGGGTGGCATTAAGCGCTAATGCTAATGCTCCATTCTTAGTGCTGGAGAAATTTAGAAGTATAATGTCTTACTCTAAATAAATGAAAGCAATTTAATCACCCAAAGAAACAGTTTTCAGGACAGACATCTGTGTAGATTAACATCCAGTGCTTAATTGACTTTAAAAGAAAGTATTTTTTTTATTACAGTTTTGTTTATTCAGCTTAGCCTTACTTAATTTAGTTAGCTACCCCCCCACCACCACCAGTGTCTCTTAAAATGTGCCTTATAATCCAATGCACCCTATGTATCAACAATCATTCTGTAACAATGCATACTTCACTAGTTGTTACAGTGTTATTACATGATTGTTAAGGTGTAACTACACAGTTATTACACAGACTTATTATAAAGTGGAACTGAGGAATCAGTAGTAAAGTCCTACTTTTAGAATGAAGTAAACTGATGTAAAGACTGTAAGACAAGTTTTGTTTATTTAGCTTAGCTTTACTTAATTTAGTTAGCTACCCCCCACCACCACCCACTTATAATACGGTGCACCTTATAGTGCGAAAAATCTGGTAAATATTGTAATTTATTTTCGATAAGGAAACTGGTGTGGCAGTTAAACCCTATTCATTTTTTTATACTGAAATGAATAAAAAATGTGAGAGATTTACATCATTCTAAAAGTGGAACTCTTTTAAAAGCGTAAAACTGTAAAACTGGCTCTGTAGTTAAAAGTCAGCCCGTAACCATGTAAGTTATTGCAATCTCTTTAGAGGGAATAGAACAATCTCTCAGGCTGGAGCTTTATAGCTCCGTATGACTCATGAAAATGGGAAAAAATGGGAATTTGTGAAGACAAAGTTTGACAAAGAGAATGTTCTTCTATCGCCGAGTTCATGGCAGACTTTTTTTTCTTCTTCTTCTTCTTCTGCCTCCGCAGAACTTGATGCGCAATCTTAAATAAGTTACATCCGCCATGCCGGTGACGAGGGACTATGGAGCGACCGAATCAATCAAGTTGACGTCGGTGTGGCAAGTGGGCTAATATCTAATAGACTCTCCGCTGAGGATTACTTATCTGGAAAGTTACCGTGCCGAGGCATTTATATTTCATCGCCGTTCGTCCGCCAGGCAATATTGTCTTTGAATGTAGTGGAAGACACACTGCTTTGGAGGTCATATAAAAAAAGTGACAAGAGCTTTCAATCTTATAAAATAAACATTTGCAGTTAGGAGCGCAGAAGAGGAAGCAGCTGGATTTTTTATCTTTTTTTTTTTTGGAAGAAGCCAATAGGAAAACAATAGGAAGAGGAAAAAGAGCCTGAGAGCAGTTTGAAGAATCTTTCCTTTTAGTTAAAACTAAAAAAAAAAAAAAAAAAAAAAGTGAAAAATGTGTCTAGCATAGCGTTTAGCATATCCATTTGCCGTTTGCTGCTGCAAGCACCACGCTAATCTTGTTTATGGCGCACATTCCAAGCCGGTAGACGCTCACGCTCGATATATATATGAACATCTTCAGCAATAACAGCCTCATAAAAGCTCACAGTAAGAAAGACAGAGAGAAAAACAGAGAGAGACAGAGAGAGAGAGGGAAAGAAAAGAAAAAAAGAAAAACGTGAGCTTAACCTCCGATCAGCCAGCGCACCCTATATAAGCGTGGTGTCAGTTATACAGGAACTGGAGGAGGAGTGGGATTAAGCTCTTTAGAATCCCGGCATTAGATTTTCCTCTGTCTTGTCATCCTTGTGGATTATGTTAATAAAAAAACCTCTTGGTGATTAGATTTACAGATAAAAAAAAATATGAATAAACAAACAAAGAAGGTAAAGTAAATTTTCTAGACCCGAACTACTGCACTTTACTACTGTACAAACCGTCATCTACATACAAAAGAATAAATGGTTGCAAAACTAGTTTAACACAGAATAAAGTGTTGGATTACGATGCTATTCGGAAGGAAGATGAAGTTTACCAGGAACAATCAAGTAGAAGCAGAAAGCAGAAGCAGAATACTCATGAAAATGGAAAAAAAGATGGAATTTGTAAAGAAAAAACAGTGACAAAGAGAATGTTCTTCTACTAGTAGGTAGATTTGCTGGTGTGCTTTGGGTCATTGTCCTGCTGCAGAACCCAAGTACGCCTCAGCTTAAGGTCACAAACTGATAGCCTGACATTCTCCTTCTTCCTGGTTCTATCAATACATCAAACTACCACCACCATGTTTGACTTTGAGTAGAATGTTTTCTTCTGAAATGCGCCAGATGTAACAGGACACACATCTTCCAAAAAGTTCAACTTTTGTCTCGACAGCCAACAGAATATTTTCCAAAAAGTCCTGGGAATCATCAAGATATTTATTGGCAAATTCTCTCCCACGGATGCTGTTTTCGACCAGTATCTTTTTTATTATTAAATCATTAACAATGAGCTTATATAAGGCAAGTCATTTTTTTTAGATGTTGTTTCAGGATCTATGTTGACTTTGTGGATGAGTTGCCCATGCCCTTTTGGAGTGATTTCTCATCTGTTATTGAATTTCTTGAGATGAAGGAATAATATGTTGCTTTTATCTGTCAGACAGGTTCTATTTAAGCGATTTCTTGATTCTACAGGTCTGGCAGCAATCAGTCCTGGTTGTGACTGAATAAAATTAACTTGGCTTTCCAAAAATGTAGTTACCCTCTGAAAATGCATTTTCCTGTATATGTACTACAGGTGTAGGTGATGCAAAACCTATATTTTCGGCAGCAAAATAACTTATTTACATTCTGAAAATTTGAGAGCTTTGAAATCTCCTACAGGACACTTGGAGGAGCTGCCTGTTCTCTCTCTACTCCACTTAATAATTCCAGATCAGCAACAGGAATCAACCTAAATTCTGCAGGTTTAAAAACAGACGTAAAAAGCAGACCAACATAATGAAACTAATGGTTTGGAGACATGAACAATTTGATTTGTATTCAAGAAAACACTGATTTTAAAATGAAGTTGAGGAAAGAGCCAATTTTATGATTTTATTCATTATATTCTGACATTTTCAGCAGATTTTTTTATATTTTCTTTTACAATTATAATTAAATAGTGCTTTTCAGTAATGATCCTTCTCATTAAACATGAATGCTTTTTTATGTAATGCTTGAATAGAAATCCTCAAGATTTAGGGACGTAATGTCAAGCAGACAATTGACAAAAATCCTGGCCTAATGAATTAATCAGTTAATTGATTTGGGGGCAATTACCTTTTTTTTTTTTACAAAGATTTGTTAAAGTAGCTTTTTTTTTCTTAGTATTTTTCTTTGTTTGATATTAAGATTTGTTTGAAAATGTGAAAAATGTAAGTATGTGTCAGTCCTGATGCTGTCAGTCTGCCCATTTAGGACAATTGTTCTAATAAAGACTCTACAGCGATCAGCCTCGCCCTCCTTCTGATTGTTCATTTCTCTACACCTGTGTTCACCTGTATAAATAGCCCTCTGTTTCCTTTGCTCCTCGTTGAGTATTATCTAGTTTTCTAGCTCTGTTACGAAGCGTTTTCATTCTTGCTTTCTTACCTTATTGTTGTCGACCCTTTTCTGCTCTTTCTTTACTCTCTTGTCTAGCCCTATTGTTCTGCTGTTTATCTTTAGTTACCAACCTTGCTTTCTTTCTTGGGATCTGTGTTAACAATAAAACTATGTTTTTTAATCAGCACTTGTTTCACCTTGTCCTGGCCCTGGTGACAGTATGACTAAAATACTAAAAGACTAAATATTTTTTTTTTTCTCAGCTCTGTAGCTTAGCTTTAACATTGGGCTGTAGCAGAAATAAACCTCATCCTAGAGGTGGGTGTTTCTTGTTTTGACGTTTATGACCTAAAATACTGTAAATCAATGAAGTGTTTTGCACAGCTGTTGGGGACAGCTCTGCAGCTCTACTGAGCTGAGGTTTGGTGGTGTTGCACTCTATGAAATTAACCTCCTCCTGAACTCCTGCTGAAGCACATTAGCTGCTCTTATGCACGCGCTCCAGCCCTTCCTTACAAGATTAAGCTCTTTGAAGTTTCAATATTGCAGGAGGAAAAACTGGCACTCACCAGACGCCACGATGATTCCGGGAGCCGACTCCTTGCTGGCGATGTTCCCGGACGTGTAAGGGTTCGCCGACACGTGTAGGTGCAAATGCAGCGAGCAGTACGGCTACGATCAACACACACAAACACAACACACAATACACGAGCAGAGAGACAGATTGTTAAGCATTAACTATTAGCTAATTCTACATGTTATTAGTGTATAATTTAGCAGCAGTTTGTGTAGTCTATGTGAGTTTGGCAAGATCATGGCTGTGCTGGAGTTTATTGAGTTAATAAAAGCTTAATAAGTCACTAATACACCAAGAAGTGTACCATATTCTAAAGTGAGGTTCTGTTCATCACTAATTAGACACTATAAAACACAAAAAAACATTTATGAGTCAATCTCCATCACAATTTAGCTAATAAGAGCTTAATAAGACACTAATACATCAATATATGTACCTTATTCTAAAGTGAGGTTCTGTCCATCACTAATTAGACACTAAAAAGCACAAAATAAACACATTTATAAGTCAATCTCCATCACAATTAAGCTAATAAAAGCTTAATAATTAACTAATACACCAAGAAGTGTACCATATTCTAAAGTGAGGTTCTGTTCATCACTAATTAGACACTATAAAACACAAAAATAAACATTTATAAGTCAATCTCCATCACAATTTAGCTAATAAGAGCTTAATAAGTCACTAATACACCAAGAAGTGTACCATATTCCTAAGTGAGGTTCTGTTTATCACTAATTAGACACTAAAAAAGTATTGTGTGTTTGACCTCAAATGTACAGAAGTTGTTGATGCTAAAAATGCAATTGTCCCAATGAAATAACAGAAAACACATTTTATTTAAGCACATTTATTCTCAAGCTGTTTTATTTTCTGTTAGATGTAACATAACATAGCATGTTTATAGTGCACTTTAAGAACTAATACAGCCATTTCTAAGCACCAATTACACTTAAACAGAATAAAGCCTAATAAGTAGTGAAGAAATCATTTACAAATGTCTAATTAAGGCTTTATTACGCAAATAATAAGACATGAATAAGCGCCTAATGTGTGTCCCTTCAAATAAAGTGTTACCGTGCAAATGCACACAATACACAAGCAGAGAGACACACAAATCATTCACAATCAGTCCCTCAAAGCGTCAAGGAAAATTACCGCTAAGCACCTTCAACTGAACTGTCATCCTATGGCGGACAGCCGCGGCTTACGCTAGCATAAAGCTCCTAATTACAAATCCCACAATGGTACGCGCTCCCTACCGGTAGCGTCCCGACATTAATTTTGATTGCAGTAACCTTTAGCGGCACAATTCTCATTATACGCCTGCAAATGCCAATGGTAAGCACATGTTGCGGGGGGCTGTTTAGGGGGTTTATTAAAACTTTGACATTTTCTGACAAATAACTCTATAATAGGGGCTGAAGGCAAGGCCGGATGTGAGACCATTAATTAGTCAAATTTATCAAAGGGTAATTATTTCCACGCCGACGTCGAGTGGCGCGGACGAGTGCTACTTTGTCGAAGCAACAGATCGCCGCTAGTCATCCTATTTACCCAGGAAAAATAAATACCACTCCACTAGCACTCGCCTAGCACTCCCGAAGCGTGATGACTCATTATAGAAAAACAATCGGCCTATAAAAAAAAACATTAAAAGACATTAAAAGACATGTTTTTTTTCTTATTGTTTCTCTTGAGTGTTCATCTCGTAATGTTTCTACCTATTTAACTTGTTTAAAACGGGAAATAAATGATGGGAATTATAAATGATAAAGACGTTCTTTAGATAATAGTATCAATAGAGAGACAAAATGAGCATATGACTGGTCAAAAATGCATTTTATCCCATTTTCTCCCCAATTTACAAGGCCCAACGTAAGGAGGGTGAAGACTAGCATCACAGCACATTCGGAGGAAAACGCAGCGATTCGGTTTCGATACATCAGCTCACAGACGCCTTGTGCTGATCGACATCACCCTTTGGAGTGATTTGGTGTGGAAAGAGAGAGTGCAATCTACCCACCCAGAGAGAGAGCAAGGCCAATTGTGCTCTGTTAGGGCTCTGGCAGCTGATGGCAAGATGCATGACCAGGATTCAAACCAGCAATCCTCTGATCATAGTGGCAGCGGCAAACTTTAGCCAACTGAAGAAAATCATGGATATATTTTCTCAGTCAGCTTTAAAAGGTAGAGTCAGCTTTGAGTTAACAGCTGTGCTGAACTTGCCAGGAGTTAATTACTTGTATTGCTTGACCTCTTTTTCCTCTAGATTTATATTGTTGAAAAGAAACAACAGAGTTTTCTCTGTTGCGCAGGATGAGTTTATCAGAGTTACCAGCCTCAGAAACTCACAGAAAGTTAACAGAACCCCAGATAAGAGCACCTAAATGCTAAATTCACAGAGTATGTTGCTTTGTTTAACACTTTTAAGTTTCTACATGATTCCTTATGTGTTCCTTCATAGTCTGGATGACTTCATTATTAATTTACAATGTAGGAAAAATAAAATAAAAGCTTTGACTGGTACTGTATTTTGTAAATATATGTTGTATATCAAATTCAAATGTATGAAGATTTTACTAGTGTTTTTATGAATATGATGAGTTCTAGACGTCGCCTGGGCCCTAAATTCTCCAGATCTCAATCCGATCAAGAATCTGCGAGACTTGCTGGAACAATAAATCTGATCCATGGTGGCTCGACTTCGCAGCTTACAGGACTTAAAGGATCTGCTGCTGTCAGACACCACAGGAAACCTTCAGAGGTCAGTCTTATAGAGTCCATGTCTCAGACCTCAGAAAGGTTGGAGCAGAAGCAGGTTATATGGAAAATACCAAAAGCAGTGGTTGGAGTGGTGCAGTGGATAACACTACCATCTGCCAGTGAGCTACCATGTGAGACACTGGGGTTCAATTCTCAGTCTGGGTGACTATGCTGTGCTACACCTGTAGCAAGTCTCCTTACACTAAATTGGTAATAGTCTGTAATAGAAAAAAAACTTGAAAATTGCTCTAAACAAAGCTAAAAGCTAAAATGCTGTAAATGTAAATGTAATAACGTTGTTCAATGAAAATCAAGTATCTGAAATTTTTGTCGATTTTTAGTTCATTACACAATTTGTCCCTTAAACTGTGTCTCAATTTCTTCATGAATGGACCTAAATGAACAAAACATTTCCAAAATGACCTGAAATAAACTTTTTAAACCTGAGATTTTACATTGACTTTCATTGAAAGTTAAGGAGGTTTTATCTCTCTCCTGTAAAGTTGCTGTTTTGGAGATCCTTTAAAGGTTTTTCATTGGACAGCAATGATATTAAGCAGTCGGCCATAACGTTCTGGCTATATAAAGTCAGTATATGTTTTTCTTTTTTTTTTATAAAACTTATTCAGATATAGTAAATGTTTTTTTCTTTTTTTTATCATAAGTGATATTGTTCTTATTGTTCTGGTATGTCACTTCATTTTTTGTCATATAAATGTAAAGGGGATTTGCAATATTATTTTCAACCATTTACTTTTATTTTATTTGATATTTTCTTTATTCAATTCGATATTTTTACTATTTTATATGTATAATTTTATAGTTAACGTCAGTTGAATTTTTTCTTTTTGTTTTAAACATTTTGTTTGTTTGTTTTAAACACTTTCTAAGACCTATTATTTTTATTTTACTTTTTCTTACTATTTTACTTGCATCGTATTAATATTTTACTCTGCTGTTTTTTTGTGATTAAATGTTTTTTTAATTTATTTATCATTATGTTCTCTTTTAGTCCCTATTCGAATTCACATTTCTAGCAATTCTACAAGCTGTAAAGTGGTAAATGTTTTAAAAAATCAATCAGCATAAAGAATTTATAAGAACTCACGCTAACATTACCCAGTCCTGTATTGATTTTTTTTTATGTGTATATATAAAGCTTAGCTTAAACATTAGTTTAAATTGTCTTTAAATGGTCTACAGTGTACTGTATCATATGGGTACTTTATCAGTTACTGTTACAGTTACAGGATATTACTCTAGACAGATTACTCCTTGCCAACTCTTTTTATTTTAAAGTTAGATAAAGCACTATTTGGACAGTTGTTTTACTTTGACAAGTATAATACTGTTATCAGCATCAAATGACTGAGATGGGAGTTGCTACTTGATTTATGAACTGGTCACTTCCATAAAACACTGATTACAGTGTAACAATTCTTTTTGTTTTATTGTAAGGAGTTGAAATAAAACAGGATATGTGAAGTAAGATCTACCCACATGTTGCTTTGCATGGGGTTATCATAATATGAGGTCATTTTATGGGTTGTTTTATAGGCGTCAATCAAAAGAAAAATCTCTGAAAAACTCTGGTAATAATTTATAGAATACTTAACCCATTTTCTTATGTCAAAATGTCTTGTCCACATTAAACTCACACTTGTTACATTACGTATGAACATGATAAGATATCCTTATTATTGTCTGTAAATATTAATATCAATATCAACTGTATTCAACATGCTATGCATTACATAGATATCAGGTTGAAAAATGCAGAAAAAAATGCAGAAAAAATCCTCTAAATTGAATGTAATGAGATTAGATTCTACTTAATTTGAACCACGTCGATTGGTCTATTTATCGTGAAAGGTTCAAACGACGTAAAGGGCAGCTGCCACTCAAACACGGCGTGGGAAAAATAATAATAAAAGACCCCAAAAGGTATTTAACATCCATTTCCTACAAACTAAAAGCGCGCGGTAATGATTGAGACTCAAATAACAAAGCGGCGCCTGCCAATCTCCTCATAGAGCGCGGTCAACACATTACTGTCCGTCACCTGACCTTTTACCGCAGGCTTCGTTCCATCACGCCCGGCTTTGATGAGCAGCCCTGATGAGCGCTGCTCTTTCTGATGCTTAGCTCAGACTGCATTAAACACATTTCAGACAGGCGGCATTTGACAAGTGCTCTCTTTCGTGCTCTCATTATCACTCTCCTTCTCTACACATCTTTCATTCTCTTTCCCCCATCTCTCTCTCTCTCTCTCTGTCTTTCTTTCTCTCTCTTTCTCTCACCAGTATGCAGTGGATGCTGTTCCCATGCAGGTCAGAAGAGGGCGCCTGCAGCAGCCTCCAGTCCCGGCCTTTATTATACGTGATGAAGGTCTTTATTTGATCATCCTGTTTCTTGTTGGCCAGGAACATGCCTTTGATTCCCGCCACCTAGTAGAACAATAAAACAAACAATTAAACAATATAGAATGTATTAAAACGATTTAAATGATTAAAAAAAAAACATCCATTCAGTTTTTAGTTACTTTACAGGAACTTGTTCAGTACTTACAGTATTCACTTTAGTTTTAATAGATTTTACTAGATTCAGAAATAATAAAGAAAATGTAGGATTTTGGTTTAAATAATAAAATCTGATGTCAAAACTAAGATAGTAAATTAAATGCAAACAGACTACAATTACACTACTTAAAAATTGTATATATATTTTTGTTCCCAGTTGTTAAATGTGTTTTCTAATTCCTAAATTCTAATTTCTAAAATGATTAGAAATAAAAGGTTATTATCCCCGAAAAACATTGCTTTTGTGCTCTGCAGAATGATTCTTTATATATTTATATATTTATGAAATATTCAGTGATTCTGGAACTGTCACAACTATCTAGACGTTTCTAAACTTGTCCAGAATTGTCTAGAAGGTTTTTGAACTTTCTGAGACTGTCCTGAAGTGTACAGTGGCTCCAAAAAAAATACAGCTCTGAAAAAAAGAAAAAAATAAGAGACCACTTCAGTTTCTGAATCAGTTTCTCTGATTTTGCTATTTATAGGTTTATGTAAATAAGTAAAATTAACATTCTTGTTTTATTCTAGAAACTACAAACAACATTCCTCTAAAAATAAAAATATTGTCATTTAAAGCATTTATTTGCAAAAAAATGAGAAATGGCTAAAATAACAACAAAAGATGCAGAGCTTTCAGACCTCAAATATTGCAAAGAAAATAAGTTCATATTCATACGGTTTTAAGAGTTCAAAAAATCAATATTTGGTGGAATAACCCTGATGTCTTAAACACTGCTTTTGGATAACTTTATGCCACTACTTTTTTCCCATTTTTTCCAGAGCTGTATTCTTTGTTCCCAGTTGTTAAGTGTTTTTTTTTTTCTAATTCTTTGTGTCTAAAATGAATAGAAAAGAAGCAAACTTGCTTTTGTGCTCTGCAGAATGATTCTTTATATATTTATATATTTATGAAATATTCAGTGATTCTGGAACTGTCAGAACTATCTAGATCGTTCTAAACTTGTCTAGAATATTCTAGAACTCGGAGACTGTCCAGAAGTGTACAGTGGCAAGAACATACATATAACCTTTATCTAATATATCATATTCATGTGTTGAAAATGGCCCAGTCAAAGTCCTGACCTAAATTCCATTGAGCATCTGTGGCAAGACCTAATTGGATTCATTTGACCTGGGGAAGTACAATAATGTAATTAGTATCAAATGACTGAGATGGGAGTGACTACTTGATTTACAAACTGGTCGCTTTCAAAATAAAAGGTGATTTTTACGATTGCATAATTGTATTATTTATTATATAACATTTTATATATATATATATATATATATATATATATATATATATATATATATATATATATATATATATATATATATATATATATTAGCATTTCTAATATATATATATATATATATATATTAGAAATCAATAGTTTCAAAATCAATATTTGGTGGAATAACCCTGGTTTTTAATCACAGTTTTCATGAATCTCGGCATGTTCTCTTCCCCCAGTCTTACACACTGCTTTTGGATGGCTTGCGATCATCCATCTTCCTCTTGATTATATTCAATTTGTTAAAATCAAAGTAAATCATCAAGAAACTCATTCTTTAAAATCATTTTTAAGTGGTCTCTTATTTCTAACTTTTTTCTGCACAGTAGAGGTTCATACTACAACAGATCTTTTGATACCTATTGATAGTCTTGATTTGAGATGAAACATTAGAAGAACAGGTGCTTCAAATTTCATTTTTTTTTTACATACAATGCATATCAAAAGTCTGTGTGCTAGATCTATCAAAGGAAGACAGGACAGATGGAATAATCGCCGCCTGTGCCGAGCACAAACTGATGGGAGTCGCCCTGTAGGCCAGGCTGAAGCGAAGAAAGAAATGCAAGAAAGTGCTTCCGATCTGCTCTGTCTGTTCAATAATTGAGGAGTACTTCAATCTGGCTGGCGGGGGAGATTTTTTAGCATATGCGACACGAGGGTGGCGACCTCAATCAAGCCACTGGATTTTGCAGCCTCTCCTCAGGCCAAACGTGGGTTTACAGGTGGGGGCCGGTGGCTGGTGAGGGATGCTATCATCAACAGTTTAATTATTTGATTGGGTGATAGCCTGACACCGGTTGCCTGTGCTGGAACACATCTTAGCCTGCTTTTATGTGCAGCGCCTACTGAATTAAAAGCCTACTCCAGCTCCCGCATTACAAGCCTGATCTTTACCTGTCGCGTTTGTAGCAGATGGTCGGTTATCATGGACACCGCAGCTTATAACACTGAATATTTTGATGTAGATGAGTTGCTGTGGAGGGCAAGTCAATTTCCAATTGCTGCTGGAGGTCGTAGACACCTCGGTATCAATGCCGCACTGAGAACGGTCCAGTAACAAGAAATTTCCAGCCAAAAGAATCTCGTGGGCAGCATCTTGTGAGCATGTGAAGATGACAAACTGAAGGACTAGAGGATGAAGGGAAGTTGTTTAGAATTTTAAAGCAGGATTAGGTTCTAAAAAACATATCCCAAGCTTTGAGCATCCCAAGTAGCATTGTTCAATCCATCATACACAACTGGAAAAAATTATTCTACAAACTGCAAACCTACCAAGACATGGCCATGGTCCACCCAAACTGACAGATTGAGCAAGAAGGGCACTGGTCAGAGAAGCAGCCAAGAGGCCCATAGTCACTCTGGAGGAGCTGCAGAAATCTAAGAAAGCTAAGAGGGGATACTCTGTCCAAAAGACAACTATCAGTCATGCACTCCACAAATCTGTCCCACTGTTTTCCGTTGGCCTGCCTTTATTATAGCCTTGATTTCTGCATGCATTCACTGTGGCATAATTTCCACAAGCTTTTAAAAGGTCACAACAGATCTTGATTCTGTGTTGACGATGGGAGAATGGCACCACTGCACAAAATCTTCTCCACCAGCACATCCCACAGATTCTCAATGGGGTTAAAGGTCTGCACTCTTGGCTGTGGTGGCCAATCCATGTGTGAAAATAAGGATCTCATGCTCCGTGAACCTTGCACCCTTTACAATTCCATCCCCATGAATTGGAATAATGGAATATGTCTGTGCCATTAGGGAAGGAAAAACCCATTGATGATCCACTGAATAAACTGGTCTATATTCAGTATATTCAGGTAGTCAGCTGACCTCATGCTTAGGGCACATAACATTGCAGAACCTAGACTTGACCAGCTGCAGCATCCACCCCAAAGGTTTGTATGATAGGCACTAGGCATAATGGTTTCATAACTTCAGCCACCACTTTTCTTACACTGTTGCACCCATCACTCTATAGCTGGTTAAATCTGCACTCCATTGCTTTGCTCCATTGCTGCACAGTCCAATCTTTATGTACCTAGCGAATTAAAGCTGTTTATGCTTGATAGATTAATTAATAAATGGTTTTCTTAAGGCTACACAGCTCTTCAGTCCCAATCCCTTGAGTTCCTTTTGCACTGAGCATGTGGAAATGCTCTTACTTTCACTATTAATCATAGCACTGAGTTCTAGAGTTGTTTTTTTCCTACGATCTGATTTCACCAAATGTTCAAGTGATCGTGTCACGCCTAACACAGACTGTGTAGTCCAAAACCCAGACTCCTCCGTTTCTGTCAATGGACAATCTCAATCTCCGGAATTCAACCCCCAGCATGCATCTGTCTCTATCACATGTCTGGACTCAGCCAAGCAGCTCACTTTCTCTCTCTGGTCATTGCCGGTGTTGTGCCGAATTCAGCAGCCTGCCAGGAAAAGCACCCCCTCTCGTGAGCATGCACAGACATCTTCTTGGCTTTTATTAAATTTAAAATACCCAATATGCTCTTCTAAGCTACGCAGCCTCTCCTAAGAATTAATGAAAAAATAGTCATGTCACCTGCAGCCTCTCCCAAGAGAGGGGGCATTTCCTACCATAGTAGTGTCGAAATCTGCACCCCCGCCATGAAAAGCATCCTCTCTCGGGAGAGGCTGCAGGTGACATGACTATTTTTTCATTAATTCTTAGGAGAGAGAGGGTGCTTTTCATGGCGGGGGTGAAGATTTCAGCAACATAGTAGTGTTGAAATCTGCACCCCCGCCATGAAAAGCACCCCCTCTCAGCAGCGTGTACACACCTCCTCCTCTATAAAAGCGTTTTAACTTTACTACGTTCCGAGAGCGGGTGCTTTTCCTGGTGGGGTAGATGGCGACACACTTTTGGGGTTTATTGATGTCCTCACTGAATGGCCTACTGTCGCTCTAAAAACCATACACTACCAAACTAAACCCCTCACTAATAATACAATTTGGATATAAAAGTAGTGAACTACCATTAGAATAGTAGTGTATAGTGTGAATAGTGTAATATATAACGTACAGAAGTGTTTGGTTTGAGACACGGTGAACAAATGATGCTAATAGTTGTAATGTTTGTCCATAATTTGCTTCTTGAGTGCTAAAAAAATAAGCTTCTATTTGGAATTGGTTGGTTGTAGATAATAACAGAAAACTAATTGACTCCTACAACATGAGTCATACACGTTTAATAGAAAGCAGTTACCTTCCAGCTGGTGCTAAAATACTTTTTAAATTGGTTTCTATTAAAAATATATTTAGTATCAATGGTTTCTAAGGACATGGGAATTAGAATCTATGGTAACCAACCGTACGCTACCCTCGCAGCAGAGAAGAAAATGCTGAAGCATTTATTTACCAGACATGAATAGGTGTTCCAGATAGAAGGAAAAGGAAGACTTTATTCTAAATTCATACCACTGGCTCTGTACTGCTGGATTGTGTCAGCGTTTTCTATCTGCGTATTTTTACAAAAAGCGTCATGGAGGCATAGAGCACCGCTTTAGCACTGTTTTCTCTAAAGTTTTCTCCTTGTCTCCGAGATGAACAGAACCGAACTTGTTCAGCAGAACAGCATGTTCTGAAACATTGATCAGAGCTAAATACTGAAAAGGTCAACCACTTTGAATAATAGATCTGAAAACAGTGGCGCGTTCTGAAAAAAAAAATGAAAAGAGAGAAAAAAAAAAAAAAAACTCCCGCAGCTGCATTGTATTGAAAGGTATATTTACAACAAATTCAGTACTGGTCAAAAGTTTTCCCTCACATTTATACAATGAAGCATGAAACTATATATAGTAACAGTCAAAATCTACATTGTGAATTACTACTGTAAATAAATATTAAAGTCATCCAGACTATGAAGAAAAAACACATAAGGAATTAGTTGGGCTCTTTTCTGGGGTTCTGTTTGTTAACTTCTGGTTTCTGAGGCTGGTAACGCTAATAAACGTATCCTGTGCAACAGAGGGAACTCTTGGTTTTCCTTTCCTGGGGTGGGCCTGATGAGTGCCATTTTCATCATGACATTTTGAAAGTTCATAAAAGGTTTCGATTGACTAACCTTCATTTCCTAAAGTATTTTTTTTTTCCTTTTGTCCTTAGTTCTTGCCATAACATGGATTAGAACATTACTCAAACAGGACTATTCACTGTATTATACCAACTCTACTCATGCTCTCAAACACAATAAGAGGGCAATTAAATTAATTAAAGTAATTAACTCTTGACGAGTTCAGCACAGCTGTTAACTGAAAGCTGAACATTCCAGGTAACTCTACCTCATAAAGCTGACTAAGAAAATCTAGCCAAGATGTGCAAAGCTGTTTCTATCTAAGCAAGAGGTAGCTAATTTGTGAAGAATCTAAAATATAAAACATTATGGCTTGCTTAACATTTTTCCTTTACTAAATAATTCTGTATGTTTTTTTTCCTAGTTTGGATGACTTTAGAATAAATCTACAATGCAGAAGATTTTAAAATAGTTTAATTATTAATAATTAAAGCACTGAAAACACGTTTTAATTTTCTTTTCTTGGTACTGTATACTGTATATATAAGGTATGATCAATGTAAAGACCAGTATAATTGGTTGTATTAGCTTTTCACATTATGCTGCTTCAAGACTGCGAGAGGCTGTCTTACATTAATCTCCAAGCTTTTGCTTGGCATGCATTTTTAATTTCTCTTAGCTATTTAATCTCTTTATTTGGGAAGAGAAGGACCTACTTACTTTGTACAGGAAGTCGTTTTGTGATAAACAATGTCTTTATGTGGGGACAGCAATTTATTTTAACATTTTAAAATTATCCTTGCCATTTGGGATTAGTCCAAATTAGTCCCAATTAGTCCAAAAACAAAATTTTAGCTTTCAATAATGAGTAAATAAACTAGTTTCAAACCTACAATTGGGAAAATTGGGAAAATTTCATGCTGACCCATGTTTCTGTCTGGACTGGCTGTAGAAACTTTGGACTGGGATTCCTGGGATCTTGTTTTTAATCAGTTAAGTGCAATGTTGTCATGTAACCACTAGATGGTTTGGCAGTGTCTCTATGCAAAGCCAAAGCGTCAGTGTTTTCAAAAATGATAAAGTATCATGGTACAGAGAAGCAGATATGTAATGGCCACATATGAGGACGCTGGGTCTCAAGGAAGGCAAAAAAAATCTGCTTCAAGTCACTAAGTAGAATAAATCTGGTCTTATTAGCATAATTTGTATTATTAAATAGTAGAAGTAGGGCTTAGAGTACTGGCTTTGAGGATTACCTCATACAGGTCTATCATCACGTTTCCCTCCGGCCCCATGCTGCTCACAACGCTCTCCAGAGCGAGTGTGTAGAAGACTCCTCCAGACTCGGACACATACAGGTTATAGGTGTCATTCTGATTCCATTCCTGGACTGCTGCCACCACCCGGTTTTCATCCGTGCTGATTACGTGCAGGTCCTGGAAATGATAAGAGTTAAAAGATTAATATTAGAGTCTTAATAGTAAGCGTCATTGATGATGCATACCCCAAATGGTGATCAAATCTTTATCTCTTAGAAATTGAGACTTAATTGTCATCTAGTAATATTTCTGGTAGTAATAAAACAGAGGCAGAAGAAGTGAAATGAATTCAGGAATGGATTCATGGAAGTCATTCATGGAGTCATGAAAAGATAAAATAAAAACTAACTAATTACAGAACATTGTTTGAGTTAACTCAGATTTCTTTAGTCAAAAGTTCTCCAAACTCAAATTTCAAGCTTTTAAACTCCCTCTTTTGTTGACAAATGTGAAAGAGCCAAATTTGACTTTTCTCATTATTTTTATTAATATCTTTTCGAAAATACTATTTTAAATATTTTTAGTTAAAACACAAATTCAAATATTTACATAATCTCAAAGATTGTCACTGTCTCAACAAATGAATGGCACGTAATATTTTTTTTATTATATTAATATGTGTGTTTTAACTAAAAATATTTACATTTCAGGAATTATAATATATTATGTATGGTCTTGAATACATCTCTTGGATGCGCTGGGATACATCATCAGTGATGTTCCTGGGGTCATTGGGGGGAGGTCCTTCAACATCAGACCCCTTCACTCAGGTGACCCATCCGGGGTTGATCAATTCCCGGACTGCATCCCAGCAGCACCAATCCACGGGCTCGCCCTCTTTATCCAAAGCCAGCCGGTGGCTTTCTCTGCGGCTTCTGAAATGGAGCGTATGGCTGCCCGCTTAGCAGCTCCTGTCACTCCTAGCCCTGCCAGAGCTTTGCAGGTTGAGCGTCCAGCAAACCCACGGCATCCCACCTCAATAGGTTCACAGAAGGCACGCCAGCCCCGACTTCTGCACTGCATCACCAGGTAGGTATTTAAACTAGGTATTTAGCCTGCTTTCTTGCATGTGCCTCCACCATGTGTTCTTCCCATGGCACAGTGAGCTCCCACAGGATCACCTGCTTGGTTGTATCTGAGTAAATGATCAGGTCTGGGCGCAATCTTGTCTGGGCGATGTGTTCAGGGACCTTAAGTTGTTTTCCCAGATCCACTCTAAGCTTCCAATCTGGTACTGTTGACAGCAAGCCTGACTTGTGCTTTGGTTGCACATGGGGCTTTTCTCCAGCCCTCAGGAAAGCGATGTTGGTCTTCCTTGGGCAGTGTCTGCTGGACTGAATCGCTGAGGTGACGGCTTCTGCAACTGCCTTGAGCACCTGGTCATGGCGCCAACGGTAACAGCCATCGACCAAAGCCTTGGGGCAGCTGCTGAGGAGGTGTTGAAGCGATCCTCTCCCAGCACACAGTGGGCAGGTAGGTGTTTCACTCTTACCCCAGGTGTACAGGTTTGCAGGGCTTGGCAGTGTGTCGTAGACAGCTTGAACCAGGAAACTGATGCGGCTGACATCAGCCCGCCAGAGGTCTGGCCATGAGATTTTACGCTGCTCGGTCTTCTCCCACCTAGTCCAGGCACCCTGCTGGCTGAGTCCCACCATCTTCCTGGCTCTAACCTCCTCTACACCAGCACGCACTTTCTTTTGGAGGAGATGTTGTCGCTCCTTCCCGTTGGCGCTGTCCACCTTGCAAACTGGGAAGTATCCCAGGCCTGCTTGCCCTCTTGCCACCGTCCCAACAAGGGCCTTCTGCCTGAGCCGTGACTCTGCTGCCTGTAGCTCTCTGGCCGCACTCCACTTCCTGCCTGTCCGGACTTCAATGCCAGCTGTTGCCACCTTGGGGTCCCTGGAGTCCCTGTACTGCATGACCTCCCTTGTCCGGGTCACCACAAATTCTTCTGAGAGGCCACTGAAGAGGAGCTGTAGGGTGTTTGTGGACCCATACAAGGCAGCACTGCTTAGGCTTCTCGGCAATCCGAGCAACCTTCGCAAGTAACTGCTGACCCAGAGGTAACCCTCAACTGGAAATTGTTGTAATAATCCAGTATGAGGTTGCTGATCTCATTGGGAACATGGTGTCTGCGGAGAGTCTCCTCAACCAGCTTGTGTTGTATGGACCCATAAGCATTAGCAAGGTCCAGCCACAGGACAACCAGGTTGCCCTTGCCTTCTTTTGCTTCTCTAAGGAGCTGTGTGATGACCCCTGTGTGTTCCATGCAGCCAGATGTTCCAGAGATTCCGTCTTTCTGTACAGAGGTGTCTATGTAATTGTTCTTTAAACAGAACATCAACAGTCGTCGTGACAGGATACTGAAAAATATCTTGCCTTCTGTACTTAGCAGTGAGGTGGTCCGAAACTGGCCAAGTTCTTTAGAGTTCTCCTCCTTAGGGATCCACACACCCTCAGCCCATCTCCACTGATTGGCAACTCTTCCTCTACGCCAGACTACTCTCAGGATCTTCCATAACTGCTGAAGGAGTTTCGGACAGCATTTGTAAACGTTGTATGGTACGCCACTGGGTCCAGGGGCTGAAGCTGATCTTGCTGCCTTTACAACTTCCTGGACCTCTCTCCAGCTGGGCTCTTTTATGTCAAACTCTATAGTTGGTGCGGCTGGGCTAATCAGAGCATTGTTGGGGCCAAGATCCTGGTCTCTTTCTGGGTCGCTCAAGGTGTGGTGAAGGAAGGCGTTCACATCCTCTGCAGAGCACTCCAGCTGGCCGCTGCGCTTGTCACCAAGTAGTTTCCTGGTGAAGCCGAAGGGGTTGGTAATAAAGGATGTTCGCTTTTTGGCCCTCTCCTTTGCTCGTCTGCAATGCCACTCTGCTCTGCGGATTGTCAGGAGCTTCTTCCTGATGATCTCTCGCAACTCTGCCAAGGGCTGCCGTTCCTCATCGCTGGCCATCTTGTGCTGCTTCCTAAGGGATCTCAGCTCTTGGCGCCGCTGCTGGATCTTAGTGGCTCTGCGATTCTTGTTGTAGGGCATCCTGCTGTTCCCTGTCTCAAAGAGGCCAAATCTCTCCGACGCATAGCTCACAATGATGGTCGTCATTGTCTGCAACCGTCTGTCAATGTCACCCTTAGCTGTTGTTTGGACAACTTCACAAACATTGTCGTCGAATTGCTGCCACAGGCTCTTGCTGGTTGCTGGGGGCCATTTGATCCGCTTACGAACTACTCTGCATGGACTTTGGGGAGCCAGTGCGTGGAGGTGCTGAGCTCTGTGGGGTGAGTCCTGGCCCTGCTCCTCCTGCGTCTCACCAGGCACTAGTCCTGTGCGTTGCACCTGTTTCCCTTTGTCCAAGCATTTCATCCTGGCCTGATGGATTTTGAGGCCCCGCGGATTCTTGCATGTTTTCCGCAGATACATATTGCATTTATCGTTGTCTTGTCATTTGCATGGGTCGTTATCTGAAGGTCCGTCCTGTTGGGGATCTCATCCTCCCCCCCTCTCGGGATCCCCTGGGGGTATGTCTCTGAAGGTTTGCTCGTAGCTTGGATTGGCTTCCTCCTCACGAAGGATGCAAGCTGGGTTGCTAGCCCGTCTTGCCCATGTTGCCGTCTTTCCGTACTGTCAGCTGACTTTCCAGCAGTCAATAGAGTATAAATAGAGTAATTAAGTAATTGTAATTAGTTAATATTGTATGCAGAAATTAAGTGAAGTTTACTAAAAGAAAGGATTGACTGAAGTTTAGTTCATTTAAGTCTTGAAACCGAGTTGAAGTTACATTTATCTGAAATAAAAATTACTTAAAAAAAGCAAATGCAGAAAGTTGCGTAAATTTTACTCATATTTTTTTTCAGAGTGGGGATGCCATGGGATAGAAAAGGTAATCTGGAATTTGAATATATTATGAACTATTTACTAATGTTTTCAAACTGAGACGAGTTAATCTCAGTTAACGTAGAACTCATAAAAGAGTCTAAAAGGAACGACTGTATAGAAAAATGATCTTTAGGACTATATTTACTTTTGTTCAGCATAGGCTGTGCATTGTGAGGCTTTTATGAATTATATAAAAGTACACTGAGTTGAACACTGACTTGAATTTTAAGTAGGTGCCAAAACGCAGGTCTTTACTGTTAATTATGATGAAGGTAAAGTGTTGACGGAAATCATGTCTATTATTACCATGCCATTATAAAGGAAACGGGGCAATGTCTCAGTCCCTCGATCAAATGCCACCGCGCTCCATTAATAAACCGTTTACAGAGCCGCTGACACTTTGATTTACGACTTTAAACAAGCCCAACTTGATGAAAGCTCAACTTGAAATATCAGGCAACCGGCAAAAAGTAGGTCAAACTCACAAAACAACAGAAATGCACTTAAATGTCTCAAAACAGTATCTTCAGGTTCACCATTTTATTTACTTATTTATTCATTTTTTGATCTTCTTTTACCAAATTTACATACATAAAGGGGGGTTTTGCTTGAAAACGCATGCAAATTTCACCTGCAATCAAGTGGGAGTGAATAGGAATGGCGTGGCCTGGAGAGAAAGGGGAAGTCTGGAGAGCCAGGGCGACCCCGCCCCGCTGCGCTGAATCAGATTAATAAACACTATCGGGCTTTTATTCTGGCGCAGGACTAATATTCCTATTAGCTTTAAATTGAGCTTGTCAGACTCGGCTATCGAGGAAAACACATGCTGGCAATTTGCAAATTTCATCTACCCCAGACCGTGCGAGTCTTGGCTGGGAAGGCTCTTTAAGGAGCCTGGGGTGCCGGCGGAGGGGTGCTGATTGAATAAAACATGCATAATTGTAATATGAGACAAAAGGAGTGAAGGATGAGACGAGGCATGTCTTAAAAAAGGGTTTTCTTAAAGTTCAGTTGAAATATACGGCCATTCTGAGGTCACTCGTTTCTTAAATCTGCTCGTTTATAGGGATGAACTGAAACTGGAACTGAACTAAATTAACCTTTGACAGAATATAAAATACAAGTTATCATTATATAAAAGTAAATAAATGAATAAATAAATGGTAAAATTACAATAAAAAATATATATTTAACATCCAACATTTGCAATACCACAAATACAAAAAAAGCACAACACATTTATGGAGCCTCAGCAGTGCTATTCTAATCATAAGTTTACTTTAGTAGTGCTTTTTATCTGTCTGATTAGCCCACTCAGCCATGCACTTTTGGTCATTCACCCCCTCTTTTCCTCCTCTATACCACTTTTACCCATTTTGCCTTGGATATCTATGTCCATTTTTGTCACTTTGAGTCACTTCGGGTAAAAAAAAAAAAAAAAAAAAAAAATATATATATATATATATATATATATATATATATATATATATATATATATATATATATATATATATATTATACAGTATATGTGATCTAATGTAATGTAATTTAATGTAATGAAAGTTACCTCAGTAGTGCTAATCCAATTACATATTTACATACTTAAGCAGTGCTATTCGAATCATACATTTATCTCAGCATTGATATTTTAATCATACATTTACCTCAGCAGTGCAACTCAAATCATACATTTACCTCAACAATGCTATTCTTGTGACACATTTAGCTACTTCTAATGCAGTGGAATTTTAGTCACAAATGTACCACAGTAGCGCTAATGCTATCATGCAGACTGTTTCATTAAAGTTATGCGAGAAGTGCATGAAAATGACCTTCATCCAGCCGTTTGTTGTAAGCTCTCCTTGCTGGCTCTCACCCACACTCCCTGCTGGAGTGCGAGTGGCGATGCAAGACTGCCAACAGCGCATACAAATGTCAATGAAAACCATTTTGGAAAAAAAAAAATCATTGGGTGTTTTCACTTATTCTCTTACTTACATCAAAAGTGCTTTATTTTAATTTCAGCAAAATACTTAGGTTGCCAAATATTTCATGCATACCTAAGCGTTTGTAACCAAGAAAGACTGTGTCACTCCAAAAGGTCTATAGTATTTGAGGATTTTTTGCACTGTGAATGGTGAAGGGAAATCTAGAGCTAGAGTATGTGTATGTGTTTACGTCGCCACCCTCTCTTCAGTTTGCTGCCGAGCTAGAAGAAGGTTGGGTACCTTTGGAAGCGTGTACTTGGGCAGCTTCATGGGTGTGAACAGGTCTCGCCTCGATGACACGTAGTAGATTGGCCGGCCGCCCGTCGACACCTCGGGTAATGGAGACAGCCACAAACAGAAAGAGAGGCGGAGGGGAAAGAAAAAAAAGAAGAAATAAATAAATAAAGGGACACTTTCAGACCGGGTGACAGTTTGGCGAGCAGTGCAGGTGACCTGCGGTAAACGCTGCACAGGTGTTAGATACAATTTATCAAGTCGGAATTGCTCAGTCACTTTGTCACATCGCATCGCCTCGCCAATTTAGCTCGTACTGTAATGCGCTTTAGAGTTAGGCAGAGGAGAAAATACAGCGATCTAAACCTGAGAACGCCATTCACACATGACCCAACCTAACAAGCGAGAGGAAAAAAAAAAAACAATTCAGTCCATTCCTGAACCTGCTCATGAATCCAATCTCCGCACCGCTGTTTTCAGTGCTGTTCGCCCCTTCTTTCAGCGCAGGCCACAGCTCTATTGCCTCAGCGTCGCCTCCGTTTATTACTCACCTGGACAAACACATACTCGTCCTGTACCACCAGGGAATTGGGGTCGATGTAGCCGGGGAACGGTTTGCCCTTGTTGGCCTCGGTGCAGTTCTGCAGTTTGCAGGTGACATAGAGAGCCTCTGAAGGAGGAAAAGGAAAAAAATAAATAAATAACGTAAGAAAAAAAAAAAAAAGAATAATTCCCTACATTCCCCCCTGTTAGTCCTGTTAGATTGTTAGCGCTGGCTCTGACAGCGGAAGGCGGAATACACCAGTACACCGTTCTCTACACTGGTAACACTGTTCACTTTAGTGGTAGGTCGATTCACTAAAGACCAGTTGGTAATGCGGAGGGTTTATGGTGGGGTGGTGGAGGAAAGATTTGCTCTTGTTTCTTGTTTGCAGATGACATACACAGTAGATAGATAACCTCTAAAGAACCAAATGAATAAATTATATAAAAAAAAGAAAAAAAATAACATTCTGACATATAATGCCTTAAAAAAGTATTGCTACCCATTAAACATTTCCCCACTGTGAAACATGGTGGTGGCAGCATCATGCTGTGGGATGTTTTTTTTTTTTTTTTTTTTTTTGTATAGATTTGGAAACTGGTAACCTAGCAGTGCTTAGCAGGCTTAGTAGGTAAGTAATCTAATCATTACGTAAACAGTGCAGGTTGTCATGAATTTACCTCAGTAGTGTGATCTAATCATATATTTACACATTACACACATAGATAGATAGATAGATAGATAGATAGATAGATAGATAGATAGATAGATAGATAGATAGATAGATAGATAGATAGATAGATAGATAGATAGATAGATAGATGTTTTTACCAGCAGGGACAGGGAATATGAATTTACCTCAGTAGTGCCATGAGTCCCAATATACACCAGAGAATTTTTCACTGTGTTTTCAGGGGCTTATTTTGTCTCATTTTGTCCTGGATGAACTAGACCATGGTTCAGACCAAGACCACCTCTTTTGGTTGGACCAAACTCTGGTCCTTTGGTCAGGACCGTGGTTTGTAACCTATTTTAAACTTGCTATATTGGTTTGGACCAATCTGAAAAGTCTTTAGATGTTAGATAACATTTTCGAATTTTCGAAATTAGAAAGATTTTATCTACATTAAAAGTCCATCTTACATATGTTTGCACTAGAGCACTGTTCACACAGTTTTTTTTAGGGGCTTACGTTGTGTCTTTTTGTCCCAGATGAACTGGGCTGAGACCACCTTTATTGGTAAAACCATATTCTGGTCCTTTGGTCCAGATCATGGTTCGCAGCCCCTTTCACAACTGCTGAAAAGTCTTTGGATTTTAGATACAGTTTCTGATCAAATTTACACTTTTTTTGTCTCATTTTGTTCCATGCAAACCAGGCTGAGACCACCTTTGTTGGCTGAACCAAACTGTGAAGATTTTGTCTACACTAAAAGATCATCTTCTGTATGATTGCATTTGGAATGTCTCACGCTGAGACCACCAACCATTAAACTAGACCACTGTTCAATGTTTATGCTTTGTTTTAGTAGGGGCTGATTTTGTCCATGACTGGTTGGCTAGGCGGAGTGGTGGATGGAAAAAGTGGGTGGGATCGAGGTACCCTGAGGCGTAAGACTTGCGGCAAAAAGCCCTGTGATTTCCTTTCATTTCATCTGCGAGCTCTGGACAGACGGGAGAATGTTGTCCTTGTCTGCTAGCCTCAGCTAAGTACATGCCTGCCTTTTCAACGCCGCTAGATCAATAGCGATGGCATTACAGTGGCCTTAGCGGAGCGCTTGCTCCATCTGACTGCCTGTCTGGTGGCCCAGTATTGAGCGTTCTTTTTTTTTTTCTTTCCTTTTTTCCTTTAAAGACAAACCCTCCATTGTTCCCAGGCCTTTCTGTCAGTCAACAGGCGTGTGGAGTCACTGGGTAAATGTCACATGTGCATGCGGACCCTTTCCTTTTCTCTCGCCAGCCGTGGCGGCGGCTGTGGCGGCCTGTGTAGCGCCGTTACTCCTAATTGCCGGCCGCGGTTGAAGTGCCGAGCAAGCTGTGAAAATTTGACGATTGGCTCATTAATGGCGCCAGACGTTAGCTTCCTATCGCCTTAAGCGGTCTCTGGGCTGTCTTTGAAGAAGTGCTCGGTGATGGAGGATTGAGGATGAGTCTGTGTAAAGTAGACATGGTGGACAAAGAGGTCAATGACATGTAATTAGACAGGAGAGAATCACGTCTTACGTGTTTCGGAGATGCTGGTCTCCAGGTGAATCAGCCCAGGCTCCTTATCCAGACCTGTTTTGGACCTGGAGAGGAAGAGAGGCAGAAAAAGAGAGAAAGAGCGAGAAAAAGAAAGAGAGAGAGAGAGACTTTCTGTGAGTGAAGCAAACCAATTATTGAGTACAGTAAATTCCTACAATGCGCTAAGTGCAGTAAGCCTGACTAATAAATCAGCCAATATTGACACCACACAGATTTATCGGCATCAGTGTAAATGCTGCCAATACAGCACAGTAAATTAGTGGCTTGTTTTTTGTATGGGAACAAACCTACTCTTCAAACACCTCATAAAAGTGGTTGCCAAACCCATACCAGGCTACGGTTCAATTCCCTGGCTGGGCAAGCCCACCGTAATGCATCTTTGTAGATACTAAATACTTAAGTCAACCAAATTAGGAAGAAAAACGTATGGAATTATTAAAAGTCTTAAACTAGGATAATGTTTTATATTTTAGATTATTCAAATTAGGCACCTCTCGCTTAGATAGAGACAGTTTTGCACATCTTGGCTGGATTTTCTCAGTCAGCTTTATGAGGTAGAGTCACCTGGAATGTTCAGCTTTCAGTTAACAGCTGTGCTGAACTGGTCAAGAGTTAAAATTACTTGCATTTCTAAAGGAGCATTAGTTGTGAAGTGTTGTGAAGAGGTAGATTTGGTATAATACCGAAGCAGTTTCACTGTGTCCAACATAGTCCAATGATTCAGAGAGGAGAACAGGTAATTGCTTTTTTTCATTACGATGTTTCATTATATGTTCGGATTATGACTCAACGCAAAGGTGTTTCATTACATTAATTTTCCAATATACTTGTAGGACTAGTACTGCCTGTATTTTTTTTTTGTAACTGCATGTTCTTTTCGTAGAATTATATATATTTGTACTACAAGTGCTGAACATGATTTTTTTTCTTTTGAAAATGCATTTTTGTGAACAGTAAGGATTATTTCTAAAGACTTTATGATATGATTCTTGTGTTTTTTTTTTCTTTTTACTATGTTGTGTGTAATGACTGTTCTGTAGTGTTTTTTTTTTTCATTTTGATTGATTGGGGTCTGATCTGACATCATTATTTGCATTTGAGCACTGTTTAAACTGTTTTGAGGCAGAGATTTGGTGAATGTAGTTTAGAGACATGGAGGGACGGAGTAATGTTCTAATCCATATTATGTAATGCAAGAAGTACTCAATGAACTAATTAAGAAAGAAAATACTTTAAGAATTGAAAGCTAGTCAGTCTGACACATTTCAAGACTCTGAAAGTATCCTCAATTGCAGTCACAAAGACCATCAAAAATGTTATGATGAAACTGGCACTCATCTGGAGCGCCACAGGAAAGGTAGACCAAGAGTTACCTCTGTTGCACAGGATAAGTTCATCAGATTTGCTGATTTTAGCTAACTCCACTCTCAGCTCAAATTTGAAACAGGCTAAAAAATAGGTTTGAGTAGTAGTTTGGGAGGGGCACTGGGTGATGTATGGGTTTAGAGGCAGGGCAGAAGGGAGGGAGGGCTGCTTGGCTGAGCTGCAGCAGCAGCAACAGTCGCAAAGACCATCAAAAATGTTATGATAAAACTGGCACTCATCTGGAGCGCCACAGGAAAGGTAGACCAAGAGTTACCTCTGTTGCACAGGATAAGCTCATCAGACTTGCTGATTTTAGCTAACTCCACTCTCAGCTCATATTTGAAACAGGCTAAAAAATAGGTTTGGGTATTAGTTTGGGAGGGGCACTGAATGATGTATGGGTTTAGAGGTGAGGCAGAAGGGAGGGAGGGCTGATTGGCTGAGCTGCAGCAGCAGCAACAGCAGCAGTGTGCCTCTGATAGCAATGAGACACAGATGGTTGGGCGTCAGCAGGGTGGGGCGGGATTATTGATTGTGTCTGATCTGCCTATTGTGATGTGTCCACGTACCAAAGTACTTGGACACATCATCCACGCCTACAGTGCAGTTGAACCTGAGAGGGCGCTGCAGAGTGACAGCAATAAAAGCGTTTTTTTGAAGGTTAGGAAATGTTTTTAAAAAATTTAAGCAGGACTTGTATGTTTTATTACTTCAAATGAATGCTTTTCAAAAATATATAAAAAAAAATAAAAAATAAATATATATATATATATATATATATATATATATATATATATATATATATATATATATATATATATATATACATACATACACCATACATATATGTGTGTGTGCGTGTGTGTGTGTGCACTGAGCGCTGCTGTTTGCTGGCTCCAAAAAGATCAAACATTTGTTTTGGTTACCTGTGCTTGTTTCGGTTCTGGCTTCTCGCAAACATTTGTTTATCACCTGATTATTGAAATATTGTGCTGTTTTAGTCTCGCGATATCTCATTGGTACGAGATCTCAGCAGCCCCGTGTGTAGCCGTGTTTTACGTGTGTAGAGTGTCACTTCTCCACGCTATTCTCATCTCAGCTACCCATTCAAGAGTCTTTCAGAGCAGATGAAACGTCAGATGAGACCCTAATGGATTTTGAGGCAACTCTCCTGGTGAAAACGTGCAAGACGGACAGAGAAGTGAGCATGGCAGCTTCCACTTCTGATTGAAACCTCTACTTTAACCACCCCTGTGTTTGTGTGTGTGTGTGTGCAATCTTGGGGTGAAGGCTGCATTTCAAGTAAGGGAAACATTCTCAGACTAGCCCGGTTTGTGCTAGAGCCCTCCGCCGTCATTCTGACAGAAGTCGAGGATACATCCTGCCATCATTAAACCCGAAACTCTCCTCATTTGCTTCTCAAGAACGCCCACAGGCACCGCACGCAGCCCTCCTCACGCTCCTTCTCTCCCGCGCTTTTACTTCATGGGGGGAAAAAAATTATTATGGCATGAAAAATTTATTAAAGAGACTGTAGAATCAGAGGGAAATGCTCCGGCAAGGAACACACAAAAGGCATCCTCGGTCTCCGCCTTTATAAGACATTTATCGGAAGTATCGCCGGTTTTCCAAGATACAACAACAGCTCAGCTTAGTGAGGGGTTGCCCTACTTCTCTCCCAGCTCTTTAACACTCTCACAAAAAATACAAGCTGCAAATAGCTTCAAATAGAGTTCTGTGACTGTCTGACTCTTTCAGCACTTTAAAAAAAAAGATTTTAACGGCTTCTGCAAAATATACTCATTATACTGAGTAATAATCATAATGGTAATAATAGGCCTGTTAGGAAGCGTAATGAGGAGAGGACACAGAGAAGGGCAAGAAGAAGAGGAAGAAGAAGCAGAAGAAGAAGAAGAAGAAGAAGAAGAAGAAGAGGAAGAAAAGGAAGAAGAAGAAGAAGAAGAAGAAGAAGAAGAAGACATTTAAGAAAAAGATAATAAGGAAAGAAAATTAAGCAAAGATGCAGCAATAAAAGAACACAAAGACGGCTTAAATAAAAACACAGACTTAAATAAAGAAGATTGTGATAAAGAAGAAGATGAACGGAAAGAAGAATAAAAGAATAAGATGAAGTAATTAAAGGGCCGTTTAGTATTTTATTTTATTATTTTATTAAGGGAATAAAGAAGAAAAAGAAGAAGAAGAAGAAGAAGAAGAAGAAGAAGAAAAAGAAGAAGAAGAAGAAGAATATGTCTAAAAAGAAGACAAAAATAAGATAAAAAAGAAATACATCAAAAGGAGAAAAAAATGTTTAAAAAATGAAAAAGAAGATAAAAAAACTTAAGAAGAAGAAGAAGAAGAAGAAGAAGAGGAAAAGAGGAAGAAGAAAAATATAAAGAAGAAAAAAGATGATAAAGAAAAAAACTGTTGAAGAAGAAGAAGATTGATATAAACACATTAAGAAGATGATAAAACAAAGTGAATAATACAAAGGTAAAGAAGAAGAAGAAGAAGTGGATGAAAATAAACATGAAGCTGCATAAGAAGAACATTAATGTGAAAGTCAACTTTAACTTCAAGAAGATGCAGAAGAAGCAGAACATAAATATGAAAAAAAAGATGAAGATGATGTTACAGATAACATGAAGATAACAAAGAAGAAAAGAAGAAAGTGAATAAGATAAAGATGAAGAACAAAAATTAACTCCAAACCAATTTAAACCAAATCTTAACAAATTGACTTGACATCTTGAAGAAACGTTCACTTTGTCTTAATTCCGTTTATAGATATTGCCTTTACTAAACTATCATTGAACTAAGTTATAGTTGTCCTGTGGGCCACCTGAGCTGTGGATTTCTGCAGCTCCTCCAGAGTGACCATTGGGATTCTGAAGGCAGTTTTAATTTGATTTAAATTTTGTATCGTTTTCATTCCACTTCACAATGATGTGTTAATTTGTGTTGGCCTAACACTTAAAATATTAATAAAATACATTTAAGTTAGTGGTTGCAAGCTGACACAATGTGAAGAAGGTCAAATATTATCAATATATTTTTTTATTGCATTCTAAAGCATTATTATTCAGCAGTTATGTAAAAGGAAACAGTGCAAAGTCGTTGCAGAACTGAGAAATACAAATTCGGAACTTGCCAAACACGACTTGGCTGAACATCTTCGCATGGGCTTTTTGGATTTTTTGGCTGCATCACTCCTTGAACCTCGCAATATTACACTACGTATCCAGGGAGGAAAAGCGTATTTTTTCCTATCCGTGATCGATGACCTCTGAAGTAAATCTCACACAAGCATCCAGTTTGTCAGCAGTCCTCAGGGCTCAGGAGCTGGAGCTCTGACAGTTCCCCCGTCACTCCACTAAAGTGTTCTCTCCAGAACTTAAGCCGGGCATGGAGCGACCCTAAACGTCTGGACTTGACTGTTCCAGATTGTCTGGCGCAGCGCCGGCGACAGAAGAAGCAGAAACAGTGAAGGATGGGGAGAAGGAGAGGAAAGAGATGGATGAATCAGTTTGAAAGAGGGGAGCTCTGGGAAATTTTAGATCGCAGTCTGATAGAGATGCTATGAAGAATGAAGCTTATTTTCTAAAATACAAATAAATTGTAACTCCTGTTAAAATCACTAAACAAAAAGATATATATATATATATATATATATATATATATATATATATATATATATATATATATATATATATACAGTTGTGGTCAAAAGTTTACATACACTTGTAAAAAAACATAATGTTATGGCTGTCTTGAGTTTTCAATAAGTTCTACAACTCTTATTTTTCTGTGATAGAGTGATCGGAACACATACATGTTTGTCACAAAAAACAGTCATAAAATTTGGTTCTTTCATAAATTTATTATGGGTCTGCTGAAAATGTCACCAAATCTGCTGGGTCAAAAATATACATACAGCAACATTAGTATTTGGTTACATGTCCCTTGGCCATTTTCACGGCAACTAGGCGCTTTTGGTAGCCATCCACAAGCTCCTGGCAAGCTTCAGGTCGAATGTTTGACCACTCTTCTTGACAGAATTGGTGCAGTTCAGCTAAATGTGATGGTTTTCTTGCATGAACCCATTTCTTTAGCACTGTCCACATGTTCTCAATGGGGTTTAAGTCAGGACTTTGGGAAGGCCATTCTAAAACCTTAATTCTAGCCTGGTTTAGCCATTCCTTTACCACTTTTGATGTGTGTTTTGGGTCATTGTCTTGTTGGAACACCCAACTGCGCCCAAGACCCAACCTTCGGGCTGATGGTTTTAAGTTTTCCTGCAGAATTTGGAGGTAATCCTCCTTCTTCATTATCCCATTTACTTTCTGCAAAGAACCAGTTCCACTGGCAGCAAAACATCCCCAGAGCATAATACTACCACCACCATGCTTGACAGTAGGCATGGTGTTCCTGGGATTAAAGGCCTCACCTTTTCTCCTCCAAACATATTGCTGGGTGTTGTGGCCAAACAGCTCAATTTTTGTTTCGTCTGACCAGAGAACTTTCCTCCAGAAGGTTTTATCTTTGTCCATGTGATCAGCAGCAAACTTCAGCCGAGTCTTAAGGTGCCTTTTCTGGAGCAAGGGCTTCTTTCTTGCACGGCAGCCTCTCAGTCCATGGCGATGTAAAACACGCTTGACTGTGGAGACTGACACCTGTGTTCCATCAGCTTCCAAATCCTTGCAGACCTGCTTCTTGGTGATTCTTGGTTGACTCTTGACCATCCTGACCAATCTCCTCTCGGCAGCATGTGATAGCTTGCGTTTTCTTCCTGATCGTGGCAGTGACACAACTGTTCCATGCACTTTATACTTGCGTATAATTGTCTGCACAGTTGCTCTTGGGACCTGTAGCTGCTTTGAAATGGCTCCAAGTGACTTCCCTGACTTGTTCAAGTCAATAATTCGCTTTTTCAGATCCACACTGAGTTCCTTTGACTTTCCCATTGTAGCTTTTGTAGCTGAGTCTAATCACTGGGTCAAATGAGCCCTATTTAAATGGGCTCATGAGAAGTCAACAGCTGTAGTCAATCAGAATCACTTACAAGAAGTGAAGAGGCCATGACATGAAGCTAATTTGATTGACACAACTCGCTACATCACCAAAATTGACAAATTTTGTTGCTGTATGTATATTTTTGACCCAGCAGATTTGGTGACATTTTCAGCAGACCCATAATAAATTTATGAAAGAACCAAATTTTATGACTGTTTTTTGTGACAAACATGTATGTGTTCCGATCACTCTATCACAGAAAAATAAGAGTTGTAGAACTTATTGAAAACTCAAGACAGCCATAACATTATGTTTTTTTACAAGTGTATGTAAACTTTTGACCACAACTGTATATATATATATATATATTACATTTTAGATTTATTCATTATAAATTGAACGGTATTTTAGAATCTTTTTATAAGTATATTCTCACTGTTTCATAAAACAAATCAAAATTTTTAACAAATCCGCCATTTATTTGTATTTTTTTCTGTTTATTCTTGGTTTTTTTTTGTATTAGTTTGATTCAGCACATCTTGTCATATGGAGTCCCACCAGGTTCTATTTTAGGGCCCCTAAAAGTGCTTGTGTTTATTTTATAATTTTCTCCCAATTTAGCTTGGCCAATTGTTGCCTTTACCCAATACAAGGAGAGTGAAGACTAGCACCGCCTCTTTTCCAAGAGAAAAAGAGTGCATCATTGCCGAGTAGCATCACAGCACACTCGAAGGAATGCACAGCAGCAACTGGGTTCCGATACATCAGCTCACAGATGCCTTGTGCTGATCGATATCACCCTTTAGAGTAATGTGGGGAAAGAGCACCATCTACCCACCAAGAGAGAGCAAAGCCAATACACAGCTAATGGCAAGCTGCAAGACCGGGATTCGAACCAGCGATCTCCCGGTCATAGTGACAGCGCTACGTCTGTGTTATTTCTTACAAAAATACAGTTATTTTGTTGAAGAACTACAGGGTCTACAGGGTCTATGGGGCTTCCCACATACTCTATTAGAAAATATGTGGACAAGCACAAGATTTAGCATTAGTGTATTTTATTGTGTGTATTCTTTGTGTTGTGCATATTTAGGGAGGATTATGCACGCGTAAGATGTAGTGCTAGGCTAAACAAGCTATAGCTAAGCTAAACAAGCTGCAATCTCTTAAGCAAACCCTCCATAAAGCGTAAATGAGCATGTGCCACTCTAAGGCAAAACAACAGGGTGGTAAATAGGCTTGTGAAATATATTTTTTAATTGAACACAATCAATTATTTTGTAATTACAGGTCAAAACAAGTTCAATCTTAAACTAATAGATTATTCATTCTACTTTAATATTAAGGTAAAGCACGTTTTCAGCAATGTGTTTTTTTTCTGTTGTTCTAAAAAATGTATTGAATTGATGGTATTGTGTCAAATAACATTTAAAAATTTGGTAAATTATTACACCCATTTCTACACGCAAAAATCATGTCTGCAATGTATTTTAAATGACCTAGAGTTACTGATGCATAACATAAGTCTCAGTGACTTGCAAAAGTATTCATATCCCTTTAGACTTTTGCACATTTCACATTTTGTCACCTTACAACCGCAAACAAAAATGTATTTTATTGAGATTTTAAGTGATAGACTAACAGAAAGTAGCACATAACTGTGAAGTAGAAAGGAAATGATTCATGGTTTTAAAAAAAAATTAATCAAATACATTTCTGAAAAGTGTGACGTGCAAAAGTATTCGGTCATCTACATATCAGTACTTAGTAGAGTTTCCTTACTTTCTCTGCAGTTACAGATGCAAGTCTTTGGTAAAGACATCTAGAGACTAAGATTTTTGTCCATTCTTTTTTTTTTTGGCAAAATAGCTGAAGATCAGCCAGGTTGGATGGAGATTGTCAGTGAACAGCATTTTGTAATGTATTACCATAGAAGCTCAGTGGTATTCAGGTCAGGACATTGACTGGGCCTATCTAATACATGAATATTCTTTGATCTAAACCATTCCTACCATTGTCTTGCTGGAAGGTCAATCTCTTTTCCAGTCTCAAGTCTTTTCCAGCCTTTGTCCTTCTTTTAACAATCGTTTTCTTCTTGCCTGTCTTTCATAAAGACCATATCCATTTGTGGAGTGAACGAATTGTCCTAGTTGTTCTGTGGACAGAGCTGTGGATTTCTGCAGCTCTTCCAGAGTGACCATGGGCCTCTTGGCTGCTTCTCAGACCAGTGCTCTCCTTGCTTGCTTGATCTGTCAGTTTGGGTGGACCATGACCATGTCTTGGTAGGTTTGCAGTAGTAGAATACTTTAGTTTGTTGTTTTTTTTGGATGATGGACTGAGCAGTGCTTCTAGGAATGCTTTAAACTTTTTCTCTGACTTGTTTGGTGAGTTGCATGGTCTTCATGATCCTCTTTTAGTTTCTAATAAACAAAAGAGGCCTTCACAGAACAGCTGTATTTATACTGAAGATATATTACACACAGCTGGACTCTATTAAATAATTAAGTGACTTCTGAAGGCAATGGATTGCGTTGGATTTTATTTAAGGGTTTTCGAGTAAAGGGGGCTTAAAGAATACTTCAACACGTCATTCATTTTTTTGTAGATTTTAATTTGATTAACATTGAGAAAACCATGCTTCATTTTCATTGGGCTACTTTGTGTTGGTCTGAACATTTCTTGATGCACGTTCTTGCAAAGAAAGCTATCAAGGACCTCAAACAAGGTAAACAGGTTTACCCTGGCTTACAAAGACCCGCACAGCCGTGATCCCACAGCGGCGAACGAGCTTTGATTGCGGCTGTAATGATCACCAGTACGTTCCCTACAGAAGATCAGCCCGAGATACCTTCCCCAGTCGACGTTAAGCTCTGTGGAGATTTTCACATCAAGGCTGAATGAAAATCCATGTCCTTATCTTCTATTTATATCTCTACAGAGCGCTACAGAACGCGGGGCGGCGAAAGGTGATCGATGGCGGGTATTCAGCGTGAGGAATTCCTGTTGTGTGCACCTACCAATAGAATCGATTGGGAGCAACCCTTTCATGAACCAGCTGCCACCGGCGCCCGAACTCCACCGAGCTGTAGAGCTGTGGAGAGAACGAGAGAGAGAATTAAGCTGTTAGTTTAAATGAAATGCAGTTACTGGAGGACCATGTGTCATTACATAGTGAGTGGAACACCTAGAAGGGTCTTGGAAAAAAAAAAAAAAACACGTCTCTATTTGCCATTTGCCTACAAGCTTGGTCTTCAAAAGAAGAACTGGTTGGACAGAAAAATGTACAAAATCAAATTCTGCTTTTAAAAACTGACTGGACTAAAAATTAAATAATAAGGCTCTAAGACTCGAACGCATCATTACATGGACCTACTTATTTTGTTCTAATTTTCTCCCATTTTAGCTAGGCACATCACAAGGAGGGTGAAGAGTAGCACATGCCTCCTCCGACACAGCTGAAGTCAGCCACCACCTCTTTTCAAGTATTTAGTGCGTTTGGAGGAAAGCGCAGCGACTCAGTTCAGATACATCAGCTCACAGATGCTTTGTGCTGATCGACATCACCATTTGCTGTGATGAGGGCAAACAGTGCCATCTACCCACCCAGAGAGAGCAAGGCCAATCGTGCTCTCTCAGGGCTCTAGCAGCTGACAGCAAGCTGCATGACCAGGATTCGAACAGGCAAATGATCTCCCGATAATTCTGCCATAGCGGCTTAGCCTTTTGAACCCTCTGCACCCTACAGAGACATACAGTTCTGGAAAAATACAAGAGACCACTCCAGTTTCTGAATCGTTTTCACTAATTTAGCTATTTATAAGTATATGTTTATTCTATATTCTATAAAATTCCAAGCAAAAATATTGCAATTTAGAGCATTTATTTGCAGAAAATGAGAAATGGCTGAAATAACAAAAAAAGATGCAGAGCTTTCAGACTTCAAATAATGCAAAGAAAACAAACATGTTCATATTCATAAAGTTTTAAGAGTTCAGAAATCAATTCACCAATTATTTGGTGGAATAACCCTGTTTTTTAATCGCAGTTTTAAAGTTTTAAGCATGCATCTTGGTAGCATCTTGGCCTCCACCAGTCCTACACACTGCTTTTGGATAGCTTTATGCTTTACACTTCTGGTGCAACAATTCAAGCAGTTCAGTTTGGTTTGATGGCTTGTGACCATCCATCTTCCTCTTGATTATATTCCAAAAATCAAAGAAACTCATTATTTTAAAAATGTAAGTATGACAAAAAAAAAAAAAAAAACTCAAACAGTTCATCAAATGAAACATCCCCTTTCGAAGTCAACATTGCATACATTGTCTGTAAAAGCATTTTAGGGGCATGTCTAGCAGTATTGTGGCAACGACCCAAGTGTCATTATGTTTTACTCTTCAAGGTTGTATCACTCAAACATAACTCACACCCTAATCATAAACATATTTAGGGTTCAAGCACCGAAGGTGCGTAGAACCCTATTGTTTTTGCTAAGATTTTTCTTATTATTAGGGGTTTGAGCACGTAGTGCTAGAAACCCTATTGTAATTGTTCTGATTATTAGGGGTTTGAGCACGTAGTGCTAGAAACCCTATTGTAATTGTTCCGATTATTATAGTTCTTATTCTTTTTCTGCCATAGAAGTGATCGGGCAGAAGAAACCGTAAGGCCCACAGGGCTGAGACTTGGTCATATGGTAGTACTTCTCACCGCTACTCAGATTCAAAAGATGAGCCCGATCGGCCTCAAGGGGGCGCTATGGCGAAGGTCAAAGCGTTTGGCCTCGTAACTCCCACGCCCTGATAGCTAGATCAAAAATTCTTGCATTATATGATTCCTTGGTTAATGCCAAATCAAAAAGGTCCGCCCACTTAGATTTTTTGCTATTTAGCATAATATGCAAAACCTACTTTTGAGAACTTGTCCTAGGGTAATTGACCAATCCTGTCACATTTGGTGTCAAACAACTCAGCAGAGTCCCAACATCAATAATTATCAAAAAAATTGTGAAATTTTTAAACAATATGGCCGCCATATGCAAATTAATCTTACCGTGGTACACCCAAATTTACTGTAACAGCTGTAACTTTTGAATGTTTAAACCTACACTAATGCCACTTTAGACCTATGATGCCAACATGATTCTGAGGTAGCCTGTCAATCTGTGTAGACAAACGCCCCCAGGGGGCGGAGCCAAAGCTAAAAATCTGTTTCTCAGGAACCATACAAGCTATGAAGCTCTCCTTTGGCATGTATCATCTATGGCCTATGTCCTAATGTTTTACCGAAGGAAAATTTGATATGCAAATTTTTGTAATCGCTATTAGCCAATCAGATTCCAGCAAGCTTTTGACAAGCTAAACAATGACCAATCAGCATGATACTTATACCCTACATGTATATGAGGGCCTTCTATCATCCATTAAAATATGGCGTTGATTGGCCTCAAGGGAGCGCTATAGCAGAAAATCAGTTATATCTAAAGGTACAAGTGGCCTAGGCTTGTTATTCTTTTTTAGTTGTATACATTGCTGTAGCTTTTACAACTTTGTAATTACATGTGTTTACCAAAAATGCAAAGATTTTCATCAGTGCCCAAAAGAGTAAAAATTGCTCTTTTCGAACTTGTCTTTAAGTCCTTAATCAATCAAAACAAATTTGGTCTTGATGCAATCTTGAGACCCTGAAGGTAAATAATTATCAAAAAAATCTTGACATTTTAACTATTTGAGGCCCATAAACCTTGATCAAACATGTACGTGAAAGCCTTTTCAGAGTTATTTGGCCAAAACTCTGTCAAAGTTTAAAACATGCCAAAACTGTTGAAGCTACTAATTAACAATGACATTTGAAGCACATGTGCCAAGTATGAGCCAAATAAGTCTTCAGTAGGCTCTACAGTGAAAAAATAACTATTTTCAATTTATTCTATTTATCGCTATTTTCCAACCTAAATGGACAGAAGACAGGAACCTTTCACCCTATCGACACACAAATTTATACACATATATAGACTGATCATTTGATCTGGATTGCAAATTTTCAGCCAAATCGGACATGATTTGCCTCTACAACGGCTGGAAAACTACAGCGATTTTGTAGGCCTCAAGCCTGTATTATCGCTTTTTTCAAATCTAAATGGACAGAAGTCAGGAACCTGTGACCCTATCAACACACAAATTTACATTCATGTATATACAGACCACTTGATCATGAGTACCAATTTGGAGCCCAATCGGACTTTTCTTCTCTTTTTAATAAATAGAAACACACTGATAGGGAATGTTCTGTCTTTCTGATAGAGTGATAGATTTCCAGCAGGTTATATGTGGTCTCTTGCTGCGCTCTGGTGGTCATTTGGTGAAACAGCTACAGGTGAATTATTCTAAATTAAAGCTCTGCTGAACTTATTCAATCTTGCTTGTCTTGCTTAATTGAACATATTTATCCTTCTTGGTCATGCTGCTCAGCCGCCTGGGTCATTCTTGTTTATGCTCCACCCACTTAATTTTTTTTTTAATTTGCATAATATGCAAAACCTACTTTTGAGATCTTGTCCTTGGATCCTTGACCAATCATGACATGTTTGGTGTCAAACAGTTCAGCAGAGCTTACTCCTCAATAATTATTAAAAAAATCTTTACATTTATAAACAATATGGCCGCCATATGCAAATGAGTTCTACCATGGTGCAGTAAAATGTCTTTAACACTTATAACTTTTGAATGCTTAACCTGACACTAATACCACATCAGTCCTTTGATCATTACATGATTCTCAGATACCCTGTCAGTTTAAGTAGACATACACCCCCCCAGGGGGCGGGGCCAATGCTCGATAGCTGTTTCTCTAGAACCATACAAGCTATCAAGGTCATCCTAGCCAATTATCATCTATGGCCCATGCACTAATGGTACACCAAATGAAAATTTGATATGGACACTTTTGTGGTCACTATTAGCCAATCACATTCCAGCAAGCTTTTGACAGGCTGAATGTCAATCAGGTCAAAACTTATGTACTATTATTGATATTATTGGTTATTAATATGTGCCCTTGTCATGCCTCACTGCTAGGCTCTCCGAATGCCCACTAGAGTGCAGCAAGAGACCACATAAAACCTGCTGAACACTACAGCTCAATTTATCAATGCATTTCAACTAGTTTACTCACACCACTCATCTAGCATTGTCATTATGGTCTTTATGGTCACGCTGGTCATCTAGCTTGGTTATGCTGCCCATCCAGCTAGGTCATTCTGGTCATTCACATTGGTCATTATGGTCCTGCTGGTCATTCAGCTTTGTCATCATAGCAATGCTGGTCATCCAGCTTGGTCATACTGGCCAAACACCTTTGCCATGCTGGTCATCCAGTTTGGTGATGCCAGTCAACCAGCAACATGTTTTATGCCTAACTGGCCTCCAGGGGTCTCTTTGCCTGTAACGCTCGAACCCCGTAAATCGCCGCTTGCGGCTATATTTATTATTATAGTTCTTATTCTTTTTCTGCCATAGAAGTGATTGGGCAGAAGAAACCGTAAGGCCCACAGGGCTGAGACTTGGTCATATGGTAGTACTTCTCACCGCTACTCAGATTCAAAAGATGAGCCCGATCGGCCTCAAGGGGGCGCTATGGCGAAGGTCAACGCGTTTGGCCCCGTAACTCCTACGCCCTGATAGCTAGAGCAAAAATTCTTGCATTATATGATTCCTTGGTTAATGGCAAATCAAAAAGGTAAATAGAACCACTAAGCTCCGCCCACTTAGATTTTTTGCTATTTAGCATAATATGCTAAACCTACTTTTGAGAACTTGTCCTAAACTTATTGACCAATGCTGACATGTTTGGTGTCAAACAACTCAGCAGAGTCCCAACCTCAATAATTATTAAAAAAATCTTGAAATTTGCAAAAAATATGGCCGCCATATGCAAATTAATCTTACCGTGGCACACCCAAATTTACTCTAACAGCTGTAACTTTTGAATGCTTAAACCTACACTAATGCCACTTCACAAGTATGATGCAAACATGATTCTGAGGTAGCATGTCAATCTGTGTAGACATACGCCCCCAGGGGGCGGAGCCAAAGCTAAAAATCTGTTTCTCAGGAACCGTACAAGCTATGAAGCTCTCCTTTGGCATGTATCATCTATGGCCTATGTCCTAATGTTATACAGAAGGAAAATTTGATATGCAAAGTTATGCGATCGTTATTAGCCAATCAGATTCCAGCAAGCTTTTGACAGGCTAAACCATAACCAATCAGGACGATACTTATACCCTACATGTATCTCAGGGCCTTCTATCATCCATTAAAATATGGCGTTGATTGGCCTCAAGGGGGCGCTATAGCAGAAAATCAGTTATATCTAAAGGTACAAGTGGCCTAGGCTTGTTATTCTTTTTTAGTTGTATACTTTGCTGTAGCCTTTACAACTTTGTAATTACATGTGTTTACCAAAAATGCAAAGATTTTCATCAGTGGCCAAAAGAGTAAAAATTGCTCTTTTCGAACTTGTCTTTAAGTCCTTAATCAATCAAAACAAATTTGGTCTTGATGCAATCTTGAGACCCTGTAGGTAAATAATTATCAAAAAAATCTTGACATTTTAACTACTTGAGGCCCATAAACCTTGATCAAACATGTACGTGAAAGCCTTTTCAGAGTTATTTGGCCAAAACTCTGTCAAAGTTTAAAACATGCCAAAACTGTTGAAGCTACTAATTAACAATGACATTTGAAGCACATGTGCCAAGTATGAGCCAAATAAGTCGTCAGTAGGCTCTACAGTGAAAAAATAACTATTTTCAATTTATTCTATTTATCGCTATTTTCCAACCTAAATGGACAGAAGACAGGAACCTTTCACCCTATCAACACACAAATTTATAAACATATATAGACTGACATTGTGATCTTGATTGCAAATTTTCAGCCAAATCGGACATGTTTTGTCTCTACAACGGCTGGAAAACTACAGCGATATTGTAGGCCTCAAGCCTGTATTATCGTTTTTTTCCAACCTAAATGGACAGAAGACAGGAACCTTTCACCCTATCAACACACAAATTTATACACATATATAGACTGATAATCTGACCTTGATTGCAAATTTTGAGCCAAATCAGATATTTTTTGCCTCTAATATGGCCAAAGAGCAACAGCCATTTTGTAGGCCATAAGCCTGTATTATCACTTTTTTCAAACCTAAATGGTCAGAAGTCAGGAACCTTTGACCCTATCGACACACAAATTTACACACATGTATATACAGACCACTTGATCATGAGTACCAATTTGGAGCCCAATCGGACTTTTCTTCTCTTTTTAATAAATAGAAACACACTGATAGGGAATATTCTGTCTTTCTGATAGAGTGATAGATTTCCAGCAGGTTATATGTGGTCTCTTGCTGCGCTCTGGTGGTCATTTGGTGAAACAGTTACAGTTGAATTATTCTAAATTAAAGCTCTGCTGAACTTATTCAATCTTGCTTGTCTTGCTTAATTGAAGATCTTTATCCTTCTTGGTCATGCTAGTCAGCCGCCTGGGTCATTCTTGTTTATGCTCCACACACTTAATTTTTTTTTAAATTTGCATAATATGCAAAACCTACTTTTGAGATCTTGTCCTTGGATCCTTGACCAATCATGACATGTTTGGTGTCAAACAGTTCAACAGAGCTTACTCCTCAATAATTATTAAAAAAATCTTTACATTTATAAACAATATGGCCGCCATATGCAAATGAGTTCTACCATGGTGCAGTAAAATGTCTTTAACACATAACTTTTGAATGCTTAACCTGACACTAATACCACTTCAGTCCTTTGATCATTACATGATTCTCAGATACCCTGTCAGTTTAAGTAGACATACACCCCCAGGGGGCGGGGCCAATGCTCGATAGCTGTTTCTCTAGAACCATACAAGCTATCAAGGTCATCCTAGCCAATTATCATCTATGGCCCATGCACTAATGGTACACCAAATGAAAATTTGATATGGACACTTTTGTGGTCACTATTAGCCAATCACATTCCAGCAAGCTTTTAACAGGCGGAATGTTAATCAGGTCAAAACTTATATACTATATACGGGTTATTTATATGCCCTTTTTATGCCTTGTGTTTTTTCAATTTAAGAACTGAATTTGTTTCACCAAATGCCCACTAGAGTGCAGTAAGACACCACATAAAACCTGATGAACACTACAGCTCAATTTATCAATGCTTTTCAACTAGTTTACTCACACCACTCATCTAGCATTGCCATTATGGTCTTTATGGTCACGCTGGTCACCCAGCTTGGTTATGCTGGCCATCCAGCTTGGTCATGCTGGCCATTCACATTGGTCATTATGGTCCTGCTGGTCATTCAGCTTTGTCCTCATAGTAATGGTGGTCTTCCAGCTTGGTCATACTGGCCAACCACCTTTGCCATGCTGGTCATCCAGTTTGGTCATTATGGTCCTCCAGCTTGGTCAATATGGTCAACAAGTTTGTCATCCAGATTAGTCATGCTGGTAATCTAGCTTGGTCTTCACGGTCATGCTGGTCATCCTCATCCAGTTTGGCGATGCCGGTCAACCGGCAACATGTTTTAAGCCTAACTGGCCTCCAGGGGTCTCTTTGCCTGTAACGCTCGAACCCCGTAAATCGCCGCTTGCGGCTATATTTATTATTATTATTATTATTATTATTATTATTCTTTTTCTCCTGAAAAAACAGTTGTGCAGCCTAAACCGTAAGTCATAGAGAAATGAAACTTAGTAGGTAGATGTAGGATCAGTGCATCTCGGTGGACAACAAAAATGGCACCGATTGGTCACGTGGTGGCGCTATAAACAAGGAAATTCATTTTTCACAATTTTCTCAATAACTCAAAAACCATAAGACCTACATTCAAAATTCTTTTTTTGATGGATTCCTTGGGTCAATACCAACAACTTTCCAGTTTGGACCATGCACTTCCGTCTATATAGATTTTTTGCTAATTTGCATAATATGCAAAACCTACTTTTGCTAACTTGTCCTAGGAATTTTGACCAATCCTGGCATGTTTGGTATCAAAACACTCATGAGAGCATGCGCTTCAATATTCATTAAGAAAAAGTTGAAATATGTAAACAATATGGCCGCCATATGCAAATTAGTCCTTCCGGATATATGCCCCATTCACTTCAAGAGGTAAATTTGGAGCACTGTTTCTCAGCAACCGTGCAACCTAGCAAGTTGAAACTTTGCATGCAGAATCTATCATACAGCCTCTAAAGGATGTTCAAAGGGCAACTTAATCAATCAACATGGCTGAACACCATCAGCCAATCAGCATTCAGCAGACATTTTGGCAGGCTGAATGTTGCCCAATCTGGATGATATTTGGCAGTTATGTTCAGGTGGAGACACTGTAGTGACCTGCAAAGTGCTGAAACAATCCACCCACTGGGGGGCGCTGTTCCAAAAAAACGAGTATATGTCAATCATGCTGTACTATTTTGACATCTAATTGTTTTTGCCATATTTAGTACAGTGGCTCTGACAAATTTCTCAATACAATGTTTAAAAAGTGCTTTGTTCATTCATAATTGCTAATTGTTTGAAAATAGCTATATTGAAACTACTCTCTGGATATTTGGCCTATCACCTCCATTTCAGTCTTGCTGCACACTGTAGAGTCTCTAGGTAAATGTTCATTAAACACATTTGTGAAAATTTCACATACAATACTCTCCAGGCATCAAGCAATCTGTGCGTCCTTGGAATTTCTAACCTAAATTGCTGTAACTCTGCAGTATTTGCTGTAATCTCACAATGTTAAAGACCTCTGTACAATATCACTCTGATGAAGCGCCATTTAATACAGAACTAGATTAAGAATAACTTGACATTACATGTCATATCAGAACATTCACTCCTTTGTGCCTCTTCTCAACATTAATAACAGGTGAAAGACTTTTGATCATTTCTAAATGTGACAGAATGTCTCCAATTGTGTTAGACCTTCTTACACATCACCATCCTATGCTCTAGTAGGCACCATTGTGCTAGTTGGTGCTTGATGAAGCGCCATTTAATTCAGAACTAGATTTATAATAACTTCGTAATTACATGTCATATCAGAACATTCACTCCTTTGTGTTAAGTTAAACTTGTTTGGTCAAACATTTCAGCTTGTTCTGCAAAGGTTCAAAGGTCAATCTTTGTGAACATTCTGGTTGAAGCCACCTGATCAATACCAATAACATGTAGACACTTTTTGACTAGTTCTAACTCACTTAATGAATATCCTACAAAGTTCACTAGATTTACATGTGAATTTAAGCACTGATCAGGTTGAAAGGCCTCTGCTCAACATTAATAACAGGTGAAAAACTTGATAATTTCTAAATGTGACAGGGCATCTCCAATCATATTAGACCTTCTTACACATCACCATTCAATGCTCCAGTAGGCACCATTGTGCAAGTTGGTGCTTGAACCCGATGATTGCCGCTTGCGGCTATATTTATATATTGAAACTACTTGGATCATTCAGTCAGCTTACTTGATAAACTTGATAAATCCACGATAACTCCAAAAAATACCAAAAAGCTGATTTTATTGCCAAGTAAGTACTGCGTGAGCCTGTGGACAGGTGTTCAAGCCCATTTATAGCCCACTATTTTTTTTAACTACAAAAAATTGTACGTACATCATTTGTATGTATCTTTTCTAGTACTTTATCCGCTGCTTTATCTGTTCCACATACAGAATATGGATTGAGGCTGGTGATTTTGCTGGTCAGACAAAGTGTTTAAAATCCCAGTGTTTCATCATGTCTGCAGAAGCAGTTACAAATAGATTTGGACACATATACCCTCCGGTTTCATCCAGATCAGGTTCTGTCTGGACATGAAGCACGACGTTAGATGTTAGTTCAGGGTAAAATGGACAGGAACCTCAATCTCAAACATCTGAAGAGACTGCAATACTTTCCAAAGGGAGAAAAATCAAGTAGCGTATTTTTCAGACTATATAAGGCGCAATATCAATGAATGGGTCTACATTTATACATTTATAAGGTGCACTGGATTATATGGCGCATTAAGTGACAATATTAAGTACACTACTAAGGAAGCCTACATCTAAGTGAGCAAAGGTGTCGCCATGTTTTTCTGAAATAATCAGTGTACAGATGCCCACACCGGACGAAGGCAGCACAGGCAAAGACGCTGTCCACATAGATAAGCCCAGCAATTCAAAAATCAATGCACTAATACACACAATATTAGCCCCCAAAATTATGTTAGGACTTGTTATTATTAAAATAAAAGCTTAGGTATATTTTAGGTATATTAAGCATATTTTAACGGTCATTATAGGGTATTTTAAGTAGAAAGCAAGACGGATAATAGGCAACCTTTCTAATTCTGCAGAAATGGCTGAAATAACAAAAAAAGATGCAGGAGCTTTCACACCTCAAATAATGCAAAGAAAACATGTTTTCATATTCATAGAGTTTTAGGAGTTCAGAAATCAATATTTGGTGGAATAACCCTGGTTTTTAATCACAGTTTTAAACATGCATCTTGGCATCCTGTTCTCCTCCACCAGTCTTACACACTGCTTTTAGATAACTTTATTTTAGGCCGCTCCTGGTGCAGAAATTCAAGCAGTTCCTTCCTCTTGATTATATTTCAGAGGTTTGTTCCACATTCAAAAAAAAAAAAGGGGTCTCATTTTTTTTCCAGAGCTTTATGTGTTTAACCTTTTGTACACATTTGTTTATTTACTTTGATGTATGCCTTAAAATCTCATCAAATAAAAAAAAAAATGTAAGAAAACAGCGTTATTTACAGTTGCTGAAATCTGTTTAAACAGATTTCCCCCGATATGTCAACCTGCTTCCGACTGAATTCAAATATCATATTATCCATCAGCAAATAAGACAACAGCTGTGTTTATCTCTCCCCAGCAGGGTTTCAGCGGAGAGAAACCCCATCCCATACGGATGTTAGAAAACTTTAGTTTTAAAGTAGCACTCGCAGTACAATACATACATATATATATTTATATATATATATATATAGTTCTGGAGGTGTTTCTGAGTGGAACAAAAAAACTGCCTCATAACAAGCAAGTGCGGTCTCACCAGGCTTAGTGAGGCAGATCTAACCCAGTAGGGGGTTTCATAGCAGCCTGTGTTGGCGAGCCAGTGTATCAGTCGGGTGCTGAAATATCACAATCGCACAGACACCCGCCTGCTTCCACTGCAGCATGCTGCCTGTGGGTGGATAAGGCTGGGTCATGTTTTCCATGCACACTTGTGAGCAAAGCGATAGAAAAGAAAGAAAGAAATAGAGGAAGAAATGAGGGCTGGGCCACAGCACTCTTGACCAGACCTTAAGGTTGGGGGTAGGTTGGTGTGCAGGGGAACCGGCTCAAAAATAAACCCGGCAGAAGTCAACGAGGGCCGACGTTCTGGAAGATAACGTCCTACGCCAAGGTGACTTCTGCCTGGGGTGAGTGTCTTTCAAAACAGCTCAGAAACAGCTCAGCATCTCAAACATTATAGCAGAACTTCTACAAGATAGAAGGAGGATAGAAGGTAGTAGGAAACAGTTAGCCTAACATTTTTTTTAGCATTATGCTAAAAAGAGACTTTTTAGAGATTCTTTTGGATGATGATATATGTTTTTGGGCCATTCCACCGAAATGTTCATAAAGTATAAAAAATATATATTTGTTGGAATAACCCTGGTTTTTAATCACAGTTTTAAACATGCATCTTGGCATCAGGTTCTCCTCCACCAGTTTTACACACTGCTTTTAGATAACGTTATGCTTTACACTCCTGGGGCAAAAATTCAAGCAGTTCAGCTTGGTTTCATGGCTTGGGATCATCCGTCTTCTTCTTGATTATATTCCAGAGGTTTTCAATTCGGTAAAAACAGAAAAAAGTAGTACCCTGATGTGATAATTAGGAGCGGGTAATATGACACAATATTCCAGGGTATAATATTATTCACAATATTCAAAAATGTTGGCGATATTATTAAGTATGATACAGTATGGTACACCCCTTGTTCTGATCCACATCTTTCTCTGTTCAACTTTCCTTTAATTTAGAAAGAAAACCTCCCTTTTCGGTTAATATCTCACTGTTCTGCTAGTTCAAGTCTTTATAAAAGATATTGTTAGGCCATTAGTTATACAGCTCTTTAGAAAAAATGAGAGACATTTCTTCTAAATTCCAAATAAAAATATTGTAATTTCAAAGCATTTATTTGCAGAAAATAAGAAATGGCTGAAATAACAAAACAAAACAAAAAAAAGATGCAGAGCTTTCAGAACTCAAATAATGCAAAGAAAACAAGTTCATATTCATAAACTTTTAAGAGTTCAGAAATCAATATTTGGTGGAATAACCCTGGTTTTTAATCACAGTTTTCATGCATCTTGGCATCATGTTCTCCTCCACCAGTCTTACACACTGCTTTTGGATAACTCTATGCCTTTACTTGTGGTGCAAAAAAAAAATATTTAAAGCATTTCAGCTTGGTTTGATGGCTTGTGATCATCCATCTTACTTTTGATTATATTCCAGAGGTTTTCAATTAGGTAAAATCAAGGAGGAAGAAAAAAAAATCCAGCCAAGATTTGTAAGCTGTCTCCATCTAAGCAAGAGGTGCCTACTTTGGTTAAATAAACTATTTTGTATGTTTCTCTTCCTAGTAGATTAATGACTTTAGTATTAATCTACAATGCAGATTTCTTTTTATAATAAAAAAAAAATGTGTCCAAATTGTAGCTGGTACTCTATGTCTGTTTTATTCTTAAGTCAACAAAGCAGGGAGAATAGTAATAGAGAGTTAGGTGCCGCTGCCAAAAAAAGTTCAGCCAGGAGGGTAACAGAATTTTACTTAGGGTCCCAAAAAAGTCGATCGGCTCTGATTGCATGGGAATAAAGTGAACAAAAAGTAAAAAAAAACAACAGATTTCTAGGGTTCTAGACACTGGTTGTCTATTTAGCATAAGAGAGGCAAACACTGTATTTAACTGATAAAGAAAATCCACTCTGGATTCTGCTCTAACTCGAAAGAGAAAAAAAAAAGTTAAGCCAACTTCTTCCAGCACAGACTCAGCCGTGTCTAAAAAAAAAAAAAAAAGCACACAAAAAGCTATTCTTCCAAACTTCTTTAGCTGACAGCAGCCAGAAGTAGATGCATGCTGCTATTTCTAGCAGTAAAGAACAGCCTTAGGAAATATGAGGAAAAACTGACAGCGTCTCCCCTGACGTTATTTAAAGATTGACCTTTTACACTCTTATGCCGGTAGCTGATCAAAAGTAAATAAATAGGTTTGTTACATGTTACATTACTGGCTGAGATCTATCTTAACTGCTCTCTGGTTGTAAAAGTGTTTAAAAAGCTAGTCACTCAGCTGAACTAGGCAAAAAAAAAAACTGCCATATGCATGCAGGGTTTGGACAATGAAACTGAAGCACCTGGTTTTAGACCACAATAATTTATTATCCTGACGGACAGTTCTGGTGGAAACAGGAGAGTTGAGGAGCACATTGAATTCTGCCGTGATTTGGGCAGCCGTGGTTTTATGATTTTTGGATACAATCCGGGTTATAGCACCCTAACATCCCTTTCAGACAGCTTCCTCTTACAGTGTCCACAGTTAATCCTGTTGGATGTGGTTCGTCCTTCTTGGTGGTATAGAGACTGACATAACCCTGGATACCGTGGCTCTTGATGCATCACAAAGACTTTCTGTCTCGGTCACAGATGCTCCAGCAAGACGTGCACCAACAATCTGTCCTCTTTTGAACTCTGGTATGTCACCCATAATGTTGTGTGCATTGCAATATTTTGAGTAAAACTATGCTCTTACCCTGCTAATTGAACCTTCACACTCTGCTCTTACTGGTGCAATGTGCAGTTAATGAAGATTGGCCACCAGGCTGCTCCAATTTAGCCATGAAACCTCCCACACTAAAATGACAGGTGTTTCAGTTTTGCGTTGTCCAACCCCTGTATATTAATTGTATCTAATTTGCCTAGTGGAAAAACAAAAATGCCAGTAAACGTAAAGAAAGTTCAATCCATTGCAGAATTTTCAGAGAATAAAAACAAAGGAGAAAATGCACTAATAACTTTCAAAACTGTCCGTTTTGAGCCAGAATCTGTCAACACTAATAAACTACTAATTTGTTTGTGGTATAGATTTAGACAGGAATTTAATTAGGTTGGTGATTGTGTTTTTGTTTGTGTTGGTTTTTGCCGTTTCAACCATGCGCGGCCATGCGCGGCGTGCAAACAGTCAGCAATTATCTATCAATTGCATGATAATGCTATTTGTTACTGGTTATTTAATCTTAATTGCATTGCATTGGTCTCCCCTCAAGGGTGAAGTCAATGTTAATTTCAAACGGAGTGAAACTGTGATCACATCCCATGACCGAAACGGCGCGGCGCTACACGGTGGAGTGGATGTCGCTGCATTCTCCTATTCTCCTGGCTTTCTTCTGCCAGATAATGCTGCAAATTCATATTTATACATCTCTCCAGAGCCTCGGTGACTGCACAGCAAATGAAGAAAAGCACCTCATTAGCTGACTGACACAAACTAATCAGCCAGTGACCTAACGCATACTTCCTTTTCAGTTTTATCTCCGCCGTGTTTGTGATTTGCTTCTTCCCTCCTTTTGCGCTGCATATTTCATATTTCATATTTCAGTTGATGCGTAGAGAATGTCTTCTGAATTCGGGAAAAAACATTTCATAATTTATTAGCTTTAAACCAGAGCTTGGAAAGAGCTTGGCTGCAAGGAGATCATCGTATTAATAATAACTGCAAGAGACTTTCTATTACATATTAGACGCTTTCCTATTGTTTCCCTTTGAGGAAAAAAAGGAAACGTCGTTTTAAATTGTTCTGCCATGACCCTGCGCCGGGGTCATTTCCAGAATATAACTATTTTATTATCAGATTTTTAAACTCTTTTGACTGTTCGCCATATTTAGAAGACTTTATACTACAGCAAAACTATATATTTTAACTATAAGTCGCCCTTAAAATCCTTTGATTTTACCAAAAATCATCTGTGCACCTTTTAATCCAGTGCACTTTATGTATAAATTTTACCAGTCAGGTTTTAAGAAGCAGTAAAACCACTCCACTGAAGTACAGCATTATACTGCTGGAGCAGTATTAGCATTAGCCGCTAACCATGTTCACTATTTCTCCGTTCAGAGGTGAGTATTATCAGCCTGTAGCATGCTCCTAACCCAGGCTAGCACTGCTGGAGCAGCATTAGCATTACCCGCTAAGCGTGCTCGCTGTTTCCCTGTTCAGAGGTGAGTATTATCAGCCTGTAGTCTGCTCCTAACCCAGGCTAGCACTGCTGGAGCAGCATTAGCATTACCCGCTAAGCGCGCTCGCTATTTCCCTGTTCAGAGGTGAGTTTTATCAGCCTGTAGTCTGCTCCTAACCCCGGCTAGCACTGCTGGAGCAGCATTAGCATTACACGCTAACCGCGCTCGCTATTTTCCTGTTCAGAGGGGAGTATTATCAGCCTGTAGCCTGCTCCTAACCCCAGCTAGCACTGTTGGAGCGGTTAGCCGCTAATGCTCATGCTCCAGCCTAGTGCTGAAGGAATTCAGGAATCTAAGCCTACTACAAATAAAAGGAAGCGCTTTACCCACCCAAATAAACTGTTTTCAGAAGAGACATCTGTGTAGATTTACCCCAGCACTCATTTGACTTTAAAAGAAAGTCTTTTTTAACTACAGTTTTGTTTACTTTATTTAAAATTATTTAAATATAAACAAAAAACATCTATGAATAATGTTTTAAGGGAGCAGGAAATTTCCAGCAAACAAAATTATTCAACAAAAATGACAAAACCTACTTTTGGTGTTTGACATAAAAAAGTGCAAAGCTTGTCTGTTTCAACCTATCTATCTTGGCGAAACATTGCCAATCCCTGTTATTGCACATTGAGTGTCAGTTTAATCATGTATGATCCTTGATTCTGTGTTTTGTTTCCCTTTTTTGAGGATTTTTTTTGGTATTGACTTGATAGTTCTTCCTGTTTATGACATTATTTTGTTAAAGTCTACTTCACTCCCTCTGGTTTTAGCATTTATACTAAATCTTAGCTTTGTTCCCACTTAATAAACAGCTCCTGTTTATTAAAACTTCTTTTAACTTTTACATTCAAGGGTGTCTAGCCTGTATTTCCATTGCTCTTGTGTTACCATTTAGACAGGGTTTAAACAAGGCTGTATGTTAGTATGACCACTATCAATATGCAAAAGCAGGGGTTGGCAATACTTCGCCAAGAAAGTAAATATGAACAAACATTCCAAGAATGATGTCTTAGTTGTAAAGTAAATATCAAAACAATCAAAATTATATATCTAGAAATGGCAAAATGTACTTTTGGTGTTCAGTACAATATGTAAAAAGCTTTGAAAACTTTCAGTTTCAACCTATCTTGGCAAAGTATTGCCAACCCCTGTTATTTAATATTCAGTGCTCTATTCTGTTAAGTCGTTTATGATCCTTGATTCTTAGTTTTTCCTTTCCTTTTTTTTGGTACCTTTGGTTTGGTATTTGGTTGTTGAGGTTTTTCTAGTATGTAACTCTTGTTTTTTCTCCCTGTTTATGTCTCTTTTTTGCAAAAATCTACTTGTTTTTCTTACTGTTTTTGCTTAAGCCTTATTCCCAGCCCTAAGCTCCTATTTATTTAAAACCTCTTTTAACTTTTACATCCAAGAGTGTCTAGCCTGTGCTTCCAGTGCTCTTGTGTTATTAATATGCAACAACAGGGGTTGGCAATACTTCGCCAAGATAGGTTATATAGCAAACAATTAGCAACAGGTTTAAGGAGAAGTAAAAAACCTGTAAGCTCCTGTTTATTAAAACCTTGTTTAACTTTTACATCCCTGTTCTTTAAGCCTGTGTCTTCAGAATTTAAAGACGTGACTTTAGATGCTGCTCCAATTGAAACATTTTCCCATTGAGTCGTCTTTATGAATGGACTCATTTTCTGTTACTTCAGATATTCTTCTCTTGCCGTCTTGCTCCAAAACTGTGGTTAAATGAGTTTAGTCACCATTTTAACACAGAACACAGTTGGATATTAAATGCTTAATTGTCTCGTTGAGTACACCTGCCTGGAAGTGTCTGCACTCATCATGGTCCAGTACTCATTTGTTAAGAATTGTGCTTTAATTTGCCAGACATCTGCAATTCCTGCAAACCTCAGCGCTGAAATTGTGTTCTAATTGGCTACACCTGCTTCAAAAACTTGCATGCATATGTTCAAGTGCAAAGTCATTTTATAGCTGCAAAAAAAAAAAAAAAGATTATGGCAATAATTAAAGTCAATACCTTGAGTGAAGGCGTTGACAATTTTAGTGATGATTGGCATCCGATAAAAATGTGGTTGACTAGCACCGATATTATGTCAGTGTAATATTTGTTTTTGTACATAACTTTAAAGGTCTTATTGCATCATTTTTTTCATTCATTTTAAAATGTCTAGTCTCTAGTATGGATGAATGCTTTGGATCTAGTATATATTTTAGATCTAGGTAAAACGTGGAATCAACCAGAGATGCATTTTAAACCTATACTTACTTACACAAGGTAGCTAACGCTAACTACCTCTGTAAACAGAGCCCTGTGGGCGTTCCTGAGCCAAGGTGGGCAAGGCCATGAAGTCACTGGTTGATGTAGACACCTTATATCTCTCTGATCAACTTGTATTTCTGAGGATTTTATTTTACTAGCTACTGCGGACAGTGGAGGTTGGAGAACATTTTCATATGCAGCATCATATAGAACTCAGATAAATCTATAGAATTTCACAAAGAACAAGAAAAAGGATGTATTTTAGCGGAATGAGACCTTTAAGGTACAGTAAATATAAACAAAGGTTCCATGAATGATGTTTGAGGGTTACACCAAATATCCAACATCCAAGATTGTTCAACCAGAAATTACAAAACTTACATTTGGTGTTTGGTATAATAAATGAAAAGCTTTTAAATCTTGTCTGTTTCAACCTATCTTGGCGAAGTATTGCCAACTCCTGTTGTTCAATATTGAGTCATCTATGCTGTCTGTTATCTTGTGAATTGTCTTTGATTCTGAGTTTGGCTTTCCTTTCGTTTTTTTGCCTCACTCAAAAATTTTAAGCATATGTTCAAGTGCAAAGTCATTTCATAACTGCAAAAAAAAAAAAAGAAGATTATGGCAATATTTAAAGTCAACAGAAATGGTACAATCATTAGAAAAGTCGTAAGAACATTTTAAATATTGTAGTGTTCGGATCGGGTAGCATAGCGTACCTTCTGGTCGTGGCTGTAGGCGAGTATCCAGTCCTCCTGCTCCGGATGGAAAAGGAGGCTGAGGACATAGAAGCTGAGGCGGTATTTCTGATAGGTGGCGCCCTCATCCGTGCTGATCAGCAGACTGTTCTCCACCTCTGGGTCGGTCAACAGCATGATCTAGAACACAGATCACAATACAGTGATGTTAGAAGTGATTTTTAAATGGTTGAAAAAGTAGAAAGTTCTACCAAGTTTGCCAATGGTGTAAAAGTACCATTTACAATTTCTTTGCATGGGTAATGCTGTTGGGAGCATCGGCTAAAATGTATGTATTTTTGGAATACTAGAGTGAACAGAGGTTCTGGGCTATTTAACAAAAGTTATAGTCATACTCTTGATCATGTTTCACTACAAACCAAAGTCCAAGTAATGCAGTTAGTAAGATTTAATGACAAAAAGCTGCATGATCAGAATATATATTTCCTTTTTTTTGAATGAAGAAGTTTCTCCGCAGATATGTTTCTTCTCAGAACCCAGAGGGGCAGAGTTGTAAATATTATACAGCACAAAATGTTCAAGCAGACCCAACCGTCCTGGTTTTAAATTCATTTGTTCAAGAGGCAGGTCATGGAACCGGCTGACTGAAACACAGTGTGCCTCATTTGCAAGTCATAATGAATGGGTTTAAAGTCTAACTGGCTGGAGTTCATTTGATATCGGCTTTTTTTTTCTAATCTCCAGATCATTCAGGGAAGTCTTATCATTTTCATAGCAGTCAGATTGAATTGCTAACAAACTGGAACTTGTAATTCTGGTCATTTTGAAAGAAGTGTGTCAGTGCTTTTAACCTTGCGTTCACACTAGCAACACTAGCGACAAGTGACCAGTCATTTTGTACAACCCCAAATTAAGGTAAATGGTAAATTAGTAGAGTTTCTGTTTCTGATATTTACTTTGACTTTTATTTGATTGCAGACGACATGAGCTCAAGATATTCCAAGGCCTATTTTAGCAATCTATTAGCGCAGCTTGATTTTTAGGGCATGTTAGTGTGTCTTTGCTATCATAACGATGGGAAAAGTACCTTGAACCTTGTGCAGTTCGAAACCTGAACAAGGCGCATTTTAATTCTCTTAATTCATCTTGGGTCTAGGGTTTTGGGCGTAAAATGTTATAAACCAAAATGATAATAGTCTGTGTGTCATTTGCCTTACATTTCCTTTAAGAGCCAGGAGTGCTCTGACTTTGGCAGATTGCTAACTTAACGGTGCAGTGCTTCTTCATGTCTCCGCAGAGGAAAGTGACCAGCTTGTTCTCGCTATAAAGGTGTGTGAGCAGGTAACTTAAGGCAACATCAATGCTATTTATTTAGTATTCAGTTTTTATGTTGATGTAAATAAACCCCAAACAAGGTTATTGCCAAGATGGCAATAAACATCTGACTAATGATTGATGGTTGACTCGAGGTTGCAGAAGTAGTAGATCTCTTCTATCTTCTCTTATTGTAAAGTTTTGAATAAAATGAAAGTTCCTCAAATTAAGTTTGGAAGGGGGTTGCCTTTTTCTTCATCTACAGTGCATAATATTAAAGATTCACGAGGACTTTCAGAGTGAAAAGGGCAAGGAACAGTGTGGTACAGTGATAGGATGCCACCTGTGCAACAATTTCATTTGACTCGCAATTGTGACGAAAGACTCGTGACTCGACTCGGACTCTTGTCCAAAGACTAGAGACTCAACTCAAACTCATGAACAAAGCCTCAAGACTCGACTCGAACTTCTGACCAAAGACTCGAGACTCGACTCGGACTTCTGACCAAAGATTAGAGACTCGACTTAAACTTATGACCAAAGACTAGAGACACGACTTGAACTTATGACCAAAGACTAGAGACTCAACTCAAACTCATGAACAAAGACTAGAGACACGGCTTGAACTTATGACCAAAGACTAGAGACACGGCTTGAACTTATGACCAAAGACTAGAGACACGACTTGAACTTGTGACCAAAGACTCGAGACACAGCTTGAACTTGAACAAGTTCAGTCGTGAAACTTCCTCCTCACCACTTAATATTCCACAGCCAACTGTCAGTGATATTATAACAAAGGCTTTCTGTAGAGTCAATCACTACAGACCTCCAAACTTCATGTGTTCTTAAGATTAGCTCAAGAACAGTAGAGCATGGAGAGCTTCATGGAATTCGTTTCCATGACACGTTTGGGAATAAAGTGTATAGTGATATGTTCTTACCAGTGATGTCAGTTACTTTAATCTTAAACCACTTTTTTCAGTAACAAGTAATCAAACGTGCTACTGTTTCAAATCCAGTAATCATATTAAAAATTAAAGTTACTTATCCAAGTCACTGTGCGTTACTTTTTTTGTCATTTTCCTTAGTAAAAAGATATTATAACTTTCTGCTGGATGCGTTGAAGAGATGGACAGATGGGGGAAGGAGGTTTACAACTGTCACTTTGCTGCTGGAACTCTATGTCACAACCACGTCGAAATAAGACCAGGCTAGCGAGCTAGCAAGCTAACAGGCTAAAACTAGCACACAGGCTCAACACACACACTCCCACCTCGCGCTCTTTTTACCTCACACACACACACACACACAGCGAGCCCCCCCTCCCTCTCTTCACCTCATACACACAAACACACACACACACTCTCCCTAATTACACACTTGTCTTACAACCTAAACACAACAGTGCATTTTTAACAGCCAGTAAACACAGAACATTAGATTTGCTACAGTATATTTTTACTTTCTTCTTGTGTCTCAGAGAATGAAGTCTGGCCTAAGCGACACTCATGTAGAACCACACAACAACACAAAAACTGGAGGGTAATACAGACACTACTTTAAATTTTAAAGTGATAAAGTGATACCTAGCTTCAAAAACACAACGTCAAACTTACAGAACAAGTTCCAAAGTTGGAGCAAAGCTTCCAATAAAGTGAGTTTTGGGAAAACTGTTATGTTGAGGCGGCAGATACTTAAAAGGAACTTAAAAGGAACTAAGTTACTTTTAAATTAAAGTAATCCATAAAGTAAAGGGGTAATCATTTTGTAACGCAATAGTAACGCAATAGTTACTTTTATTGGTAACTAGTTACTTTTATAGTGGAGTAACTTAGTTATTAACTCTTACTTTTTTGGAGAAGTAACTAGTAACTATAACTAATTACTTTTTCAAAGTAACGTGCCCAACACTGGCCATCACTGGTTCTCACACATTTCCTGCCAGTGTGAACACAGCATAAGTCTAACCAGGCTGTTAAAGCTGCAATTCTCTATTAAATCTACACTTTTAATTCTTTTTTTTCCAATATCAAAACATGCAATCAGCTACAAATCCAATGTTTGATAGAACGCAGGCAGCTGAAAGCTTTATCATTAACGTTGTATAAAGAACAAAGCATGTGAGTGTGTGTGTGTGTGTGTGTGTGTGCGGGTATGTGGACGCGTGTGGTGAGCATGTTCAATCAATTTGTATTTATCATTCATCATTATCACCTCAGGGAAGGTGCGAAAGAAAGAAAAGGGGAAAAAAACAAGATTGGATTACCGGGCCATAGCCGCTTTAAAAATAAATAAATAAATAAATATATATATATAAAAAAATAGTTTTTTTTTAAAAGGTCAAACTCTGTCAATTACCTACAACAATAAACCAGCATCAGTCAAGGCACAAGACTCATCGCCCCCCTGCCTTCACTAATCAATCTTTATGTGCAATCAAATTGGGTTTAGACCACCCGGTAAGTCCTATGCATGCATGTTGACGACATGTTCGTGGGAGGGATTGAGTTATGAAGTTTAGAAACGTTAGGAGGGAAGAGAGAAGAAAGTGAAATCAATGGATGAGTAAAGAATAAATAAAGAAATAAATAAATAAACAAATAAAAATATACTGTCTATGAGACAAATATAGCTAACAAGAAGTGTCACAATCAATTAGCACAATCAATTAGCATCAAGCTAAGTATATAAGCTAACTATAAGCTAGGTCCAATGTTCCAATTTTCATTGGCATAGTTACAATCCTGAGAATTGGGTACAAAAAACTGATCTAAAACTAATATGCTGTCTCCCTCTTTAAATGACAAATAAATAAGTAATTAAAAAAACAGGGCAATTCTAAAACATGAAATCTATTTTGAAAAAGCATTGTCCTTAACATGGTGGCCTCAAAGCTACCATAAACCCGTTAACTAAAGCCCTAATTATAGCTTGCAAAACAGTAAAACGTGATGGTGAACTATGGCAGAATATGGTGTTGTTGATACTTGAGAGCAGTACATCACCACTGAACTGACTTATTTACTTCCTTCACAGCTCAGTGGATTGCTGTATTGGATGCAGGGTTGACTATATCACAGCTCAGAAATCGACGGGACTTGTGACCAAAGACTTAAGATTTGACTCTGACTCATGCCCAAAGACTATGGACTTGACTTGAACTCGTGACCAAAGACTCAAGACTCGACTCGGACTTGTGACCAAAGACTTGAGATTCAGCTCGGACTCGCGACCAATGCTTTTAAATTCGACTCAGAATTGTGACCAAAGACTCAAGACTCGTCTCGGACTCGTTCCCAAAGATTCAAGCCTCATCTCAGACTTGTGCTCAAAGACTCGAGTCTCGACTTGGACTTGTGACAAAAGACTCGAGACTCGACTTGGACTCGTAATGAAATACTTGAGACCTGACTCAGACTCATGCCCAAATGACAGTAATAGTTGTTAATCATAGTAAACACAATAACTGTTTTTTTTTTTTATGGTTTATATCTGTTTTAAATGTGACAATATTTTTCTGTTTTTTTACAGACATTTTCTGTTGCCCCCTGCTCTTGAAAAATAACCGGTTTTTTTTTCGCACTTTTTTTAACAGTGTATGTGTGATATCTTGGTTTCTTGGTCTACTGCTGGGTTGGATGATGCAGTGACTCCACATTACTGGTTGATGGATTGCTGGGTCGGGTGCCAGGGCAAGTCGACATTGCAGTTCAGAGGCTCGCTGGACGGGGCAATGACTGATTTTACATGGCGTCACTGGTTTAATGTAATGGATGGCAACACTGTGTTCGCTGTGGAAGAGGAGAGTTTGATTTCCCAGCCTGACAAACAGCAACAGTAAAAACATTACATTAGTGAAAGCATTGGAAAAAAGACACTTTTTAACCAGATGCTCCAAATGTAAATGTGTACACACAGCTCAGAGATATTTTCTTCGAGAGTGTCCTGATGGAGTGACTTCATACAGTGAGTCAGATGCTCTACAGGCCTGCAACTGAGTGACGTTGCAGCACAGCTTTGAGACCTCTAAGATTGAGAGGGACCTTTTTCCCTCCTCTTCAGGGCTCTATCTGGGTTAACTAAGTGAATTCACACCATGATCATGGACTTTTCCCTTGTCCTAATGGAAAAGTGTGTGTATTTGTAAGCTGTGGTTGGTTTAGTGTCTTTGTTGCTTTTGTAGGTAGGTAGGTAGGCAGGTAGGTTGGTAGGTAGATACTTTATTGATCCCAGAGGGAAATTCTAGAAAACAAATCTCAGAAAAGCACACAAAGATACGGAGCTACTGGAACAGGATACCACTCGTGTCGGCACCGGAAGTTCTTTGGTTTGTAAACTACTTGAATTAAACTAGGCTCCTTAATATAGTTTGAGATGGCAAACTATTTTCCATTTTTTTCCATTTTGATTGATTCATTGAGCTCCACTGGCTACCAGTTGATGCTCGCATCAAATTCAAAACTCTTACAATCGCCTACAAGGTGATGACAGAACAGGCTCCTTCCTACCTGCACTCACTCCTGAAGGCTTACGCTACCTCCCGGCCACTGCGCTCCTCCAATGAACGTCGCCTCGCTTTGCCAAACACTCACACAAAGCAATCCAGACTGTTCTCATACAGAGTTCCCCAATGGTGGAACAAACTATCTTCCACTACCAGATCAGGAGAATCTCTCGCTATCTAGAGCTCTTCAAAGAGCACTTACTCTCCTAACACCTCTAACACACTAACTACTTCTAACCCCATTTCCTTCTTCCCCTCCTTCACTTCTCTATCCCTTTATTTCCCTTCGACCTCCTTTAAGCCCTATCTAAAAATGGGTTATCTAAATTCCTATTACTTTTGTACTTCATTATTGTAAGTCGCTTTGGACAAAAGCGTCTGCCAAATGAAATGAAATGTAATGTAATGATTGAAGTGAAAGATGAAAAGACATCTTTTCTAGTGGTATAAAAGATGTTTAAGTAAGAACTCATTTAGTTTGTATAGATTTGTTTGAAAGTGAAAAATGAAAGTAGTATATAAAAACACTTATTTAAGTCCGCACAAAGAGTCATTATCAAAATCCAGTGTCTTTTGGCACAGTAAAAGAAATTCTACCACATGTATAAGGCTTCAGACTACACAGAAATCATATATTCCCAACTTAATCACTTTATATTTTCACAGCACACCACGGTGGACAATGACTTGATGAACAACTTTTTTTTTTTTGATGACTTGTTTTAATTTTCTATATATATTTTTTATAATAACATTGATATCTTACTATGATAGGGTGGACAGCTTAAGCTTTACCTCAGATAAGTTCAAAGACAGATGGACCCTATTTAAGCGATCTATAGGCAGACCATCAACCACTCTTAATTTACTTGATTTAAGGTGTGTCAGCATGTCTTTGCTATCGTAACGACGGGAAAAGTACACCTTGAGCTGCATTGTTTTCAGTCCCTTGAATGTCATTGATTTAAAAAAATGACTTTTTTAAAGGAATGGTCATCTCGAGATGTCAGGGTGGACAGAATTTTTTTTTTTTTTTTTATGGAAATAAGTAAATACCTTTACCTAAAATATATAACTGGAATGCCTAGATCATCAAGAATGATGAAACTGGCTCTCATAAGGATGGCCCCAGGAAAGGAAGACCAAGAGTTTCCTCTGTTGCGCAGAGAGAAAAAAAGAATTACCAGCCTTAGAAACAACAAGCGGAAAGAAAACTGAGTTTTCTTTTTCAGTGTCTTTTAAAAAAGTAGTTCTGAGTGAGTACTGGTTACATTAAGTTCCACCTAGGTTATCTAAATAATATGTTAATTAAAATAAATCTGCAAATTTAAAAAGAAAAACTTTCCCTGACCTCAAACACTTGAGGCTTTGGGTTAAAGGCTACTGCAGACAATACATTTTAATGGTTTCTAAGACGAAACGAGTTCTTGCTCCACTTCTTTTAATAAATTATACTTTTCTATGCATAAAAAGTGCTGAATTATTTAATCAGTTTCAGTGGCTGGTGACTGGTATCAAAATTATTTTAATTTTTGGCTCCCTGACAGTTCTAGTAGCTCCGGGGAGCTTGGTAAATGTAAATCTTGTTTTCCCATTTGTTTCAGCGTGGCGTTTCAGTAGTTGGAGCTTGTGCTAGTCGTGTCCCTTTTCCTTTACGCCTGAAGAAGCGTCCACAGTGGAATTGGATTCCATTTAAATTCAGCACCTGATACAGTTCTTTGGGCAAGCCGCATGCATAAAGTAGACCAGGGCACTAAACCATTCGTCAAACAAGACATGCTAATGCTAACCACAGTGGGGAGAACCTGAAACACTAGTCCATCAATCACGGCTGCCAAAGCCAGATACGTGACCTACATACCGACCAATCAGAATCAGAAATGCCGGAGCTCATTTAGGCGGGGATGACCACTTGAAAGTAATATCACTAGGGTTGCATCACCAGCAACCCACAAATTAAGACAAATAGAAAGTTTTGTTGACAGTTTTTGTGATTGCCAAGTCTATTAAATATATAAGATATGAACAGTAATATTATAAGATTTGACAAAACACTCCCTATAAACCCTGTATATATGTATAATGCGTTATTAATGCAATTGGAATTTCTTGCTCCTGGGCTCCCATTGCAATCATGTTTTGAGCCATCACTGAAGGACACATTTTTCACATGCATTTCTGGACAAGCTGAGAGATAAAGACCAGTCACAGAAAGTAAAAGATTCACGTGTACTAAAGTGGTACAAAACATGACTGTATAACTGTAGAATGAGTAATTATGTTTTGAACCACCGCTAAAGGACACACTTTTCACATGCACTTCTGGACAAGCTGAGAGTTAAAGACCAGTCACAGAAAGTGAAATAATCATGCTGACTGAAGTGGTTGAGTAATATTACAAGATTTTACAAAAATATACTTCATTACTAACGTGACTAACATGTCAGAAGATTTCATTAAATACAACTTATTTACTGCTATTATGTGAGAATTGGTATTTCTTGCTCCTGGGCTTCTCCTACAGTTATATAAATCACGTTTTAAACCACCACGAAAGGACGCACTTTTCACATGCATTTCTGGACAAGCTGAGAGACGCAGAACCATCACTGAAAATGAAAGAATCATGTGGACCGAGGTGGTAGAATAATGTTACAAGATTTTAGACAAAAATATTTCGTTATGCAGTGTCATGTAGTTTGTATGAGTATTATTAATGCAGTTATGATGCAGTAATAACTGAATTATAATGATTCTTCAACGACTGACATGCCAGACGATTTCTTTAAACACAACTAATACACTGCTTTAATGTGAAAATTGTTTTTTTATTGCTTCTGGGCTTCAGGTTTTGAATAACCAATAAAGAATGTCCTTTTCACATGCACTTCTGGACAAGCTGAGAGATAAAAACCTGTCACAGAAAGTAAAAGAATTGTGTGGACTGAGATGATTGAGTAATATTACAAGATTTAACCCAAATTGTGTTACACTGTGTCACAAATGTTGTAGCATAGAATTAGCAAATGTTTTTTTCAGCTAATTCTAACCTTATTTCTGTTACTTTAATGCCTGTTACTCAAACCAAGAAGAGTAACAGGAATGAATGCCAGTAACAGGAGTGAGTTCCAGTAACAGGAATGAGTATTGTCCTCTGGTTTATTGATTTATAAATGTGAATATAAGGTAATATTAACCACTTTTTTCCCAATTCTGTTCGGTTTATCATTTGTCCATTTGTTTTAAAAAATGCATTATAATAGTTTTGATCAATTTCAGGTTTGGGTCTTCTTGAAAAGCTAAAAACGCCTCGGCATTGTTTAGAAAAATTCAATGTGCATGCATATATAGTTTTTTTTTTTTTTGGTTATAAATATCAATGATTTGAACATGCAGTCAAATATTTCTTTCAAACAAAGACCTTCTTTAGAGACAATCAATCAGGAATTTAGTTTACTTGCTTATTTAAACATGCTTTTTAAATGTCACATTTCATAGTTTTGTTACCATCTTCAGATTGTAAAAAAAAAATAAAATTAGATTGAACAGTACATGTTTTGAATAGTTAAATACATGTGTTATTAGATTCAGAGTTGAAATAAAGATAAAAAAAAATGTTTAATTAAATTAAGTTAAATAAAGTTACATCAAATAAATGGCACCCATTCAGTGGAATGGCCCATAAACACCTGGACCATTTCCAATTTTGGTTCAGTTTCTCAGAACTGGACAGGTCAAGCCTCACACGTATTGGTCATTATATGCATTATACGCTAACGGTTCTTGATTTGCCTCGTTTGAATGCAGATTTTACAGTGCAGAGAGGTAAAAAGAGAGTAACACGGTGCATGTTTGATATTTGCCTGGCTGACCTTTAGCTGGAAAGAGACAGCTGGAAGCTGGAGCTCGGGGGTCGACATGCTGAGAGTGTGAATGATTTCAATTGATAACACTGGCGCAGCTCCGCCGCAGGAGCTCGAAAGGGACTAATGCCAGAAATATGAAAATAACATGAAACGAGCAACCCAAAAAACGTACACTTTGAAGCCCTGTGAAGCCTTGATTACTTCAGGCTTTAGATTACATCTTTAGATGGATCTAGCATGAAGGATTACATTTAATATTTTTTTTTGCGATGGAGAATTTAGCAATTTTTTTTTTAACTTTCCTTAAATTATTAAAGTATCTATTTAATGTGTACAGAATTACTAGAAAGTCTGTGAGTGCTAAACTGTGTTTTGGCCCGAGCTTTTCTGAGATTTCGGATTAGTAGGACCTAACAAGTATAAAAACTAAACTTTTTCTCTGTACAGGAAGTTCTCATATAGAGACAATAAATTATTCTAATCCATTCAGACCCTGCATCCATTAAAATGGACATCATAGATTTTCATGAATTTTTTTGTAGCTCATAACACCAATCGAGACCATAAAAGATGCTAAAATGTGATTGATTTGACAAGTTTGACAAGTTTACAATCCAATTAAACAGTATTTTTGACCCACCCAATGGAAAAAAAAAATATTTTACTAGTATAATATAAGATTTATAATATTTATTTTACTGTTTAGGGCATGGTTTGTTACATAAAATGCTTTATATATATATGTATATATATATATATATATATATATATATATATATATATATATATATATATATATATATATGTTTGAGTAAAATGAACAGTGTTGTTTTATTCTATAAACTACAGACAACATTTCTCCCAAATTCCAAATAAAAATATTGTCATTCAGAGCATTTATTTACAGAAAATGAGAAATGGCTGAAATAACAAAAAAGATGCCGCATTATTTATTTTTTAATAAGGTTTTGAAGCTGAAGATGGTTACAAAACTAATTTGACATTTAAAAGCATGTTTAAAAGCAAGTCCACTAATTTCTTTGATTTTCTCTGAAGAAAGAACTTTATTTTAAAGAAATGTTTGACTGCATGTTTAAATAATTGATATTTATGACAAAAAATATCTCTCCTGATACTGGAACTCATTCCTGTAACTGACACTCACTCCTGTTACTTTTTATGTTTCAAGTAACAGGAATTAAAGTAACAGGAATAAAGAGGTTTTTTTTGCATAGAATTAGCAAAAACAAGAAAAATATCTAATTAGTGGCTATGCTAACAGCATGAGGACACTGAGCACATTCTAGTGATCAAATATACAGAGAAACAAATGAGAGAACTTAATTTTGGTCTTCTCATGATCTTCAAAATAACCAACTGATGTCACTTCCTGTTGTAGATTTGTTGTGACTTGTTGTAGAATTTTCCAGATGTTTCCAGGTGAGTGAAAAAACAGGGACACAACTTAAGTGTGTATTTTAACTTAAATATTATGGATTTATTATGGAAAAAATATTTTTTAAGCATATACAGGATTTGGAGACCCACAACAATGGAAATAATTATATAATAATTATATTTCGTAGTAAAGTTTATAGTTAGAGAGTGGGGATTGGGGCAACAGATGCTATTTTTTTCAGTGTTCTAAGTATTTTATTTTATTAATGTTTTTAATTACATATCTTACTTTTGCAATTAGGTCGATGTACAAGACACTATGTTTAATGCTAAAATTTTATTTTGAAGTTATTTTGTGTGCACATTTATACATGTAATTTCCTGAGGACAGAAATGGCACCCATTTGGTGGAATTGCCCACATATTAAAAATGATTTTTTTTTTAGTTGGCACAACTGGTGGTGTTTTTCTTCAGAACGTTGAGAAAAAGTTTGAGATGGCCTCAAAGCTCTAAATCTAGTGCAGTAAGTTGCCTTGAAACCTTTTTCATTTTTGCTGTGTAGAGGCTTCCACCTGCCACAGCAGCAAGGACACATCCTGCAGATGCGGGTGCAGTTTTGAACTAAGTCACACAACCTTTCTTCAAAATATTCCACCATGTTCCACCATGCTGCATGTGTTGCATTCATTTCTAAAGATGTGCATAGCCAATGCACCTCACTCGCATAACTACCTTAATGTTAAAAAGTGCATCAACTTCATACAATGGGAATTTCGGCCCGGTTTTTCTCTTCTTTTCAGAATTGTTATAATTCAGCCACATTGGAGGTTTTCCAGCATGGACATACTGTTTAAGATCATGCCACAGCATCCTAATCAGACTTTGACTAGGCCATTTTAAAACCTTTATTTATTCATTCATTTATTTATTTATTTATTCATTCATTTTTTAAATCCATTCAGAGGTGGATTTGTTTGTGTGATTCAGGTTCATTGTCCTGCTGCAGAACCCAAGTACACCTGAGCTTCAGGTCACAAACAGATGGCCGGAGATTCTCCTTCCGGACTGTCTGGTAAACAGCAGAATTCCTGGTTCCACCTATTACAGCAAGTTGTCCAGGTCCTAAAGCAGCAAAGCAGCACCAGACCATCACACTACCACCACCATGTTTTACACTCAGTATGATGTTCTTTTTTTATTATGTACTAGTTTTATAGTACACATAATGGGACACAAATCTTCAAAGAAGTTACACTTTTGTCTCGTCAGTTCAAAGAATATTTACCCAAAATCCTGGGGATCATCAAGATGTTTGTTGGTGTATGTGAGATGACTGCTTGATAAGATTTTTGCCCAGTCTCTCTTTCTTATTATTGAATCATTAACACTGATCTTAACTGAGACAAGTGAGACCTGCAGTTCTTTAAATGCTGTTCTGGGTTCTTTTGTGACCTCCTGGAGGAGTTGTTCATGCCCTTTTGGAGTAATTTTGGTTGGCCGGTCACTCCTGGGAAGGTTGACCATTGTTCCATGTTTTCTCCATTTGTAGATAATAGCTCTCATTGTGGTTTGCTTGAGTTTCAAGGCTTTAGAAATGACTTTGATGAAATAAACATTTAAAAAGTTTTTTTTTAATATATTTACTCAGGTTATCTTTGTCTGATGTTGAAGTTTGTTTAATTATGTGAAAAAATGTAACTATGACAAAAATGCAAAAACACAAAAAAATCTGTAGGGTGCAAATACTTTTTTTTAACGCCACTGTATATATACATATACAGCTCTGGAAAAAAATATTATACCATTTAAAAATTAGAAGTCTTTGAAAACGTCTGGAATATAATCAAGAGGAAGATGGATGATCACAAGCCATCAAACCAAACTGAACTGCTTGAATTTTTGCAGCAGGAGTGGCATGAAATTATCCAAAAGCAGTGTGTAAGACTGGTGGAGGAGAACATAAAAGACAGTGATTAAAAACCAGGGTTATTTCAATACATATTGATTTCTGATTCTGAAAACTTTATAAATATGAACTTTTTTTCTTTGCATTATTTGAGGTCTGAAAGCTCTGCATCATTTTTTGTTATATCAGCCAAATAAATGCTCTAAATGACAATATTTCTATTTGGAATTTGGGAGGAATGTTGTCTGTAGTTTATAGAATAAAACAACAATGTTCATTTTAATCAAACATGTACCTATAAATAGCAAAATCAGAGAAACTGATTCAGAAACTGAAGTCGTTTCTTAACTTTATCCAGAGCTGTATGTATATATTGTGTGTTGTGGTCTGCTTTCAGCTGTGGTTTAATTTAGTAAACAGAATAATTAACAATGCTGGCTGAGTGGAGCGAGTTTTGTATTTTGAAATCGTTCCATCAAAACTTCATGGCTGAATTATATTATTCAGTTACCATGGATATGTTTCAAAAAAACATTTTATCCTCTGTGTTTTGGCCTCCCATCAACATAAAATAGTGGTTAAGGTCAGTCAAAAACCCAGCTTTTGGAGAATGATCTCCACTGAGGAATGCTTCCAAATGCTCAGCTCTGTTTCGCTGTTTTGAACTTCAGGTTTGTTTTGCTTTTCAGTTTGATTTTCTCTGTTGAGCCAATGATTAAAGTTCTTTGTTTTCCCAAAACAGTTACATTTTAGAAGATATGGTATATGTTTTACAATGCCAATAAAAAATGTTTCTGTTATTATACGTGTTTGAAAACCATTTAAACTTTCTATCCATCCATGCATCCATCCACTCATCCATCATTTTATCTACATTTATCAAGGTCACTTTTGCTCACTTGCTTTAAAATGTGTCAGCGTGTCCTTGCTATCGTAACGACGGGAAAAGTACACTTCTAGAGAACCCCACATAGACAATGATCAGAGAATTGACGGTTCAGTATCTCAGCTTGCCCAGAAAGGCATGTTTAAAGACTGTCCTTCATGAAGTAAATATCTACGCGTGAATTATGCTTGATTTAAGGGAGAGCCCATTAGCATCCATCCATCCATCCATTTATCAATCCATCCATGCATCCATCCATCCATCCATCCATTCATCCATCATTTTATCTACTCTTATCAAGGTCACTTTTGCTCACTTTTTCTGCCATATTATGCCATCAACCATCAATCGTACAACATGCATCTTGATTTAGAACATGTCAGTGTGTCTTTGCTATCGTAACAACTGGAAAAATACACCTCTAGACTTACTGGAAGAAGCCCACATAGACAGTGATCGGAGAAGTGGCGGTTCTGTATCTCAGCTTGTCCAGAAAGGCATGTGTAAAGACATAAATTTGCCTACTTCTATCAGGATAGGTCTAAAAGAAGGTCTTAAAACAACCTGCAATCAATTAAATAGATAAATGTTAGTCAGTTAACAGCTGTGCTTACCTTTTTTTAATTAATTAAGAGTTAATTACTTGAATTTCTTGTCTCTTAATGTGTTTGAGAGCATCAGTTGTGAAGTTGTGAGGAGTTTGTATACAGTGAATGGCCCTATTTACGTAATATTCTAATCCATATTATGCCAAGAACTACTAAAGTAGTTCTAAACTAACTAAATAAAAATATACTTTAGGAAATTAAGGTCAGTCAATCAAAAAAAAAAAAAACATTTTGAAATTGCACAGATCACTAAAATGCTATGATGAAACTGGCCCTCATTAGGACTGCCCCAGGGGAGGAAGAACACGAGTTCATCAGAATTGCCAACCTCAAAAACACACCCGAGAGCCACCTAAATTCTTTATTTAACACTTTTAAGTTACTACATGATTCCATATGTGTTCCTTCATTGTCTGGACAATGTCAGTATTCATTTACAATGTAGGAAAAAAAAGGAAAACATTGAATCTAATAGTGTGTCCAAACTTTTGACTCATACAGTATGTTTCTATGTATTAAAACTTACATAATTAATGATTAGTTTCTCATTAAGATTTAAAAGCATTCATGTTGACAAATATGTTGGCAAAAATATGTGTTGTATGGGGTTAGCATGTCAGCGTGGACAATTCTAGCCAGACACTGCCAGTCACAATCATTACCAATTCTCACAAGAAAATTCATGACAACAGTATTCAACCTTAATCACAAGATAACACCTCACAACTTAAAGCTGAGGTCCGTAAGTTTTGGGATTTAGGGCCCTCTCTGGTGAGAATGGGTAATTGCACCGAGCATGCGGAAGAATCCTTTTTTACTGGGTGGGTGTGATGCGGTCTCCTTTCAGAGCGGATGAATCCGATTCCAGGTTATGTTCAGTCAGAAAGAGAGAAATAAACGTAAAAGTAAAATTTACTAAAAGAAAGGATTGACTGAAGTTCAGTTCACTTATTTCCTCTATGAAACCGAGTTGAAGTTACTTAAATGTATCTGAAATTAAATGTACTTTAAAAAAGCAAATGCAGAAAGTTGCGTAACTTTTTTAAAGTAAATTTTACACATGATTTTTTTTCAGTGTAGGTCTTGGTTCTAATGCTATGGATGCTACTATCAGTGTGCTTCTACACAAACAGCTAAATTTCTAATCTTCTACTGCTTTGAGTTTCTACTTGTAGACCTCGAATCTGGTGTCATGGCACAGTTCCATACTGGTCTGAAACCTGCTCTGACCCTGTAAAAAAAACACTTTTCCACCATCTACTATCTTCAGCCCTTTAAGATTCCCTCTGAAACTCGAGCACTGGGTTCAGATTTTTGCTACCTCCTCTCCGGATCTCTTCCAGTAGCACATGTGGAATCCCTATCAGTGCTTCTAAATTATGAAGCCAAAAGGGGGTTGATAAGACAAAGGTTAATTAAGCGCTAGCTCTCGGCTGGGCCCACCAGAGGACACCGGCGAGCATGGCAGAGAATGCTTGAGTCTCCCTCGCCATGCGACCGCAAATAGCCCGTGATGGAATATTAATGAAATTAGGCACATGTTTTCTCTCCAGTCCAAACTAATTGGATTTTCTCAGGCACCCCTAAACCCGGGCACTAAATATGGCAGACCAGTCTCTCTATGAGCACTCATTTTTTTCTGCACTGTTTTGGCAATTTTTAAGCGAGCCGTCAACCGTGCGCCATGCAGTTTGATTTAGAAGGTGTCAGTGTGTCTTTGCTATCATAACAGCAAGGAAAGTACACCTCTAGAGTAATTGGAAGAAGCCCGCATAGAGAGTGACTAGAGAAGTGACGGTTCTCTATCTTAGCTTGTCCAGAAAGGCAGGTGTATTCATCCAGCCACTTATCCATCGTTTTATCTACTTCTATCAAGGTCACTTTTGCTCACTTTTTTTCACTATATTTCAGCAATATTTATGGCAAGCTATCAACCATCAATCATGCAACATGTAGCTCAATTTAGGACATGTCAGTGTGCCTTTGCTATCATAAAAAAGGAAAAGTATGCCTCTACAGTTATTGGAAGAAGCCCACATAGACAGTGATCGGAGAAGTGACGTTCTGTATCTCAGCTTGTCCAGAAAGGCATGTGTAAAGACTGTCCTTCTTGAGGTGAGGATCTATAAATGAATCATGCTTGACTCTAGGGAAAACCCAGGAGCATCCATCTATACATTTATCCATTATTTTATCTACTTCTATCAAGGTCACCTTTGCTCACTTTTTTTGCTATATTTTAGCAATCTTTAGGAAAGCCATTAACCATCAAACGTGCAAAGGGCAGCTTGATTTAGCATGTCTTAGTGAGTCTTTGCTATCGTAACGACGGGAAAAGTACACCTCTCGAGTAACTGGAAGAAGTCCACATAGACATCCATCCATCATTTTATCTACTTCAATCAGAGTCACTTTGCTCATTTTCTGCCATATTATACCATTAACCATCAATTGTGCAACATGTAGCTTGATTTAAAAGGTGTCAGTGTATCTTTGCTGTTGTAACGACAGGAAAAGTACACCTGTTCTGTATCTCAGCTTGTCCAGAAAGGTGCGTGTAAAGACATAATTTTACCTACTTCTATCAAGGCCAGGGCCACAGTACATCCGAAAGCAACCTGCAATCAATCGAATCAACAACCTCACGCCTCTGGAGTACTACCTGAGATGCCACTGTTTCATTCTATCTAGCCGAGGTGCAAGAAAAATCAATATTCTTACATAACGCTGCGTTAAAAGGTCCTTCACATGCAAACATTAAACAAAAATGGTTCTTCATGGAACGGAAATTGGTTCTTTGCTGCCATCACTTTGGAGCACCCTGTAGTACGTTTATATGTAAGAGTGTAGGGGACAGAATTCCCCCAACGCCACTTTTAATGCCGTCTATTTGGCGAGTTAAGGACTGTTAATCCGTCAATATTGGATTTGTGATTATCCGTGACTTAAGCCTTGTTACAAACATATCCTATTTTTTGCTGAGCTGCATGAAACTCGCAGAGCTGGGTCTATAGGAAAAAAAAGAGCAACCACACACACATATATCTGTTTAAGCAGTATTACTCTGACAGCTGCATGCCGTTCATCATACTGAATTGCTATTTCAGAGCCGAATCCCAAATCGACACAACTCTCACAGGCTTCTCGAAATAGCTCTCCTTATACCGAGGTCCTTACAACCCATGCAACTCCACCGGTAAAATGTCGAATGTCGAAAGAGTGAAATAGCCAGAGCAGAATCATTTTTGGGTCCTAAAATAAAGTTACATAAAGATACATATTTTGGGTAATCAAATATAAGGCAAAATGACTTTTTTATAAGCCTTTATGTTGACAACCTCCATAAACAACTACAATATAGTCAATAGCAAAAAGCTTCAGTTGTAATTTCCTGCTGGTATTACATAGGAGTGTATTGCTACACAAAAGTAATGGTTCCATTCATACTCCGATTTTAGATATAGTTTGATATTAGTGAGATGTGATTGGCTGAGAGGGGTTCTGTGAGTGCCATTATCAGCCGGTAATGTACTGTAAAAGCCAAACTGCGCAGCTACAAACATAGCAGCAATGGAACTAATTTAACTTACGGAGTGTTTATAACCAAACAGATCATATTTTCTCTTCCTCTTTAACTCAACTGTAGCGTAGCTTATGCAATTGCATTGTTTGAACATCAGAAGTCAAAATCCCGCTGATGCAGGTCAAAGAACCAGTGGGTGTAAGCAAAAGGCGAAGGATATGTCTTCATTTTTCACTAAAGCCAATCAAACAAGCACTTTTTTCCACTAAGTAAGGGGATTGGGGGCTCACCATGGTCACGGCATTAGTTGGCTCTCCAGGCTTTGACAAACTAAGCCACCTTATGCTGCCTATTTAAGTAGAATCATTTATTCTATTTCCTCTGTTACTTTCCATTTAGACAATACTTTTACTGTAGATTCCCTAAATAAACAAGTAATTAATTGAAAAAATAAAACAACACTGCACAGGGGTTGGACAATGAAACTGACACACCTGTCATTTTAGTGTTGGAGGATCATAGCTAAATTGAAGCAGCCTGGTGGTCAATCTTCATTAATTACACATTGCACCAGTAAGAGCAGAGTGTGAAGGTTCAATTAGCAGGGTAAGAGCACAGTTTTGCTCAACATAATGCAATGCACACAACATCATGGGGGACATACCAGAGTTCAAAAGAGGACAAATTGTTTGTGCACGTCTTGCTGGAGCATCTGTGACCAAGACAGCAAGTCTTTGTGATGTATCAAGAGCCACGATATCCAGGATAATGTCAGCATACCACCGAGAAGGATGAACCACATCCAACAGGATTAACTGTGGACGCTGTAAGAGGAAGCTGTCTGAAAGGGATGTTCGGGTGCTAACCCGGATTGTATGGTCTAAAACCAGGTGTTTCAGTTTCACTGTCCAAACCCTGTACTTTCTCTGTAGATTTCCTAAATAAATTGTAATTAATTAATTAATAAAATAGAACAGCACAGTATTTTGTTTGCGCTTGAGAGAATTTATACAAGGTCCACTGTTTATTGTTTGTATACTTAAGAAAGAAAGAAATTAGAAATAAATGTCATTCAAAATTTGTTCCAAATATTGTGAGAAAATCACATTTTGAATCTAGAATCATGAATCAAAATTGCTTCTGAGTGCATTGTTACAGCCTTATTAGCTATTGATCTACCAAATTAGTGCCCATTCCACCAGTATACAATTTGTATCTGTGTCAAATTCCAGCTTTCAGCAAGATTATAACACTTAAAAGCAAATGCTTTCATATTTGAGGGGATATACGTTTTTCTTTGTCACCTCATGTAAAGGTTCTACACTCATTAAAGGTCTTTCTTAGAAGTTTGTGTCCAATATCAGGATTTAGGAACCTTTATTTTTAGGATTGCGCAGCAGAAAATACTTCACCAGCTTGGTCCTCGCTGATGATCCTGCAGATACGGGCACGGCGAGGCCCTCGTTATTGTATGGAAAGTGAATTTATGCGCTGGACCGGCGAAACGCTGTGTATTTTGCTTGGCTGGCCAAAGCGCAGCTGATTAGGGATGCAGTTTGCGCTAAGGCCTTCCATACTGCTTTATTAACCAAGGCTATTGGCTTCTCAGCAGAGAGCCGACCAATTAGAGCAAAAAGGCTGTCCGGGGTCCCGCATGAGCGCTCAAGGAGTTTGAAAAACATTGTACTGAACATTATTTAAGATCACCAAGGGAGTCAGTAGCATTGGTAGTGGTGATGGGTGTGCATGTAAACGGCCGCGGACCGCGTTTAGGGCTGCGGAGGCCGGGGGTTCGGCTGCACGCGGATTCAGGGACGTGTGAGGCTCAATCTCTTCCCTTCACAGCTTTAAAAAAAGAACAAAGAAGGAACAGCAAAGTTCACTTGTAGAATCCTTTGCAATGCTAACTTACTCTAAAACTGTTTGAATAAAATATTTGAATTAGTTTTCTGACAGTTCATATCCACATCCTTTATATTTCTATAGCCTTAAATTCAAGAAATGCATGTGTACAGCTGTCCGTGCTTTGTAATCCCAATAGTCTTTTGGTTGTCTGATCAAGTATTACGTTTTCCTGTCTGCTACACTGAAAAAGAAAATATGAGTAAAATTTACTTTAAAAAAGTTTAGCAAATTTCTGCATTTTTTTTTAAGTAAATTTAATTTCAGATAAATGTAAGTAACTTAAACTTAGTTTCAAGACTTAAATGTTACACAGAGTAAATAAGTGAACTGAACTTCAGTCAATCCTCTCTTTGTCACGTTCTTGCCCTGTTTCCTATCTGTCCTCGTGCCTGTGTGTTCCCCACGTGACCTGTGCTCCTGTGTTTCTGTCTCAGTACTTTTCCACCTGTGTTAATTTGTAGCTCCGCCCCCTAGCCCCAGGTGTTTCCACTTCCCGTGTTTGTTGTATAGTCCTCCTGTGTCAGTGTTCGCTTGTCGGTCTTTGCACCTTCTCCTGTCGTTTGTCTTTTCCATGTTGATCTGTATTTCATAGCCCTAGTTCCGTGTTTATCTTGTTTATTTCTTGTTTTATCCTTAGTTGTTTTCTAGTTCCTTGTTTATTTCCTTGTTCTGTTTTGTTTTCTTTTTTTTATGTGAGTTATTAGTTTGTTTCTTTGTTCACCTCCCTGTTTGTTTGTCTTTAGTATCTCTTGTTTGTTTAAGTTTATGTTCTCTTGTTTCGCTTGTTGGTTTTGTTTGTTTCTTTGTTCTTTGTTTATTTATTTGTTATTTATTTAATAAATTCCCTTATCTGCGTATGCGTCCGCCTCCACGTCTTCCTGCCTGCATTCCGTCTTAGTTCTTTTAGTAACCTTTACTTCATTTATTTTTGCTGAATCAATCCTTTCTTTTAGTAACCTTTACTTAATTTCTGCATACAATATTACCTAATTACAATTACTTAATTACTCAAATAATTTATAATACATAATATATTATATTTCCTGAAATGTATATATAATATTTTTAGTTAAAACACAGTGATCACCAGCACCAGCAGGATATGTTCATCAGATGCATATGAAAAGCATGCTGGCAGTGTCGGTGTGATCACTGTTGAATAAGGACGAAATGTATTTTTCATACTAAAATTCATACTAATTACTAAATGCATGCGTGCCTTTCTGTGCTCGTTTTCCATATTTTGACAGAACCAGAGAAACAGAGCAAAACAGATCTAACCTAGGTCAGGAGCAAATTAATTTTTCTTTTTTTTTTTTTTTTTTTTTTTTTTTACAAAAATCCACATTTCTTTCTTTTTAAAACTGAAAGGGCAAAGCTATTTTGTGTTTTTTTTTTTACCGAGGTTAAGGTAAGGGTTAAGGCTGATACGAGCAATATGGAAATGTTTTGCCAAACACCAGCACCAATATTAAGAGCTTTAAAAACATTTGAATAACCGAACATGATCACTGTTATATTTGCTGTAGTGACTCTTAACATGATAAGGATGTGTCTTTAGATATTGAGGGCACATGTTAAGTTTAAGGACTCTTGTCAGCAGAGTTTCAGCCAGTATTTTCTTACTTGAACTGTGTGGTAAATTACAGTAATCCGCGTGGCTTGGTCACGGTAATCTGGTTTCTTTGGTCTGAATCAGTTGATGAGTTCCTTTTTACTTTACGTTTGGTTTGGTTTCACACATGCATAAACCTAAATGCACCAAAATACGCACCAATAAATCACACTGGCACGGGAGCAAGAAAGTAAATATAGCAGTGTAAATCTTCTTTAACACTAAACACTAAAACGCTGTACTTTCCAACATAGTGTTTTCACTAGGATGTATACATAGTAAACAAAGTTGCTTGGCTATGAACAGTGAACGCAGCACAGACTGCGTGTGTAAACAGCATGGAGCAGAGACAGTGATTGTTCATAGCTGTGGTAATTTGCATTATCTGTCTAATATATCAGATTAAACTGCGGCTTATCAGCAGTTTAGCTCAAGTAAAAGGAGTACTTTTGACGTATAGGTTGGATTGAGACTGGATCGAGTTCTTACCACAAGTGAATTACTCCGGAGTTCATTTGGATTCAGTTTACTGTTTTCACACCTATACAAACGAACCTGAGACCAATTTAACCGGACCAAATAGTGCTAGTGTGAAAATGGCAACCCGTGTAAGCTTCCCGTCTAGGGAAAAATGGGTAGGGCAGAAAACCCTATTTATGCAGGATTTGGAAATTGGACGTCTGTAGCCATTTCAAACACACACTCAATTACTTTTATTACTGATTGTTCAAGACTTGAAGACTAAAGCATTTAGTCTTCAGTCTTCAGTAAACAAATCAAATCTTCTGGTATTTTATTGTTGTTCTTTTTTCCCCAGAGCTTTTCAATTAACATCCCGAAACAACAAGCTTTCCTTTTGATTTCTGAAGATAATGGGACGCATCAGTGGAAATCCCAGTGGAAAACACAGATAACGGCAGTAATATGTGTGTTAGTGTGCATGTCCTGTCACTGGGTTGTGTTTTTAATGGTACCCTAGTGTTTTCAGCATCCTATGAAACTCTATAATCACAAAATTAATTGCGTAATTGACTAATAAGCTACATTCTAATGTGGTTTACATGCCAATTTAGCTTTTTTTCTATGTTTTAAATTGTCCTGCAGCATGTCATATTGTAGAATTCTATGTTAACTTGCCTGTTGGTTGGCTATTGCTTAATGTTTCGGCTAAAATAGTGCTAAAATAGTAAATTGTGACTATACTGTTAAATTTAGATGGTATAAACCCAATTTTTGATCGGTTTAGTGTCATTTTTAAATAAAGAACCTTGAAATAGGCTAAAAAAATGAAACATCGGTATAATAACACAAGTTCTCTGCTTATGTTTCTAGCCATGTTCTCTGTAGCACATGGCTCTTTTGTGTTTCTCTCTCGTCTCCGCCCAAGCCCCGCCCTGCCATTAGTGTTCCCACCTGTGTTTTATGTGTAACCAAGCCCTCTCGCTATCTTTCTCTCTGGTCCAGAATAGTTGGCATTTTGGTGTTACAAGTTTTTTTGAATGACAGCAGCTACATGCAGCACTCTGCAGAAGGTGTAGGATCTTAAAAGCACATTATTTTAAACCCTTTACCTCAGAAATTAGTGTTTTTATCTAGTAAGAACTCTAGATCACATTGAACAGAAGTATGTAAAACTAATAGGTTTACACAGTGAGACTGAAAACAATTATATGTACTTTTTGGACAAAAATAGTCAATATTCCAGGTACTAGTTAAGAAAACAAAGCTTTGAAGCTTCACTGAGACTTCCTCCACTGATTAAACATCTTATTGAACACTGCTTTACCAAACCAGGTGTAGCATAATTAGTATTATAAAATAATACTACTTAAAAGGAGAGCTTTGGATCTGTTGGATCCAGTTTATGTTCCAGATAAATCTCTTTTTCCCAGGTTCCCAAAACTTCTGCACAGTAGTGCGTATCGCCGAAGGGTTAAACTGTATGCTTCCAGTCTCTCCGCAGTTATTTATTTTCAGTCATTTTCAGTTTTGACTCCATACACCAATCTCAGTGGTATCATCCTTTCCCCTTGAAGGGAGAAGAGATGTCACGTCAAGTTTATTTCATTCTAATGCATCACATAACCACCCAGGAGGGACCTCAAACAGGACGGACAGTCACTGGAGCAAGATTCCATCAGTCAGGCAGCTTCTGCTCATGTACGACACACAGAACCAATCAGATTCCACTCCGCTTCACTCTGCACAAATTGAATCGGGTCTAGCTGTCACTGCAGCACTCGCAGAACAGGAATAACAAACTAACCTTCACCCGTACTTCAACCTACAAATCTTCCCCGGGGTGCAGGTTTATACCAATAACTTCTCGCTTATAACTTACTGACACGAGCAGAGAAATGATCTCAACACTTGAACAACTGATTTATTTTTATTATTTTATAGCTTGTTGGATAAAAAAAAATGTTGATCATTTGTAACACATGAACAGCATGATAGGTACCTCTTTTTCAGTTCAGTATTTCAGTAAATATTACCCTGTCAATAACATCTAATAACATTTGAACAAATACAGTGAAACATTTACCCCAAGAAATGTATAACATTTGCTTGAAGACATTTCTGTCATTTTAGGATTTATTAAAGGAGCCCCATTCACTGGTGGTGCTGTTTTGCACATATTTATGGCTATTGTATGATTCGCAGTACACCTTCTGTCCACTGGTGGTGCTGTTTTGCCAAATATACTCAACCTCTTTGACAGTGTTCTATGGTTAGCTTTAGGGTTAGGGTTAAGGTAAAGGTTGTTTAGTTTATGTTAAGGTTAGAATTCAATAAAATGTGGTAGGTTATGTTCAGGTTTGGGCTGAGTTAAGGTTTAGGTTGAGGTGAAGGTGTAGGTCACGTTTAGATTTAGGTTTAGATATAGGCTAAGTTTAGGTTTGGGCTGAGGTGTAGAATAAGTTTGGGTTTGTGTGTAGGTTAAGTTTAGGTTTGGGATGAGGTATTAGATAAGTTTAGGTTTGGGCTGAGGTGTAGTCTAAGTTTAATTTTAGGTGTAGGTTACGTTTAGGTTTGTGTGTAGGTTAAGTTTAGGTTTGGGCTGAGGTATAAGTTAAGTTTAGGTTTGGGCTGTGGTGTAGAAAAAGTTTAGGTTTAGGATAAGTTTAGGTTTGGGCTGAGGTATAAGTTAAGTTTAGGTTTGGGCTGTGGTGTAGAAAAAGTTTAGGTTTAGGAAAAGTTTAGGTTTGGGCTGAGGTATAAGTTAAGTTTAGATTTGGATTGAGGTCAAGGTTAGTTTTAGATTCATGTGTAGGTTAAATTTAGGTTTAGGTGCAGGTTAAGTTTAGGTTTGGGCTGATGTGTAAGTTTAAGTGTAGGTTAAGTTTAGGTTTAAGTTAAAGTTAAGTTTAAGTTATGTTAGGCTAAGGTTTAAGTGTAGGTTTAGGTGTAGGTTAAGTTTATGTTTGGGCTGAGGTCTAGGTTGATTTAGGGTTTAGATGTCGGTTAAGTTTAGGTTAAGGGTTTAGGTTTATGTGTAGGTTAAGTTTTGGTTTGGGCTAAGGTGTAAGGTTAAGTTTAGCTTTAAGTTCATGTGGCGGTTAAGTTTAGCTTTAGGTTCATGTGTAGGTTAAATTTAGGTTTAGATGTAGGTTAAGTTTAGCTTTAGGTTCATGTGTAGGTTAAGTTTAGGTTTAGGTGTAGGTTAAGTTTAGCTTTAGGTTCATGTGTAGGTTAAGTTTAGGTTTAGGTGTAGGTTAAGTTTAGCTTTAGGTTCATGTGTAGGTTAAGTTTAGGTTTAGGTGTAGGTTAAGTTTAGCTTTAGGTTCATGTGTAGGTTAAATTTAGGTTTAGATGTGGGTTAAGTTTAGCTTAAGCTTCATGTGTAGGCCAAGTTTAGGTTTGGGCTGAGGTGTAGGTTAATTTTAGGTTTGGGCTGAGGTGTAGGTTAATTTTAGGTTTAGGTTGAGGTGTAGGTTAAGGTTAGGTTTATGTGTAGGTTTAAATTTAGGTTTGGGTTGAGGTATTAGTTAAGTTTAATTTGGGTGTAGGTTAAATTTAGGTTTGGGCTGAGGTGTTGGATAAATTTAGGTGTAGATTAAGGTTAGGTTTAGTTTAAATATAAATTCAGATTCAAATGTAGGCTTAGATATTTTGATATAGGTTAAGATGTGTTAAACTTGGGTCTAGACTGAGGTATATGTTCAGGTTTAGAATGCAGTACAAGTTAAGTTTAGGTGTAGGTGTAAATTAAGGTTTTGTTCAGTCTGTTTGGAAAACTGCTTTATAGTACAAATCTTGAAATGGTATTGTTGTTTATATGTACTGTACACATCCTGTTGAGACCAGTGTATTGTTCTTATTTTATCAAATGTTTTTATTATTATTATTATTATTATTATTATTATTATTATTATTATTATTATTATTATTGTTTTTTTTTAGATCTTCTTGATCAGCTCCACATCCTGTCAGATCTACAGTGTTGAGTCTTCTCACGCTGAGATGACTCTCAGCAGTTGGCAACGCCTGGGAATAAAACTGAAAATATCTATTCTATAATTATCAATTCAGAGCTTATGAGCAGACGACAAAACAAGATATCAAAGTGACATCAGAAGCTCATATTGTGCAGGTTTGAAGAAGGTCTACAGAGATGCAAGAAAGGTTATTTGTGTTTTTTACATATTTGGTCAACAAATCAAGTTGTTTTTTAGAAATGAGCTGAGGATATCTTGCTTAAGGCCTCTCAATCTGTTCATTTAATTCCTCATTACTCATTAATCCCTATCTATGTTGTGCACTACTTAAACCATAGAAGTCTAATCAGACTGTGATATATTTGTAATTGAGCAATATCCAAGGTCTAGTTTAGAAAAATGAACCGAGATGTATTTTTATGACTCATGTAGTTCACTATATAAGTAGTAGAAGTAAGGAGATATTTGTGCTGGGAAAACTAAACAAAAAAAGCATAAAAAAAATAAAAACTAAATTATTAAAGACTAAATTAAAACTAAGCATAAAACCTAGTAATAATTAAACTACAACTAAGAATAAAAAAATAATAATATCTAAACTAAAACTAAGCATTACAAAACTACTGAAAACTAAGCATAAAAACAAAGAAAAAAATACATTAAACTAAAGATAAAAACTAAACTAAAACTAAGCATGAAAAACTAATGAAAACTACAACTAAGCATTATAACTAATAAGAACTAAACAAAAAATAACCATACAAATAATAAAAACTAAACTAAAAATAACCATAACAGCAAGGGCGTAGGAGCGGGCTCGATATTGGGGGGGACACATTTGCCAATATGAACCCAAGCCCACCCAATAGTTTCCTAGAACAACATTTGTGGAAATTACTTTTAATTAAAAGTAAATTATTATTATAAGGTGATTTAACAACCTAAACATGTTACTCCACATTACAGCTACTGTTGTTAGAAAAAAATATGCATGCAATGTCTGAGTTATCACCTAATATTTAAAATAATATAACAGATTATTATTATTATTATTATTATTATTATTATTATTATTATTATTATTATTATTATTATTATGTATTGGCATGTCAATTCTGTTGTATATTTACATTTTCTCCTGCACTTTTATTTTTTTCTACTGAGAGCTCTTCTTAAGATGGTGTCCTTTTATGTAAAAGAATGTAACTTTACGTTTCATAGAGATTTTTATAAACGTCAGGATATGTGGTCTTACTGTAAAATACAAATGAACAGAAGTCACGTTACAGCAGTGTTTCTCAACCCAGTTCTTATATATTCTACTGCATATTAACACTGTTCTGCATATTCTAGAGCTTCCTCTGGTGGATATACATGATTAATTTAGGCTCCATAGGGGGCTAAAGGATTTTAACAGGTAAACTCAGTAAATGACTGTTTATTAGCTGGTCAGGTGGAAAACACTAGTTTAGGGCAGTGATCGGGGTTAAGTAACTGCTTTAAACTACCAACTTAAAGTACTGTACGAAATTCTGGCGATCATCTACATCCAGCTTCTAGATAACTAGTTAGTTAAATCAATTTTCGTTCATTACAGCTCACAGTAAGTCCTGTAATCCTAAATGAATAAACAGTTTGAAAATTAAAGTGATTAGCTGATCAGGTACAGGGAAACATTACATATATAGTTTATTTTTTTCCTTTAACCCTGACTCCCAATCTAGCTAATTCCAAAGATAAGCTTACACACTAACACAGCTGCAGTTTATTAATCACAGTGGGTTTAATCTGTGTGCTGATTCAGAGACGTGTATTTTTAACCAGCTATCAGAAACATATCATCACAGTTGAAGTGGTTAGCCTATCGTTACCTTTCTGTTAGAAAAATCTCCGTATATTCATATCTGTTTTAAAATCAGCTGAAGCTGCTGCGTCCCGATCCCGCTGATAAATCTCATAGCGAGGGGGCGGGGCTTCCCCAACAGCAAACTGCCTCTGCTCCGCGCGCCGCAAAACCAGCAAGCTGATTGGCTGTTTCTACTGAGAGGCGTGACTTAATACCTGAACCGGCTCCGTGATTGGTCCGGTCTGTCTCCTCATTAATAGTACAGCTGACCTGAGCGAACTGATATTGGCTGTTTCTACTGAGAGGCGTGACTTAATACCTGAACCGGCTCCGTGATTGGTCCGGTCTGTCTCCTCATTAATAGTATAGCTGACCTGAGCGAACTGATATTGGCTGTTTCTACTGAGAGGCGTGACTTAATACCTGAACCGGCTCCGTGATTGGTCCGGTCTGTCTCCTCATTAATAGTACAGCTGACCTGAGCGAACTGATATCATTTTTGGGGGGGACAAATCCACCTGTTTCTAATATTGGGTGGGACATGTCCCACCCATCCCCCCCGGTTCCTACGCCTATGCATAACAGTAATAAAATCAAAACTAAAACTAGGCATAAAAACAAACAAAAAAAAAAAACTAGACATTTAAAAAATCTCCAGATTGCGGTTAAATTAAGCATTAGTAACAAATAATATTTTTTTTTTTACTAAGCATTAGAAACTGATAAAAAAAGAAAGCATTAAAAAACTAATAAAATCTAAACTAAAACTAAGCATAAAAAAATAATAAAAACTAAACTAAACTAAAACGAAGCATAAAAATCTAATGAAAACTAAAAATAAGCATACAAATTAATAAAAATAAACTAAAACTAAGCATAAAATCTAATGAAAACTAAACTAAAACTAAGTATTAAAAACGAATAAAAACTAAACTAAAATAAAGCATTAACTAATGAAAACTAATCTAAAATATAAAACAAATCTAAAACTGATCATAAAAAAACTAAATTGAAACCAAGCATAAAAAATAATCAAAGCTAAACTAAAAGTAAGCATTAAAAACTAAAAACTAAAAATATAGTAAAACTAAGCATAAAATACTCATAAAAAATGAAACTACAACTATGCATAAAAGACTAATAAAAACTAAGCCTAAAAAAATCATAAAAACGAATAATATCTAATTTAAAACTGAGCATGAAAAACTAAACTAAAACTAATTATTTAAAAATAATAAAAAATAAACTAAAACTAAGCATAAAAAACTAATGAGAACTAAAGTAAAATTAAGCATAAATAACAGTACAAATGCAACTAAAACTAAGCACAATAAAAACTAATAAAAACTAGCAAACCTGCTCTAAGAACTAAAAAAAAAAAAAAACTAATTGAATTGAAAGGGGAAAGGTCCAAATGAAAAGAAATTAAATTTTAATTGAAAATTCTAAACTATTATATACTATTATAACTTTGTTTAGTACAGTACAAAACAAATTCGAGAATCAGACAGCATCTATTGGGTAAGAGTCATCACACACTCCAACAATCAATCCAAGAGAAATGTTCTATTAAAAAGTGAAAGAAGAATTTGATAGTGAACGAATCTGAGCTGTGCATACCACTATAGCGATAAGCCGTGTTCACATGTAGGATCCAGCAGCATCAGTGTCATACGGCCAGAAAGAGGAGTCGCTGAAGGACTAGACAGCTCTGCCTAATGGGGTTGCCAGGCGACAAATGAATCCATGATTGTGGCTGTCCGGCATTCACACAAAATGTCACGGAAAGGCTAGCCAGACAAAAGAGGAACAAAACCCACACACTGGGTAAAACCTCAGATAGAGTAATGGGGGGCAGAATTACAAGCATTATTACAAGTTACAAGTTAATTGTGCAACTCTTAACAAGACACTAAGACTAAATTAGATTTTGTATATTGCGTTTGACACATATACAGTAGCATTTGTGTGACAGTGGCAGTGAATTGCACAAAGCATGCTTTACACGGCTGCTCTACGGCAAAACGACCGCAGCACAGCAGTGCCAATATTACACATTATAGCAGGAACCTCGAGTGTATAATTGTGATTATACCACAGTTCCCTGATCACTGTTTATTAAAAGATTTTTAGTTAAAGAAGATGAGAAAAATACGATCTATTTGGTTAAAAAAAACTCAGCGAGACAAAATAGTTCCATTGCTGCTCTGTTTGTGGCTGCGCTGTTGTAAGCGCTGCATTGTTGCTAGGTTAGCATGGTTGCCTCTATTTTTGGTCATTTCCGTCAAAATTGTGAAAAATCTAAGCTTACTGTAAATAAACGTAAGACTCGTTTGACTTTGAAAGAAAATGTTTTTTTTTTTTTTCATTTTTTCAGAATTAACGTTTTGTTGAATTACAAGAGTCCACCTTACATTCATCTTAAAATACCGTATATTAACTGATAAATATATACAATTTAGCTTTCATTTTATAATAACAGCTCTTAACCCGATATTAGTGGCTGATAATGTGTGTAATAATGCGTATTTTTGGATCGCTGAGCTTATTTATTTGTGGGACCACATCTTTGCCTGCACCTATTAGAGACATGCCATTTCTGCACTGTGCCTAGGGGATTCAATAGCTCCCAGTGGTGTATAATGACATCGCATTTGGTTTGTATTTGGTTTGTAAGCGCTGTGTCATTTCTAGGTTACCTGTATGTGGCGGAGTAATACATGGAGAGATTCGGTTACAGTGCATTACCGGCTGATAATGGCACTTATAAACTGCCTCTCAGCAAATCACATAGCAGGGTTGGAACTAACTGTGGAAATATTTAAGCTCAAGTTTAAAGAAAACAAAGATGCTACTTTTACAGAAAGCTTGAACTTGCAAAGATGAAACCGAAACTAAACACGAAACTCTGCTCTTTGGTTCATGAACATTTGGACAGACGTCAGATTTGTTTGAATCTATCCCAGATTGACACAAAACACACTGATTCTGACATGGAAAACAGTGGCGAGATATTCATTGATGGGATAATGAAGTAACATACTTTATAAATATTTGGACTGGTTTAAGTGTTTCTGAATAAATTGCCGAATATGGCCACAGGATGCAGCTGCAGCATCAAAGGTATATAAAAAATGTAAACTAAAGTTTAAAGAAAGGACACAAATCAAAGAAGGTTTGTGACTAAGTAACATAAGTGTCATAATTCAAGTTGTCACATTGAAACGCCTTTATATCTCCTGTCAATTCTGGCAAGTATGAAACTGAAACTTCATGTGAAACCCTGTTTGTTTTATAATATGTACATCATCATTTACAGAGTGAAAACTGCTTAGACGAATATTAGATATGCATCAGGTTGAAAATATAGTGTGAACAGTGTAAAAAAAAAATCAGATTCGGTAAGAAAATTGGACTAGGCCACTTTTACCTGCTGTGTGAACATGGCCTAACAGGATTGGACTGAGACTACTTCTGTTTCTAAATCGGTTTCTCTGATTTTGCTATTTATAGGTATATGTTTGAGTAAAATGAACATTGTTTTATTCTATAAACTACAGACAACATTTCTCCTAAATTACAAATCAAAATATTGTTATTTAGAGCATTTATTTGCAGAATAACAAAAAGGATGCAGAGCTTTCAGACCTCAAATAATGCAAAGAAAACAAGTTCATATTTATAAAGTTTTTAGTTCAGAAATCAATATTTGGTGGAATAACCCTGGTTTTTAATCACAGTTTTAAACATGCATCTTGGCATGTTCTCCTCCACCAGTCTTACACACTGCTTTTGGATAACTTTATGCCTGCACTCCTGGTACAAAAATTCAAGCAGTTCAGTTTGGTTTGATGGCTTGTGATCATCTATCTTCCTCCTGATTATATTCCAGAGGTTTTCAATTTTGTAAAATCAAAGAAACTCATCATTTTACAGTGGTCTCTTATTTTTTTCAGAGATGTTGATTTTAGCCAGTGGCTGATGGGTACAACTGCATTTATTATGCTGTTATATTATATAATATTAACCTACACTGATCAATCTTAACATTATGACCACTTCTCACACCTCTCTGTTTCTTCTTCCATTTTCCATTTTTTTAGGTCAACTCAGCACATAGAAGCACTTTGTAGTGTTAAATTAAAAGAAAATTAAGGCAAAATTCCTTTAAATATCAACCTTTTAGATCTTGTTATCTGACAATTGTCCTTCGGCATACAGAAATCGAAGCTCACCAGCGTGTGAGGAGTTGTAGAGGTTAAAAAAGGGGAAAGGGGAAGAATATGTCAGGCCCAAAGCCAAGCTTAACTGGAAGAGATGCATACAGCGCACCGAATTGTGGAGCCTAATTGATGCCTATGGGGAGAGCGAGGGGAGGAGGGGGGGGCAGGTGGGGGAGGATGGGTCTAGGTCAGAGAATCGGGGACGAGGGAAGTGCGACGGGGGAAAAAAACAGATGAATTCTTCACACAAGCCGCAGAAATGTCAGCCAAAGACCTGAGCTGACCAGACAAAGGTCCGGCTGATGATTGAAAGGTGCGGAGAGCCTGGCTAACGAGCAGGAGCTGGAGAAAAACAGAAAAATAAAGGAAGAGGTACACAAGGAGGAGAGGTCCTGAAAAAAAATCTTGTCAAAACACAACTTTTGAAACAACAATTCATCCCTACGACAAAATAGGACGTGATTGTATGATATTGTTGGGAAAATTGCTACCTGTCCAACCTGGAGAATTACTTTTAGATATCAAACTGAAGTCCATAGAAGTTCATAGCTTTGAAGTAACAAATAGACATGGAAAGATGGAAGGAAAGCCAACATCCTAACTTCCTTTCCCAGAGGAAGTAAGGGTAGGAAGTAGAGCAGACGTTTAGGCTTTTGAGTCAATGTTTAAATTCAACAGATTCAACCAATGACGCAGCTCCTCTACTTACTTATCCATTAATCCATCCCTACAGATGGATTTTCCGTCCAAAATCGCACCTTGTGTTCTCAGCTTAATTACTCAGGAATTCCTTCACACATCAACATAATCCATACATGGTATGGTAATGCTAAATCTACAGGAAACCCATTGAGAAAAAATCAACTAAAAAAAATAGGATCTCCTTCCCCAACCAATATTATTTACCTTTCGTGCTTCAAACATATTTATATGATGTTTTAAACCAAATAATATCAGTAAATGACTCAAAAGTGTCCACAGAAAAAGTGTGAAACTACCTGCTTTACTCAAACTAAAGCTAGGTATGGTGTGCGCACTACTTTATATAGTTTTTAGTATTTTACTTGCACATTTTTACTAAGTAGTTATTTTACACTAATCATTTTTATTTATTTAGACTAAAAAAAAGGTTTACATTTTGTATCTAGTTTTCTTTGTGTGTCCTGATTAAAATACTGAAAGGCATAGGCTGCTCTGAGTGTCAGGTTTATTTTCAGTAATCTACATGTATCCTAGAGGTGTGATTATCAAGAAAAATAAATCCGCCTGATGCTGTTTCTTTATGTATTTTGTCAAAGTAATAATTAATAAGCCATATAATGAACTATCATCAATATTCTTATGCTTTCAACTCATAAACACTCTAGTCTAATCATTTTGGAAAAGATCTCTTAGGTGTGAATATATTTAAAATCTATACATTTAAAAAAAAAAAAAAACAGGCACTTGGTAAAATTGTGACCAAAACATGATCAGTTCCAGTAAAATATAACAATTCTGCTTCCTTTTACATTTTAAATGATTATAGTTTTGAGAAGGCGTTTGTGTTCTGGAGTAAAAGAGATCAGGGCATGTGACTGTCTGATATAATTACTGTGTTATAACACCTGAAAGAGGAACGGACAAAATCAGAGACAAAAACACACCGAAACAGTCTAGAGTTCAAAGAGTTAAGCCCTTAACAAAGTCAGAGAAAACTGCTGAGATTAAAAGACTCACTTTCTGTGATATGGATAGAGTCTGTCCAAGAACTGTCCAAGTATCAAGTTCAGCTCAAGTTCAGAAAAGAACAATTGTATTATAACTGTATCCACCACCTTCCATTAAAAAAGAAAGGGACTGTGGTTGAAAGCACTACATTTAAAAAGTCTGCTCTCACCATATTGCGGAAGAGAAACCAACACAACATTTGAAACAACAATTAAACAAACCTTGTGCTATGAGCATAGGCGCCATTTGGCTATTTTTCATGTTTTTGCGTGAGTGCCAGTAACAGGAGTGAGTGCAAGTAACAGGAATAAGTGCTAGTAACAGAAGTGAGTTCCAGTAACAGGAGTGAGTGCCAGTAACAGGAGTGAGTGCCAGTAACAGGAGTGAGTTCCAGTAACAGGAGTGAATGCCAGTAACAGGAATGAGTGCCAGTAACAGGAATAAGTGCTAGTAACAGAAGTGAGTTCCAGTAACAGGAGTGAGTGCCAGTAACAGGAGTGAGTGCCAGTAACAGGAGTGAGTTCCAGTAACAGGAGTGAATGCCAGTAACAGGAGTGAGTGCCAGTAACAGGAGTGAGTTCCAGTAAGAGGAGTGAGTTCCAGTAACAGGAGCGAATTCCAGTAACAGGAATGAGTTCCAGTAACAGGAGTGAGTGCCAGTAACAGAAATGAGTTCCAGTAACAGGAGTGAGTTCCAGTAACAGGAGTGAGTTCCATTTCTGATTTATTAACGTGAATATTAGTTAGTGTAAACCACTTTTTTTCCAATTCTGTTTGGTTCATCATCTATCCATTTGTTTAATAAATGTGATTAATTTCAGGTTTGGCTCTTCTTGATAAGATAAAAATAGCTTTGCACCTTTTAGAAAAATACAGTGTGCGTGCATATATACATAATGTTTTTTTTTTGTCATAAATATTCATTATTTAAACATGCAGTCAACACTTTCTTGGAATTAGTGGACTTGCTTTTAAACATGCTTTTTTTAATGACACATGAGTTTGGGTAACAGGACTGAGAAACATTTAACTTTTTTTTTATTGTTCCAACTAAAGGAAATAAAGAAAACTCCAACTCCAAAGCTTTTACTGACTCTCTGAGAGTCGAGAGCAAGTCAGATTGGCACACTTGTTGCCGAATGTCCTTCAGACAAGGCTGTGCAGAAAAGAAGGGATTCAAAAGACCCCCCGCACTCAAAAGATGCCATGTGGTGAGATACAAACGATGACTCCCACACACAGCGTACGTACGCTTCCAATAGCTAATTGAACTTCCTTTTCTTCTATGTTAATTAATGTCGGTGGCACTGCTAAAGCCTGGCCTTCACGTGTTGTCTGTTCTCCCTAATGAGGTGATGATTCCCCTGACTCTCTCTTTAGGTGATTCTTGCGCTTGAACTCCATCATTAAACTTGAGAAGTGCAGTTTGATCCTGGAGAGGCATTTGAAGTCTGGGCTAATTGACTCGCAGGCCCTCGCCCATTCCCAAACTCATGCTGGACAAACACCGCTTCTGATTCTTTTAGCTGGTAATTGGACTGTGGTGTGATTCATTCTCAGACACACACCCACTAAAAAAAACACACATACACACACATACGTCCATACAAAAGTGGTCTCGTTTTCAAAGTCAAGAAAAATCATGATTTTAATGCAAGTGGCCAGCAGTCGCCAAAAGCCAAAACCATCCACCATTGACTTTCCCCAAATCACAATGGTACCAGTTTTGAGAGGATAAAGACTTCCATGTGCTTCCCCTGGGACATAGATTTTGCTATTTATAGGTATATGTTTGAGTAAAATGAACATTCCTGTTTTATTCTATAAACTACAGACAACATTTGTCCCAAATTCCAAATAAAAATATTGTCATTTAGAACATTTATTTGCAGAAAATGGGAAATAGCTGAAATCACAAGCAAAAAAGATGCAGAGCTTTCAGACATTAAATAATGCAAAGAAAAATCAATATTTGGTGGAATAACCCTGGTTTTTAATCACAGTTTTAAACATGCATCTTGACATGTTCTCCTCCACCAGTCTTACACACTGCTTTTGGATAACTTTATGCTACTCACTCCTGATGCAAAAATTCAACTCTCCTAACACCTCTAACACACTAACTACTTCTAACCTCATTTCCTTCTTCCCCTCCTTCACTCCTCTATTCCATTACTTCCCTTTGACCTCATTTAAGCCCTATCTAAAGATGTTTTACCTTTAACTTCTATTACTTTTGTACTTCACTATTGTAAGTTGCTTTAGACAAAAGCATCTGCCAAATGTAATGTAATGTAATGTAATGTAATGTAGGAACCTTTAGAATTAGGGTTACATTATAAACACACCCAAGCCACACCTTCTTGTGATTAATATCAGTTTTTGATATGCTTATATGGTATTAAAGAAGGTGGATGCAAAACAGACAAGGCTTCACTTTTATCCTGTATGGTTATCTCATCTCATATACAGTAAATAATCTAAAAGAAAGGTAATTAACAAGTGAAGTCTTTTTTTTCCCCCTCAAAAGTGTTTATTTTTTCGCTTATTCTTGGGCTAAGTGTGAGTGATGCTAACTGCAGAGTGTCTGGGCGATGGAGCACAAATGAAAATTGTCATCTCTCTCTCTCCATCTCTCTCTCTCTCTCTCTCTCTCTCTCTCTCTCTCTGTGTTCCTGCATTTCGGGATTGTGCCTAGGGGCTAACAGATGTTCAGCTTTTGTTTTTTTTCCCCCTGTTAGCTTGGTCTGTTTGCCTCTATCACAGCACCAGTGAACGTCTACTTTGGCCAAACGCGTCTCAGTGGTTAAGACCTCCCAGCTGGCACACAGCCCACCATCAACCCTGAAATGTGGTTGAAATATGACTAAAGCAATGAAACAATGTTGAATCAACATTTAATGTTCAATGGTTGTGCTAACGTTGAAATTCTAACATTGAGTCACCAAAATGTCCTCAACTTTCTGCCTTTTGAATCAGCATTTTACATTTATTTCATCACCATATCATTTCTAAAACAAAACGGTTGGATGGAGGAATGAAACAGTGTTTTACTTCTATTTGCAGTAATTGCTTTTTCCAAATACACATGTAAACATATGTCCATATTCAATCCACAGCAGTTTAGCAACCCCATGTACAGATAATTTATACATTATATGAGGTAAAAGACAAGGCAGCCAATCCAAATCTTGGGTCAGTTGCATTTATCACTCTTAAAAGATTCTGTATATGATTCTGTAGAACAACTGTTGATACCTGAACAACAAATTAAACATATCCTCCATTTAGTACTCATTTAGAAGCACTGTTCTGCAAAATTGTGGATTAGTTAATTGTTGCTAGAGTTGCTGATGCTAAGCAGACCAGTTGTTATTATCTATAACATATATTCATAGAACAAAGCAATAATGAGCTATATTAGTGAAACAAAAAATAATTGATGTTACTCTCATATTAAGCAGTAATAAAGGAACTTCCTCATCCCTTTAATGCCTTTAAATATTCTAATTCATCCAGTGTGCAAATCTATCAGAGAGCTTTTGAGCTTTAGCTTTTAAACCACTGCACACTAGCTATATGATAGAGTTGGTTGGTCCTCAATAGCTGCATGAAGAGAATCTCATTGGCTAATTTTTATTTTTAAATCACTTTCTGGCCATTTGCCAGCTTATATCTCTTCTCTGATCTAATAATAATACATATCAGACTCGCTCCAGTGGCTTGATCACCTGTCAGGTACTGAGAGTTTTTTTTTGTGAAAATCTGGGAAAATCTGCTTTTAGCTAAAATGCAGCACCAGCGAACTGGAACTCACTACAGCTCAATGGGATCACTGAATTATTTTAAACTTTTAGTTTCTAAACACCATCAGAAAGCCTGTGCAAAGCCTGTAGATTTTTTATGAATTTATTTTTTCTTCTTATTTTAATTTTGTTTTTATTTTATTTATTTAGATTTATTTATTTATTACTTTTATTTATTATTTTTGTTTTCTAATGTTTTATATTTGATTCTTATGTTCTTAGTTCATTATTATTCATTTTACCATTTCCTATCATTCTTATCATTTTTACTTTACTTTTACTATTATTATTATCTTTTTCTTTATTTTATATTTTATAAATTCTTTACTTGGTATGTGTCAATTAATTCTTGCGGTCTTTTAGGTTTTTTTTTTATTTATTTTCCTTTTTACATATATGTTTTATTCATATATATTAAATGTTGATTTAAAATTAGTATTTTTTGTTTTTTATTTTTTACTTTTATATTCCTTATTATTTCTAATTTCGTATTAAATGTTTTCAATCCCTTTTATATTGTAAATGCTCTGCAACATTGTAAACGAAGGTCACCCTCAATGTATTCCTGAGTGAAAAGATTGACTGATTGAATGATTGATTGATTGATTGATTGATTGATTGATTGATTGATTGATTGATTGAAAAGCATATACAGCACCTTTAAAAGCACATTAATCCTAAATGAATGAATCTGATTTTATTATTTTTATTTTTTAATTAAATATATTTTTTTTCTAAACGTATGTATTCAATATTTCATGAAGTTTGACTCAAATACTTTCCTAAATTATTTTCTAAAACTACACTAAATAAATACTTAAATGTTTACATGTATTAAAATGTTTAATCAGAAAGGTGTTGAGTTTCTTTGTGCCTCTATAAACTCTTTGATGCTTTGTAGATGACACATATCAGATATGAAGTGTAGAAATCATATTTGGTACCTGATTCTACACAGTGTTTGCATGGATTTCACAGAGTGTTTGTTTGACTAGTTTGTTTTCAGGCAGTTATTGCAAACCGTTGCTTCAGATCTGGTCCAAGAACTTGGGATTGTTGCCTTCAGCAACTGTCAGCATCCATCAGGAAGAAGGGAGCATTTCAGTTTCACACACATTCACCATCCACTTCATTAGAAACTCATTCTTTTGACTAGACCTCCACTGACATTATAGATCCATCAGATACAGCTGTGATAAATGAACAAATCATCTACTGGATAGATTATTTGGTACACAATTCTGCTAATTGTGTACAAGAAAATTATTTAAATTATTGAAAAGTTACTTTATTTCAGTAATTCAGTTCAAAATATGAAACTCATATATTATATAGATGTATTACACACAGTTTTAAGTGTCTGTTTATTTTATTGTTGATGATTAGGGTCAATACACAGCCAATTACAGCCAATAAAAAAAACAAAAATCAGTTTCTCAGAAAATTAGACCAATTGACACTTTTGGCAGTGTGGGCAGTGTGCCAAATCCTGCTGGGAAATGAAATCTGCATCTCCATAAAAAAATCTTGATAGAAACTTGATAGAACACAGTGGATCAACACCAGCAGATGACATGTCTAGTGTGAAACAACATCTTACAGCACTTCATGCTGCTTCCCTCTGCTGACAACTTTTATGGAGATGTGGATTTCATTTTCCAGCAGGATTTAGCACACTGCCCACACTGCCAAAAGTACCAATTGGTCTTATATAATATTTTAATTTTCTAAGACACTGATTTTTGGGTTTCTATTGGGTGTAAGCCATAGTTATACAATTAACAATAAAATAAATAAACGCTTAAAATAGATAAATCTGTGTGTAATACATATACAGGGTTTGGACAATGAAACTGAATCACCTTGTTTTAGACCACAATAATTTATTGTCTCGACAGACAGTTCTGGTGGAAACAGCAGAGTTGAGGTGCACATGAATTGTGACATGATTTTTAGCAGCTGTGGTTTTATGTTTTTTGGATACAATTAAGGTTATCACCCGAAAATCCCTTTCAGACAGCTTCCTCTTACAGCGTCCACAGTTAATCCTGTTGGATGTGGTTGGTTCTTCTTGGTGGTATGCTGACATTACCCTGGATACCGTGGCTCTCTATACATCACAAAGACTTGCTGTCTTGGTCATTTTTTTAAGATGCTTGGTGAAATTACCCATTCTCACCAGAGAGGTCTCTAAATCCCAAAATATCCTAAACGTACATACTGTCACTTTAAACAAACTGAATTTATTTTTACGTTCACATTACAAGCCACATTGCTCAAATCAGATTTTTTTGCTTAGATCTTGATGGTTCACATTCAACAAATGTAAGTGAGCTGGATCTGTGTGTGTAATGTGAATGAATCTATCCCTGAAACGCCTCACATGTGCACATTGATACGTGTACAAACATCGCCTTCTTCACAAACAACAACAAAAAAATGTCAAACTTGAGAGACGAGAGACTTGTAGCTTTATAAACGGAAATGGATGCATTAGCAGCTCATATGTGGAGTGGAGAGAAAACAGCTGGTCTGAAGTTCATGTTTAGGTCGAGGAGGTGAAAAAAGGACAGGCGGTTTGCTTTTGCTGTTTTTTTTTTGCAGCTATAGCTGCACCAAGAGAGTGTGGGTACGGGAGAGAAGCACGTAGCGCATGCAGAAAAGCAAAAAGACCATTCACATTAATTTCGCATGTCCATGGATCGGATTTGTATCTGATTTAGAACCACATATGAAAGTGACTCTAATCTGATTTGGAAAAAAACAAAAAAACAAACTTGGCACGTTCACACAGCCATGAAAAAATCAGATCGGAGCCACATCGAGCAAAAAATCCGGATTTGAGTCACTTCAGCCTGTTAATGTGAACTTAGCCTCAGTCTTTAGTCTCCTTAACACAAGCTAATTATTATTATTATACCATGATTGTTATCATTAATCTTTGTAATTCTCCACAAAATGATGTCACCATTGCCTAAAAGACCCCCGGGGTGCTCTGTGCATGCCCCCCCACCACAAGTGTTAGTCAATGGATGTTTGTTATCTTTCCAAAAGAGCAACTGTTCAGAAAACACAAAAGAGGACGCAAGCGCAAGACTTGGAACGTGAAATTGGATAGAGATCCAGCATTCATGCATTGTTCCACCCACTCGCTAATTCTAGGAAAACGACGCCAAAGGTGTCGAACGGGGACATTCTGTCTTACACACACACATAAACACTGTACACACACACACACACACACACACAAAGGCATAAAAAAACGAATAGGGTTGTAAAAGCAAAGCATCATGGAAAACATAATTTTACAAGGCAATACAAACATGTTTATTGCTTCTTAGAATGCTGATAAAAAAGAACAGAGCCTTGTAACGCCGTTAATCTCGATCTAATTTCATTTTTTAATTTTAGGTTTTATCGCTTGATATTATAGCCTTTGGGAGTCCAGGGGAAAAACCTGCATCATGTGTAAATCTAGAGAAACCCCCCCCCCCCCCCCGCTGTGAGTGTCGCCTAAGGGAACGTTCAGGTTGCCATGTTCTTATGGTTCTAAGCATGAATAACCTTTATGGCCTCTCAGACTGAAGGAGAGAAAACAGGGCACCTTCTGCGAATTGATGAAGCGTGTGAAACATGGATGTTACATAAACATTTATAGCATTTTGGTAGCTGTCTAGCATCCAGTGAGACTTTGGATAACTTTTTTTTTTGTTTGTTTTGCCCAAGGAGGCCAGACAGGGAATCAAGTTTTTCTATAGCGCACAGGTCAATTATGCATGGTCCAACTTGATTTGTGGTCAAATGAGATGCTGGTGCTGTTGTTCGCCCACTGCTTGCGATAGCTGAGTTTTGTGGAGTGTGGAGTAGTTGGATGCCAGTGTTTCAGGGAGCCTCCGTGTCTATGTTACCTTCTGGCTCTCTCCCTCCCTTTAGTTAGGCTGTTTTATTCAGATGTGCCGGAGTCATAAGATAGATAATCACACTTTGATAATGTTTTATATTCTCTGTTTTGCATGAATCCAGTCAAAACTAATTCCATATCGATGGATGTTGGACCCTCAGGATCTCATGTCCCCTTTCCAGCCAGACTGATGCAAGTTTCTGAAGTCTGCCTTCCCCATACAATCCCCCACCACAGATCAGCTGATCATCATCCAGCTTATTCCACATGCCTCGGACTAGCTGTTCACTCTTCACTACTGATTACATTAAAGTTTACATGAACTCTAACTGCTTCCATTACTGGCACTGCTATACTCCTGACTATATATGGTCCCTCCTTATATGTGAGTCCTGGTCCTCCCAGTGTTTCTTCCTCCTCCAGCTCTGAGGGAGTTTTTCCTGGGGGTTCTGTATTCTGCATTGTTTTATGTTTGATGTTTTGCCTGATTCTTTGTCTTGTGATCACATTTCTGTAAAGCTGCTCTGTACAAATAACTTTGATTTGATTTAGGGCGAGTCGATGTGTCATTGGTAACACGAGAGCGCAACAGGCATGTACTAATTCTCTTAATTAATCATGAGTGTGTATTTGGGTGTAACGTGAAATAAACCAATCAGTGTGTCAGTTGTTCATTCCCTTTAAGAGCCAGGTGAGCTCTGACTTTGGCGCGTTCGTATCTTAACAGCGTTGTGACAGGTAACTTAAGGGACAAGCAATGTTGTTTTATTAATGTATTTATTATTCTATTTATTGTTGATGTAAATGCTGGATTTGCACACTGCAGTGTGTGTGTGTGTGTGTAAAGAGCAGGGGTTTACGTGTGCTGAGCTAAAATAGGATTGGGTGACTGACTGGGTTTTAACCAGTCATTGGCGCACCTGTATTTCCCTCCATTAAAATAGAAACACTCCTCAGAAATTTACCTGAACACACCTCACTTCCAGACCACCACACCCCTCAAGTGTAGATTTTATCCTAAATTACGACGCTATTTTACGGTGGGGGCACAAGGCGTGAAAATAGCCTGTTGATGCGGTGGGAACCACTTAGGCTTTTTTACCAAGAAGTTTATTAATGGATATTAATTAGGTTATAAATCATTAATAAGCAGTTAAAACACATACATGTGAAGGGCAACAGTGGCCTGCCATGCACCAAATAGTGATTCCACATTTGTTTATACTGTTAAACCCTAGGTCTTTCTAGATGCGTATCTTACTCTGTCATATCCATCAGTCATCATATTACATTTCTGTTAATAACTGTCTTTGTTTAACTATAATAACATATTAAATGACTAAACTGACTAAACTTTCTATATTATTTTATTAGACATGTATTTTCACTGTTGTTCTTTCTATTCATGTGTTGTAACTGCTTATTAATATTTTTATAGTATTTAAGAACTTATTTAAGAATTTATAACCATTAATAAGCTTCTTTATAAACTATTTATAAACCCTTGTCACAAGAGATCCAGCAGACCAGGTTTTAGGATCCAAAAATATGTTTTAGTGATACAAACATGGTACATAAGTACAGCGTGAAATAAGCAGAGTGTAATCCAAAGGAAAAAAAATCCAAAAACAGTCCAAAAGTTCAGAATAGTTGAATATAAACACAATCAAGGCCCAGACTTGCAGCAAACATAAACTAGGATGCATACAAGACCTTGCAAATAGTCAAACACAAGCTTGTTCTTATAAAGGATCAAGGACAAAGGCAAAATGGCCGCCTAATGCAGAACCAAACATTCAAAATTCTGGTCAGAGCGACCTCTGGTGGCGGGGAGGAGAGTCCCCAGGCCCATATGTGACAACCCTTTATAAAGGAGCCTTATTTTAAAGTGGTACCATGCGGTGTAAGATAGCAATGAGCATCACAACAAGCCTTGCACAGGGTGTACAATAGGGCTCTTAGTTTGCCAAAGAAAAAGGTGGAATTCTTACCCACTACCTACTAATATTTTAGATGTAATAGATGCTGGAGAAATGGTCAGGCTCAAGATATGGATGGCAGTGATGGGCCTCATCTGGGTAGTTCACTGCACATGGGGCCTGGATGGCACCCATAAGGGATTGAAGTGGGCTGTAGTGATGGGCCCAATTTGGGAAGCCCAACTGGATCCTGGGAAAATCCAATCCACTCAGAGCCTGTGCCCACCTGGAACCCACCCGACCAATGTTCCACCCATGGGTGTACAAACCTGACCGAATTTGACAAGGGCCAAATCGTTCTTGGAAAATCTGCTTATTTGTCGTTTTTTATTTAACATTTTATTAACTGATCTACAGAATGAAACTCAACCTTATTCAGCATGCAGATGTGTCATCTTGTTGCCTAAAATACTTTTATTTAAACTGCCTCCAGATTTAGAAATATTCTGAGTATTTTAGGGAATACAATACACCCAAATAAGCACCACCATGAAGACCACTGAAGGCTATTGATTTAACTCAAGGGCAAAGGCATAGATACAGTAAGTATCAGTATAGTTGGGTTATGAAAGATTTGCAAATGTTTGCCAAAAAAGAATGCTGGGAGCTTGTCATACACGGAAAGAGATGTTCCAGTCTGATGAGGCCAACTCTTTTTGGCCTTTGTGTATTCAGGAATTGGGGGATTCTCAATCTGCAAGACCTTCATATTCCAATAAAAAATGACCTTAAATACAGCTCTGAAAAAAATAGAGAGCACTTAAAAATGATGAGTTTCTTTGATTTCACTAAATTAAAAAAAACTCTACAATATAAGAAGAAGAAGGATGATCACAAGCCATCAAACCAAGTTGAACTGCTTGAATTTCTGAACCAGGAGTGCAGGCAAAAATCAAATTGAACCTCGTAAAATCAATACAACCAATACGAAATGTATATTTATACTTTTTATTATTCCATTTCTTTTAATAACCTGATCTGTCAGTGCTTTTGTTGCATTCTTTTTAAAACTGGCAAAAACTGAAACCATAAGTTTTATTTTGTGTCGCAAAACTTCTTATTCAGGGGGATTCAAGGTTTCAATTGATTTCAATCAGCTTTGTTACTTATTCTTATTGTTCCAATAGTAATCCGAATGAGTACACAAACATTAAACTACAAATGCATAATATATATATATATATATATATATATATATATATATATATATATATATATATATATAAAATAAAATATAGAAGAAAGTACATAAACACACACAAAAAAAAAAAAAATATATATATATATATATCTTCATTTTCAAACAAAGCACACTCAGCCCGTCTCATAAAACCGTCTCCATGCGCGCTGTACTCTTGTAAGCAATGTTTTCTGAACTTCAATGCATCCTTTTTTAGCTAAAGAGCTTCTCAGCTTCACTTAATTTCACTTATCGGAGCGAGAGCCCCTCTGTGATAACGCGTACACGCTGCGATGCGGGGAAAAAAAAGAGAGCGAGGGTGAAAATCTACAAAAGAGAGCAACATTAGTGCCTAGTGATTTGTTTGCTCAATATGTCAGTCATGTTTCTTATCCCGCTGAAGGCTGCACTGCTGTAGCGCAGATTACAGTAATTTACTGAAAACAAAACCCCAAATCTCTTTGTCTTCATACGCGTGCGTGTGTGTGAGGTGCACTGACTAAGAAACATTTTCGACTGAGGTCAAGTTCAGAGAGAATTGTGTTGTGTGCCTACAAAAATAATATTGCTGGAAATGTCAAAAAATCTAAGATTTACTCTTTGGAAAGTGAAAATCGTATTAAAGGTTTATAGTTTCAGAAATATGTAGTGTATAATTCAATGCCTTGTCAATCAAATAGATATAGCAGCATGCAGTGTGTCCTCCCATCTTGATAAACCATGTAAATTAATTCCAGACATATATATATATAGAATATATTACAGAAGCATGAAGACCAGAACCAGAGGCAGGTCATGAAACAGCTTCTTCCCTTATATCAGTAGGCTCCTAAACGTCCTATTGGCACTCTCAGGGTTCCCGCAGATCCTTAAAAAGTCTTAAAATGTCTTAAAATAAAATAGGGTCATTAAGGTCCTGAATTGTCTTAAATTTACTGTAAATTTGCTGTAGGTATTATTTTTTTAGATGGTGCGTTTAATGCCGGTGGGAAAACACAGTGGTCCATCGTAAACATTTAATCCAGGGAGAGAACTAAGGTTAGCAGAAAGCTAGCTAGAATTAGTGGTACACTAGCTAACATTCTAACTTTAGCTAGCTAAAGTGAGCTAGCGAACATACTAACTTTAGTGGAAAGTTAGCTAACATACTAACTTTAAGGGAAAGCTAGGTAACATGCTAACTTTAGCAGAAAGCTAGCTAACATGCTAACTTTAGCTAGCTTAAACAAGTTAGCTTGAAAAGCTAGCTAACATTACCAGGGACAGAACTAAGGTTAGCGCTGGAGAGCTGTCTAACATTAGTGCAGAGTTAGCCAACATACTAACGTCATCGGAAAGTTATCTAACGCTACCAGGGAGAAAACTAAAAGAATTATGACTACATTTTTGGGTCTTAAATTATATTTATTGAGGTCTTAAAAAGGTCTTAAAAAGCATTAAATGTAACTTTTAAAATGATTAAATTATCTTACCTGTCTAATCTGTCCCTCAGATATCACACTTTTAACCCATTAAAAATTTATGGAAAACCAAGACAAGAGGCAGGTTATGAAACAGCTTCTTCCCTCATATCAGTAGCCTGTTGAACATCCTATTGTAGCTTATTGTCCACAATCAACAAGTAAATCTAGTCTACACTTTTCCAAAAAAAATCAAAAAAACATATTACCTCTCTAAACTGTCCCTTAGATATCACACTTTTAACTCGTTAATTTTTTTTTTGGAAGACCAAGTTAAGAGGCACTTTATGAAACAGCTTCTTCCCTCATATTAGTAGGCTGCTAAACATCCTATTGCAGCCCACTGTCTACAATCTACAAGTAAAACCAGTCTACAGTCTGCCAAAAAAACATCTTACCTATCTAAACTGTCCCTTAGATATCACGCTTTTAACTCGTTAACATTTTATGGAAGACCAGGTTAAGAGGCAGGTTATGAAACAGCTTCTTCCCTCATTTCAGTAGCCTGTTGAACATCCTATTGTAGCTTATTGTCTACAATCAACAAGTAAAACTAGTCTACAGTCTGGGAAAAAAATGTGTGGATAGGGTGCCGAGTGGTCAAGCGGTCTAAATCACTGCCACTATGATCGAGAGATTGCTGGTTCGAATCCCAATCATACAGCTTGCCCTCAGCTGCCATAGCCCTAAGAGAGCACAATTGGCCTTGCTCTCCTTGGTTTGATAGATGGCGCTCTTTCACCACATCATTTCAAAGGGTGATGTTGATCAGCAAAAGGCGTCTGTGAGCTCATGTATCAGAACTGATTCGCTGCGCTTTCCTCCAAATGTGCTGTGATGCCACTCGGCAATGTTGCGGGCACTGTTTGAGAATATTTAAGATGCATGGAACAGATCATCACAGGAACAGGACACCATTCGGAACCTCTACAACTCTGCAGCCAAGACGTTTTTATTTTTTATGCATTACAGCTGTTTTGCGTACTACTTCTGCAACTGATTTTGCAACCGTTTCTTTGACAACAAGTGCCATACAGGATGTTCTAGCACAAAGACGGCCTGCATTGTCATGGAAAACAAGATGAACAGTCAAAGTTGCAATGCTTATAGAGCTTGGATTCAACTCGGATTCAGGTTCAAACCTTGGCGCTGGTGGCCAGGTTGAGTCAGCCTCTGGCAGAACATTCTGAGCTTATAACCGGTTTCAGATCAAAGGTATAGGCCCAATTAAAGCACTAGACACTCCCGCGCAGCCTGCGAGCTTCTACTGCGGCGTATAGCATAAAAGGAAGGAGTCTACAGCACAATCCTGTCATAACACCTTATTGTCGAATGCGGAAACTTTGAAAAAAGACCTCCCTTTGATACCTGGATCCCCATTCACGTTGGCAACAGCCAAAAGACGAGGAGAAAAAAACGCTCATGTTTTTTACGTAGTCCCGAAAGAAGCCAGGTTCGGGCGACAATGCAGGCCTTAATTATCACGTAGCTCCAGGCAGAGCGTGGTGAGATCACCGAGGAGCGGCGCGGTGGATGAGCAGCAGACGCATGTTCCATCTTCATCGCAGAGCGATAGGTAATGAATAGAAAATGGAGCCATAAACGAGGGAACGGAGGGATGGAAACGAGAAAAAAAAGTGCTGCATCTCTCACATGATCGCTGGCCGCAGGGTCATCTCAAAACAAAAATCTCCCTGCATTTTGAATCCCATCCATGCTTTCAGGTTTTAGCGGCGTTTTGCAGAATATTGACATTCCTGATGATGCAGGGGACCTTGAAACAGAATGCACTGTTTACATAAGCCTTAGGTAAGTATTGTGACACTGCAGTGAAGTGCATGTTGGTATTGGGTATGTAATGTTTATGAGAATATAAACCCTCTTATGATAAAAGTAAGCCTGTGTTAACAGTAAATAAGTAAGTAAAGAAATAAAAAAATGAAAGATGAATCCTATAAATCCTGTATTCAAACTGCATGATGAATGCATTCGTTATACTAGGTACTACAGTAGATAGATAGATAGATAGATAGATAGATAGATAGATAGATAGATAGATAGATAGATAGATAGATAGATATAACAACTTGTCAATGACAAATAGTTAAAATAACTTAAATAAATATTTTGTATGAGACAAAATATGGACTTTGCCCCAATTAGAGGATATTAACATCAGGGTTAAGGCAAAAAAAATCAACAACTGTGAATAAACAAACACAAAAATTCCCAATTCTCCAAAAGCCACATAAGACAAAAAATACAAATTCTCTTGTCTAGGACAAACAGTAAACATTTTGTCGCAATTCTTTGACAAATACTGAATAATTTCTCATTTATTTGAAACATTCTGAGTGACTTTTCTTGTCTTATGACAACACAAGTGATTTATTTATTTATTTATTTTTTGACAAAAAAGAGAACATTTCTTGTTTCCATGACAAACTGTGAGTCATATATCAAATTATTTATTAGCTTTTACAATAGGGAACAATTGGTTACTATCCATTGGTTACTGAATCATTTCTGGTACCAGAAATGACAAAGAATAGATAATAAGTCAACCCAAAATATCAGTTTTTTTGTTACATAAACAGTAAAAAAAACACTCTTTGTCACCCTAGATTGAAAATCTATGTATTTTCATTTAACGTATATATATTTTTTTATTCCTACATTGTAAATAAGTAGTGAAGTCATCCAGAACACACAAGGAATAATGTTGTAAATGTGAAGTTATAAAAACACCAATCTAAAACTAATTTGGTGCACTTATCTGGGTGCTGTTAACTTGTGGTTTCTGAGGCTGGTAACTCTTCTGAACGTATCCTGTGCAACAGAGGCAACACTTGGTCTTCCTTTCCTGTGGCATTCCTGATGAGTGCCAGTTTCATCACAACATTTTTGATGGTCTTTGGAGCTGCATTTGAGCATTCTTTCTTAATATGTTCTTCAAATTTTAATCAAGTAGGGCTATTCACTGTATACAAAGTCTACCTCTTCACAACTTTACAACTGATGCTCTCAAACACATTAAGAGGACATGAAATTCAAGTAATTAACTCTGATCTGTCATCTACACAGACCAGTGGATATACTATCTGGTGCTCACCACTTTTTTTAACGAAAATAAAAATACACCATGTCCCTTCAGGGGCTCTGTAAAAATTGCATTTCTTTGCAAGAAATGGAAGAAGATTTCATGTTCCTTTTCCATCTCATTAGGCCATCACCCAAGGAGTGTAGATTACACTGCTTTATGCTGAACTTGAGCACAAATTAACTGCACCAAGATTAACTTTGTTTGCCAAAAAAGGGTGCCATTGTCTTTTGGCAGGTTTTGTTATTAAATTGCTGGAAGGTCAATTCAAATAAGATTAGTGTTACCAAGAGAGTTCCAGTCCTGCAAATGACTATAAGTAATTCTCTTTGGAATCATTACTCAGGAAACTTCTAATAATTATGACCTTACAGATTCATATTGGATTAAATGTATGCAACACAGTGACACTGATTAACTCAAATGACTCAAATCACAGCACCTCCACAGATACAACTAATCCAGCATTAACATATATTTTATTAAAGTGTGATTCCTATGTATGAAGGTAGAGTTGCAAAATGCTGAACCACAATCATTGTATCATTGAGGATTTGGGGATTTAGAGACCTCTCTGGTGAGAATGTGTAATTGCACAGAGCATGTGGAAGAGTACTTTAAAAACGTGTATTGTGCTAAAGTCCCATTTCAATGTGGAGGATCTAATAAATGCCAAAAAAAAATATCATGTGAAAAGAAATGTCTTGTGGCAACCTACCAGATCACTCTAGATGTTTTTAGATCAAATATATCAGACATATAATACCGCTGAAAAGTTTGGACACATCTTAAATTTTGTGGGGTTTTTTTTTTCATTATTTAAAAAAATCTGCATTTCAGATTAAAGTCACCCAAACTATGAATAAAAACATATGGATTTTTTTACTAAACATAAAGTAGTCCATATATTGAAAATGCACATTTAGCCCACATGTACCAAAACATATCTGGTCCACTTCTGGCACAGATATAGTAGTAGTGATTCCTTGGAAAACTGCATGTGAGAAAAAGGTGGCCCACATATAGCAAAACATATCTTGTCTACTTTTGGCAGACATCTGTCAGTGTTGCCTTTATATGTATTTGAGCCAAAAGTGGTCCACATATTGAAATTGGACATTTGGCCCACAAGTTCCAGCAATTCCAGCACAGATATAGTAGTGATGCCTTGGGAAAACTGCATGTGAGCCAAAAGTGGCCCACATGTGGCAAAACATGCCTGGCCCACTTCTGGCATAGATATAGTAGTGTTGCCTTTAGAAAAATGCATGGGAGCCAAATGTGGCCCACATATTGCAAAACACATCTGATCCACATGTAGCAAAACATATCTGGCCCACTTATGACCCAGATATGGTAGTATTGCCTTTGAAAAACTGCATGTGTGCCAAAAATGGCCCACATGTAGCAAAATATATCTGGCCAATTTCTGGCCCAGATATGGTAATGCTACCTCTGGAAAATTGCCAAAAATTGGGCCAAAACAGGTCCACATATTGAAAATGCACATTTGGCCAACATGTAGTAAATCATATATAATCCAGTTATAGCACATATATAGTAGTGATGTCTTTGGAAAACTGAACTGCACCTTTGGACCACACAGAAGTGTCAAAAATTATCCAAAAGCAGTGTGTAAGACTGGTGGAGGAGAACATGCCAATATGCAAAAACTCATCTCAGAAAACTGTGATTAAAAACCAGGTTTATTCCACCAAATATTGATTTCTGAACTCTTAAAACTTTTTATGAATATAAACTTGTTTTCTTTGCATTATTTGAGGTCTGAAAGCTCTGCATCTCTTTTTATTTTTGTTATTTCAGCCATTTCTCATTTTCTGCAAATAAATGCTCTAAATTACTTTTTTTTTTTTTGGAATTTGGGAGAAATGTTGTCTGTAGTTTTATAGAATAAAATAACGATGTTCATTTTGCTCAAACATATATCTATAAATATCAACTATATACCGTAATTGTATACCACAAAAATGCACAAAAAAAGCTTTTTTTTTTTTTTTGCCTAAATTTGACTCACATTTATTCACATTCATGCAGCATTAGGGCCAAGAGTCAAAAGTGAAGGATGTGATGTGGACCAGTTCCGGGCTAAAATGATGATAGAGTGGAGTAATTGTGTGTTTGTTATTTTACGGCCTCTGTGTCACTCCTATAATCTAAAATTGTGGTAATTAGTGATAAAACGGGGGGAAAATGCTGCAGGATTTAGGGATTTAGTGTGTAATGTAATTGCAGAAAGCACATAAACAGTGATGATGATTGGAACGTCGTTTTGGGGGAACGAGGACGGTTTTTTATTAAGTAAACCGCCACACTTGCCTGAGCCGGAGTGGCAGCTTTATGAGCGTGCAATCCGCATGGGTCCCACGGCGCGTCGCGGCTCCGCGTTCTGTCTTCATTACGGCGCTGTAATTAACGAGGAGAAAACGAGCCCTTCCTGATGGAGGGAATGGAAGCCGGAGGAGAGGGAGGAGTGAGACTAATGGCCTGCACTGTCACTCGGAGGGGTCTGCCGGGGCCCCCCCCCGGCTGTAAATATCAACTCTCTTGTCTCGGCTTTGATTAAAACGCCACAAATTTACGAGGCCTTTTCTTTTTTTATACAGTTCATAACTCAGCGGCCCCTCGGAGAGGAGAAACTATGGGCTTATCAATATTAATGAGGCACATGTGTTTGGCTTTGAATACCACTAAATCTCTGAATGAAGACTTCATCTTTATTTCCATCTCCTTGAGTTGTAGTTGTAAAGTTGCTGGGATGAAGGGATTGTGGAAGATATAAGAAGTGGCTGTGCGAGGTCTTTGTATTGTCTGGTAATAGATAATAAATTAGCTAGTGTTCATCCTGAGGGAACGGCATTACAGAATACATGGTCAAATAATTTATATATTTAAATTATAAACCAGCCAAAAGTTAGACACACCTGCGTGACTTTAGTCTCCACCTCTTCTCATTTTATTTGCCCGTTCTCAGGCTCCCTATCTCCTTATGAGGCCGTTTTTTCCCGGTCGTGTTCCAATTCACTAGCCAGGGCAGCAGTAATGTATTGGACCACGACCCTGACGACACAGGTTTGATCCCATGTGAGGAGCGGTGTATTTATTTATTAATTCATTTATTTATTTATTTCGATATCAACTGTCCTGCAATTGGGTTCAACAACCCTCTGGGCTGGAGAGCTACTAGTCTGCTTAAAAAATATCTGGCCTGCGGCCAAACTTAATTGCTGACCACTGCCTTAAATTCTGTAGTTTTTCATTATTTTAAAATTTGCTGCATTGTAGATTAATACTAAAAACATCCAGTTTATGAAGGAACACATAAGGAATCATGTAGTAAACCTAAAAGCATTCATGTAGCCTTTAGTTATCTGGGGTGCCGTTAATTTGCGTTTTTAATTTTTTTTCTGAGGCTGAGCTGTTGAGCAAGTAAGGCTTGTCTCAATTTTGCCAGAAAACATCTTGATGATCCCAAAGACTTTGGGAAAAATACTCTGTGGACTGACAAGAAAAAAATTAACTTTCTGGAAGGTGTGGGTCCCATTACTTCTAGCATAAAAGTAACACCACATTTCAGAAAAAGAACATCATACCTATAGTAAAACATGGTGGTGGTAGTATGAAGTCTGGGGGCTGTTTTGCTGCTTCAGGACCTGGAGGACTTGCTGTGTAAGTGGGACCATAAATACTGCTGTCTACCAAAAAGTCCTGAAGGTGAAGAAAATGTTCCGCCATCTGTTTGTGACCTCAAGCTGAAACAAGCTTGAGCTCTGCAGCAGGACAATGATCCAAAACAAGAAATCATGAGGGCGGGCAAACACTTCTTCACACCACTGTTTTCAGAAGCCCCATTGCTGTTTAAATGATGCAGGCGCAAAACGTGAACTTAGGACTGTTGGCGGGGTGTAAGATAGCAATGAGCATTGTGACGTGCCTTGAATAGGTTGTAAGATAGAGTCCATTATGCTATGCAAATTTAATTATGAAGAGTTTAGGATGTGAATCATATTATGGCCGTGACTCAAGAGAGTTTATCAGCTTGTGTTTCACACGCTTTGGAGTGATTTGGGCAAAGATCGCCCAAAGATACCCACCCAGAGAGAGCAAGGCCAGTTGTGCTCTCTCAGGGCTCTGGCAGCTGATGGCAAGTTGCATGACCAGGATTCGAACCAGTGATATTAATGGAACAATTAGATTGCATGCTTTTATTATGTTTTTGTGATTTTATTTTTTCATTTCTATCTCACAACCCAACCCACTCATTAGGACTTCCCCATCACTAGTGATGCTTCAACCCCAGGAGGGTAAAGACTAGCACATGCCTCCTCCGATACATGTGAAGTCAGACAGCCACCGTCTCTTTTCAAACAGCTGCTGAAGTTCAAGGCTCACAGGCGCCTTGTGCTAATTGACATCACCCTAGGAGTGATGAGGGGAGAAGAGCACCATCTACCCACCCAGAGAGAGCAAGGCTAATTGTGCTCTCTCTCTCAGGGCTCCTGCAACTGATGGCAAGCTGCATGACCAGGACTTGAACCAGTGATATTAATGGTGCAAGATTTCTTTACTTTTCATACAGTGTAAAAGGCAAAAGCTATAAAACCAACAGTGATAACTTGAAATAAACCTGCCTTCGACTCAAAGAGCACACAGCATTAAACGAAAAGCCAGACTTACCTTTCTCTTGTTATTTGGGCTGACGTACAAGTAACTGAGTATGGTCTTCACCCCGACTTTTTCATTAAGCTTCTCGTAAGTGGTTCCGTAGTCGGTTGACCTGAAACATAATGAGAGGACCTGATTAAGGCTCGCTGCAATTAAAGTCTATCTGTGCATTTTATTCGAGGAAAGATCACGCATGCGATAAAGCCATTTGGCCTCAGTGTTGTCCTCTCCTGCGAGGTACACTGAAATATTAAATTTTCCGCACGCGTTCGGAAATCAGGATGAGCTAATTAAATCTGCATAGACTCCGTGGGCAGGGGGAACAAGTCCGTGCAGAAAAATATCCTTCTTTCTTCTGTAAAAAAAAAGAAGACAAAAAACTTTCGCTCTGCCCTCGTAAAAAATGTTCAATTATTCAGGTACAGCGGGAGTGACCCAGACGATGCACCCGCCCCCTCCTTCTTCCTCCTCCCCGTTCCTGAAGCAGATGGGAAAAGAGTTTTTTTTTTTTTTTTTTTTCAAAATTCCTTCCGCATAAAGACATATCTCAGGATGGCTAAACATGCACACGCAGTTCACAGAGGCAATCTCCACGCAGAGCTTGACTTCGCTTCACTCAGGTCAAGGCGTTTTTACACATCGCATTTCTGCACCCGTGAGCTTTATAGAGTTGTGGAAAGTGCAACTGTTCACAGAAAATCCTGCCATGAAAAACATGAACAGCATCAGTTCCCAGTTTAGCAGGTTGAAATTAGCTCTAATGTGAGAGAATAAGAATAAGACTAGAGCTAAAACACACAGCGTTGAATTGTAACAGGAGATCGTCCAGGTCTAGGTTCAATTCCTGTCTGGGAAATCCAGAAACACCATGTCTATTAAACTTGTTTGATGTGGTTGGTGTGGTACAGTGGATAACACCACTACCTGCCAGTGAGCTACCACAGAGGTGTGGGAGATTGGGGTTCAATTCCATAGTGAATATGCTGCACTACACTACACTACACCAATAGGAGTCCTTGGGCAAGACTCCTAACACTACCTTGGCCCACCTCTGTAACGAGAATAACCTTGTAAGTCACTCTGAATAAACTACGGACAACATTTCTCCCAAATTCCAAATGAAAATATTGTCATTTAGAGCATTTATTTGCAGAAAATGAGAAATGGCTCAAATAACAAAAAAGATGCAGAGCTTTCAGACCTCAAATAATGTAAAGAAAACACGTTCATATTTATAAAGATTTAAGAGTTCAGAAATCAATATTTGGTGGAATAACCCTGGTTTTTAATCACAGTTTTAAACATGCATCTTGACATGTTCTCCTCCACCAGTCTTGCACACTGCTTTTGGATAACTTTATGCCACTCCTTGATGGCTTGTGATCATCCATCTTCCTCTTGATTATATTCCAGAGGTTTTCAATTTGGTAAAATTAAAGAAACTTCATTTTTCAGAGCTGTATATAGTATTATAGCAACAGGAAAAATTATATTATTATATGACGTAACATAATAACTAACATTGATAATAGGGAGAAACAGGTAAACAAATAAAGAAATATGAAAATGAGAAGCTGGTTACAAAAAAAAACTTTCCTATATATATATATATATATATATATATATATATATATATATATATATATATATATATATATATATATATCTTGAAAGCAGTCTTTAAGGGTCCAACAGACAGAAAATGTGAGCATGCTTTTAATTAGATGCAAGGGAGAATTTTATTAAATTCCAGTTCTTTTTATTAATGTTGTGAGTTTTCTTTTTTTATATATATCTCCTAGAACATCTTTGTAACAAATATGCCCCAAAATATTGTGATATTACTCATAACTAGCTAATTTGGCAAGAGGTGTCCAAACATTTGGATGTAACAAAACTTTTCTCCTTATTTCTAGTAGAGGTAGGTGTATATGAGGTACGAGTTTAATGGTCATGAAGTAGAAATTAAATTGTACTTTATTTCTTTGTTTCTTTGTATTTTCACTTGGTGAAAAAATACTTAGTATAATTGTGTGCCCTCTGCATTGTTAATTTTAATGCCTCTGAAAAGCACAGATACAACAAACGAGTGGAGAGAAGAAGCTGGTGTGAAATATCACACTTGAGAAAAGAACTGTAAGAACCTTTAACCTTGTGAAAGTGTTTCTTTACTTATTGGACCATCGCAAGATAAAGCAGCACTTCTCAGAATCACTTCTATCTTACTGAATATCACACACAATATCAGCTGTTAATTACTTTCACAGACAAAAAAAATAAAAATATATATATATATAAATATGTGAGACAAGGTTACGATGAACTCAGTGATCCTGGTTATTTATTTAATTAAAGGTGATTTCTATTAAACGAAGTATTAATATTTCATGTAAAAACTTTTGTGCAATTTCCAAATATATCAAACTGTTCTAATTAAACTGCTTCAGAGACATTTGATTTTAAGTAACATTTAACCTTTATGGAGTGACTTACAAGGTTATTCCTATTACAGAGTTGTGTCAATGTAGTGTTAAGAGTCTTACCCAAGGAGTTTTATTGTAGAGCAGCCTAGTCACCCAGATTGGGAATTGAACCCCTGTCTCCTACATGATGTGATCACTCACTAGCAGGTAGTGGTGTTATCTACTGCGCCACACCAACCACACCTGTATACCAGCCAATACAGAGTCCAGATCTGATGCTTTGGCAATGCAGTTGCCTAAGCAACGTCCTAATTGTCCCTTTGTTTTGCTTTAATTATTATTGAAACAATTATATCAAAACTTACTTTTTTTATCACAAAACAAACATGCACAAAAGAGCCATTAGTGATTTCCTAACAAAAAAAATGTCTGTGAAATCAGATTAGAAAAAAAAAATTCCCCAACAATATTATTCCAATAGGTATCTGAGGTACCTCAGTTAAAAAAAAAAAAAAAAAAAAAAAAAAATGATTTTAGGAGATTAAAATATGTTTTAACTATGCTTTAAAATATATTTAAAAAGTATAAAATGCAAAGTGTAGTGTTCAGAGCATGGAGCATGGACGTATGGATTTCTTAATGTTACATTTTTTATATATCAGTAATCCAGAACTTTTTTTTTATATTATTGGACCCGGGAGCATTCCAAAATTAAATTTTATATCTTAGAATTACCTTAAAATTAATAGGTTTTATTGTGGCTGACATAACTACATAACTGTTAAGCTTGACTCTTTATATGGTATGTTATTGACTATCATCAAATCAAATCAAATCAAATTTATTTGTATAGCGCTTTTTACAACTGGTGTTGGCACAAAGCAGCTTTACAGAAACATGATTACAGGACAAAGAATCAGGCAAAACATTAAACATAGAATATACATGATACAGAACCCCCAGTGAGCGCGGAGGCAAGGAAAAACTCCCTCAGAGCTGCAGGAGGAGGAAGAAACCTTGGGAGGACCAAGACTCACATTAAAGGGGGGACCATCCTACCACTGGTCAAATGGCTTTTCAATTAATTTTAAAAAGTCTTTCATACATCCACATAGGTTTTATATATTCAGGTGTATAGCAGCTCCACTAATGGCTTAGTAAGATGGATGATGAGCAGCTGATCTGTGGTGGTGGATGGAGAAGAGCTGACTTCAGAAACTTCCAGTCTGGCCAGACAGAGGACATGAGAGCCTGAGGGTCCAACATCCCTCGGTATCGGGTCAGACAGGTGGGCAGTCAGTAACTCGGAGGAAGGCAGAGAGATGGAATTAGTTTTGACTGGATTTATGTAAAACAGAGAATATAAAACATTATCAGAGTGTGGCAAATGACTCCGGCAGATCTAAATAAAACAGCCTAACTAAAGGCAGAGAGCCAGAAGGTAACATAGACATGAAGGCTCCCTGAAACACTGGCATCCACCCACTCCACCGTCCACAAACCTGAGTGACCGTGTGCAGTGGGAGAACAACAGCACCAGCATCTCAGTTTACCACAATTCCCTCTGTCCATGAACCCCTGAATCTGCAGCCTTATCTAAAGGGAAAAACATTAATTACCAAAAGATTGAGACTGTGTCTGAGTCCCGAACATATTCGGGGAGATTATTCCAGAGTTGAGGCGCTTTATAAGAGAAAGCTCTTCCTCCTGCAGAGCTCCTCTGAATTTTAGGAACTACTAATAAACCAGCACCCTGAGATCTAAGTAATCGCGGTGGTTCATAACAGGAGATGAGGTCTTGTAAATACTCAGGAGCGAGCCAGTGTAGGGCTTTATACGTTAACAGGAGAATTTTATAGTCTATGCGGAATTTGACTGGAAGCCAGTGCAGTGCTGATAGTACTGGACTAATATGGTCACATTTTCTCGTTTTAGTAAGGACCCTGGCTGCAGCATTTTGAACTAGCTGAAGTTTATTTAAGTTACTGCCGGAACATCCAGACAGTAGCGCATTACAATAATCTAGCCTTGAGGTAATAAAGGCATGTACTCATTTTTCTGCGTCATGCAGTGATAGGGCATTTCTTAGCTTGGCAATATTACGGAGGTGTAGAAAAGCTGTTCTAGTAACATTAGATATGTGTTTATCGAATGCTAGATCTGAATCTATGATAACTCCAAGGTTTTTAGCTGCTGAACCAGGGGTGGCTGAGAAATCAGCCAGATTTAGCATTAAGTCTGATTATTTATTTCTAGCAGCTTTGGGGCCTAATAGGAGAACTTCTGTTTTATCACTATTTAATAGGAGGAAGTTGTGCGACATCCATGATTTTACATCTTCTACACAATCCTCGATTTTCTTTAATCTCACTCTGTCATCAGGTTTGGCTGATATGAAGAGCTGCGTGTCATCCGCATAACAATGAAAATTCACATTGTGTTTTCTAATAACTTTGCCCAGTGGGAGCATATATAATGTAAATAATAACGGTCCTAATATAGAGCCTTGTGGAATTCCATATCTTACCTTGGTATAACTGGAAGACATATCATTTAACCTCACAAACTGATAGCGATCGGTTAAGTACGATTCAAACCATGCTTAGGCAGTTCCGGTTACACCGACCATGTTCTCTAGTCTTTCTAAAAGGATAGTATGATCTATTGTATCAAAGGCTGCGCTCAGATCGAGAAGTACGAGTAGGGAAGCACAGCCTTGGTCGGCAGCTGTAAGTAGATTGTTTGTTATTCTAACTAAAGCTGTCTCAGTGCTATGATAAGGCCTAAATCCAGATTGAAATTTTTCATAGATCTGGTTTCTTTGCAGGTAAGAGCAAAGTTGTTGGGCTACAGCTTTTTCTAAAATCTTAGAAATAAAGGGTAAGTTTGAAATAGGTCTATAGTTAGACAGTACACTAGGATCAAGATTTGGTTTCTTGATCAGAGGTTTAATTACTGCTGTTTTAAAGGCTTTGGGTACATGGCCCAGGGTGAGCGATGAGTTTACTATCATTAACAGAGGTTTAATTATATCTGGCAGTACCTGTTTTAGTAATTTTGTGGGAACAGCATCAAGTGTGCAGGTTGTGCTGTTTGAAGAGGAGATAATTTTCTCTAGTTCTACCTGTGGAAGTGGGTTAAAGACTTCCAACCTAACTTCAGTAACAGGGTTTTGTTCTAGATCAGCCAGACCAGATGATAGAAAGGATGTGATATTTATCTGTTTAATTTTATCCCGAATGTTTTCAATTTTACTATTGAAGAAGTCCATAAAATCGTTGCTGGTGTGAATGGCTGGAATCTGAGGTTCAGTACCTGCCTGGTTTTTAGTTAATTTGGAAATAACACTAAAGAGAACTCTAGGATTATTTTTATTTATCTCGATCTGTGAGGCCAGATATGCTGAGCGGGCTTTATTAAGTTCTTTTCTATATTTAACAAGACTGTCTTTCCACGCAGAGTGAAACACTTCCAGTTTAGTTGATCGATATTTACGTTCTTTATTCCATACTAACTGCTTTAAGGTACGAGTTTGATCATTGTACCACGGTGCGAGCTTTTTCTGTCTCTCTATTTTGTGTTTAAGGGGAGCTACAACATCTAAGGTAGAGCGAAAGGTATTTTCTAAACCTTCGGTTAGTTTGTCTAGTTCTACTGGGTCTATAGGAGAATATATTAGAGTTGATAAGTCTGGAAGCTTATCTGTAAATTGTTGGGCTGTAAAAGGCGTAATTGAACGTTTTACAGAGTAGCTAGGGGATGTACATATATTATGACTGAGATGTAATTTAAATGAAATAAGGTAATGATCTGAAATTGCGGAGGTTTGAGAACGAATATTCGGGTTATCTATGCTCACACCCAGGGTCAAAACTAAATCCAGAGTATGATTACAGTAATGAGTAGGTCCTGTTATATTTTGAATAATACCAACTGAGTCTAAAATCGATGTGAATGCCTTTTTTAATGGATCATCCAATTTTTCGAAATGAATGTTGAAGTCTCCAACTATAATCACTTTATCATTACTTACTGCTAAGTCTGTGACAAAATCACTAAATTCTTTTAAAAATTCTAAATAGGGCCCTGGTGGTCTGTAGATGTTAATTAAAGAAAATGCATTCTTTTTTGTAACTGGATTAATTATACTGGTGTAAAGAAGCTCAAAAGAAGTAAAATTTTCATAGTGTTTCTGATTGCTAACTAAGGTACTTTGGAAAAATATGCAGACCCCACCTCCTCTACCGGACAATCTCGGATTGTGTATATAATTGTAGCCTGCAGGGGTGGCTTCATTTAATGCTACATATTCATTTGGCCTAATCCAGGTTTCTGTCAGACACAGAATATCGAATTTCTGATCAGTTATCATTTCATTCACTAGAACTGCTTTTGAATTTAGAGATCTAATATTAAGTAAACCAATCTTTAGGCTTGAAATGTTAGTACTACAGTCTGGATATGATTGTTTAATATAAGTTAAGTTATTTAGATTGACTGTTTTAGTTTTTTGATGTTTTTGTTTGACTCGGGGGACAGACACAGTCTGAATACATTGGTGGTATCTAGGTAACGTCTCTTTGCAGCTCGCAGACGGTCGGTTAAGCCTCTCTGTCTGCGGCCTGGTCCCGGCTCTGGATTGTCAGCAGCTTCTAATACTACTCTGCCGACTAGCTAAAAGACTATGAGCTATGCTGCATGAAAGTAAGGCAGCACCCTCCCGCGTGGGGTGGACACCATCCCTACCTAAAAGACCAGGCTTGCCCTCAAAGTGTAGCCAGTTATCTATAAAGCCCACATGATTTTCTGCACACCACTTGGACATCCAGCGGTTCAGCGAAGAAAGCCTGCTGTAAGCTTCATCACCACGCCTCATTGGGATGGGGCCAGAGCAGATTACCTCCTCGGACAGCATCTGGGCTTGTTTAATCACCTCTTTAATATTAGCCTTAGTTACTTCAGACTGCCGCAGACGAATATCATTGGCCCCTACATGAATTACTACCCTCGAATATCTCCTATTCCCTAACCTGAGGTTGCCACTAATGTCCGGTGCTCTGGCTCCCGGTAAACAAGTAACTGTTGCCGCTTGTGCCCCTAAAGGAGTAGCTAATTTCACGTGCCGGACGATAGAGTCTCCTATCACCAGATTACCTTTAACAGGCTCCTCAGTTGGTGCTTCACTGAGTGGGGCAAACCTGTTTGACACGTGAACTGGGGGAGCGTGGTGTTTAGGTGGGCTGGCTGTGGCCTTTGCGGTAGCATTAGCCTTAGCCTTTCGACTATGCCGCCGAGACGTTACCCATTCGCCCCGCTGTGAGGGCTCTAAGGCTGGAGTCGAGGGGGTACTAACTCTCCCTGAGACACCCGGGGCTGCTAACAGTGAATCCTGCTGTCTATCCCTTATTAAACCCCGGACGTGCAGCTCTAACTTATTCACCTTATCCACCAAGGTGCTAACTATCTCACACTTAGTACAAATACCACTATTGTTACCAGTATCGGTGGATAAGGGATCTAAGCTATACATGCCACACTCTAAACAGGTGTAAACCTTAGCAGAAGCCATGGAGAAAAAAAGCACTCACCTTGTTTCAGTTGAAATTAGAAACTTACACAAAAAAAACTGCAGCAGCAAACAGCTAATCCAGCAAACCTGAGGAAAAAGTCTATAAAAGTAGACTGAGAGTGGATTAATAGGTGTGTAGAGCAAAGAGGAAGCAGACTAAAAGTGGATTAGTAAGTGTGAAGAGAGTAAAAGAGAAGAAAACAGAGAAGAGTGTAGAAGCTGAAGATTAAAGCAAGCTTTCAGCAGCAGAGCAGCACAGCAGCAGACCAGAGTAGTAGAGAGCAGAGCAGGGACTATCATTTTCTATCATGTATTTTGTCCAAATATAGTTTAGACTGGAGGCATTTTTGTAACCTAAAAGTAAATTGAATTACTTTTAGCATCAGTTTTCCACACAAGGAATAAGGAATAACTAAATTGAAACAGGAGATTGTCTAGGTCTCGTTTCAATTCCTGTCTTGGAAATCCACCGACGTGATTATCACACAATTCTCACTCAGCTGCTAATTTACTTTTAGAGTCATTCATAAAACTGATTGAGAAAACACCAGCCAGGATGTAGAAAAGCTGTTTCTCTCTAAACCAGAAGTGTTTAAATATAAAACTAAAATATAAAACATATTCTGGTTTGTTTAACATTTCTTTTGGCTACTAAATAATTCCATATGTTTTGTCTACATAGTTTCATAGTCTTTTTAATTTTTTGATATTCTGTATATAATATATACATAAACTTATCAAGATTAAATATTTTTCATGCATTTTTACCTCTAGACTCAGATACAGTGATGGACGTGGACAGACAGTTAGAACTTCATTTCAACTGAAGGAGTAAAGACAAGGTCACCCCGTGTTTTTCTCTCTCTTACGTAATTGGCTGGCCAGAGGGGAAAGCTCCTCAGCTTCACTTTCCGACCAATGGCTGTCTTTTTGCCATGCGCCAAGTCGAATCCAGGCATGTGTTCAGTAGCCGCACGCAGTTCAAGTGGCCCAAAAAGAAAGAGACAACTGTCAGTTTGCATTGCTGGAGATCTGAAAGTGACTGTTCGACTCTATTTTTTTAAATTGAATTATTTATTGACTTATTTATTTTTATACATGTTTTTTAATATGGGTTGCGGTGAAATGCCTACAGTGCGCGAGGTGAACGGTATAAAATATTCAGACGCTGGTCAGGGTACTAATGTGAAATTTGTGTTCAGTCGAGATCTGGCATTTCAAACTTCTGAAAGTTTTAACAACTTTTTTTTCTCAACTGCCACTTCTAATCTATTTCGAGGGAGGCAGAATAATCAAGGGCTCGCCCAAGATGGTCTAATTTTATGGATGAGCCTGGAAATCTTGAGCTCAGACGTAATCAAAACGTCTGTTGCTTTTTTAGCACGGGTAATCAGACATGTAGGCATTAAGAGTCCTTCATCTCAAGATTGAGTTGTGTTTCTTATAAATGCAGAAATGTAGGAATATCACTATATACAGCTCTGGAAAAAAATAAGAGATCAGTTTCTCTGATTTTGCTATTTATAGTTATATATTTGAGTAAAATGAACATTGTTGTTTTATTCTATAAACTACAGACAACATTTCTCCCAAAATCCAAATAAAAATATTGTCATTTAGAGCATTTATTTGCAGAAAAAAAGAGAAATGGCTGAAATAACAAAAAAGATACAAAGCTTTCAGACCTCAAATATAAAAAAAAAATTTCAAAAGTTCATATTCATAAAGTTTTAAGAGTTCAGAAATCAATATTGGAATTGATAATAATGGAATAATCTTGGTTTTTAAACACAGTTTTTTGTTTCATGCATCTTGGCATGTTCTCCTCCACCAATCTTACACACTGCTTTTGGATAACGTTATGCCTGCACTCCTGGTGTAAAAATTCAAGCAGTTCAGTTTGGTTTGATGGCTTGTGATCATCCATCTTCCTCTTGATTGTTATATTCCAGAAGTTTTCAATTTGGTCAAAACAAACAAACTCATTATTTTAAGTGGTCTTTTTTTAGCTGTATATCCCTATTTTGCAAAGCAAAAGAGTTAAATTTCACTATCCACAACCAACAGCAAAGTTTTTGGCATCTATCAAGAAATCATTTTTTAAGGCTTTGAGACTCAGGGAGAGAGCTATTATTCACAAATAGAGAAAACATGGAACATTGGTGAACCATTGTTTGAGTGACTGGCCTACTGAAATTACACCAAAAGGGCATGGACAACTCATCCAGGAGGTCAAAACAGGATCTAAAGGACTGCAGGCCACAACGCCTTAGTCAAGGTCAGTGTTAATGGTTCAATAATTAGAATACGACTCAATGAAAATGGTATCTATGGAAGAGTTATAAATCAAAGAACACAAAGGCCCGTCTCACATTTGTCAACAAACATCTCAATGATCCCCAAGACTTTGGGAAAATATGTTGTGGGCTGAACAGACTTCTGACACCTTGAATTCCTCCAATTAGAAACAAGAAGATAGATTGATTACACTCACTGTGCACATGCTCAGTTAGACTGTCTTTTTGCTTACAACAAGGGAGCTACATTTTAAACCAGAGAGTCTTTTTGTTTTTGTTTTTTTTTTTTTTAAGTAGAAATTTAACATTTCTATCATCAGATCTATTTTTATAATATTTTTTGGATACTATCCTGAGATCTAGATATCAAGAAATCCAAATTCCACTCTTTTTTGTCATGTAGTGTGAAATAAAGTAATCATTAGGCTCTTCTTAATTTTGAGTGTTTGATTGATTAGTTGTGTATACAGCTCTGGAAAAAATGGAGAGACCACTTCAATTTCTGATTTAGTTTCTCTGATTTTGCTATTTATAGGTATATTTTTGAGTAAAATGAACACTGTTGTTTTATTCTATAAACTGCGGACAACATTTCTCCCAAATTCCAAATAAAAAATATTGTCATTTAGAGCATTTATTTGCAGAAAATGAGAAATGGGTGAAATAACAAAAATGTATTTAGCTTGGAGCCCCTAAATGCCTTGAAACGGCCCCTAGCCCTGGTGTGATTTGATCTTACAATCACAAAATCAAGACGCTACAATATGTTTCAGTTGTTTTGATGTATCATGTGTGCAATATTTTAAACAATTAGCACAGATACACATCTTAAATGTGTTCTTCTGTTAAAAACCTTTTTTTTTTGTTCTTTGTGAAATACAATAGGTCTCTCTAGGAGTTGTTTATGCATGCTGAACATGAAACTGTTCCTTAAACTCCATTGTCTGCAGTAGCTAGTAAAAGAAACATAGGTTTAAATAGGATCTCCGATTGATTTCGCGTTTTACAGAGACTCTAAGACTAGGTCACTAGTCACTAGGATCACTGGAGCACTTTTTTTTTGCCAAAACTAGCTCACAAGGCATTCATTCAAACTAGAGATCACAACTGGACATTTTAAAATGAATGAAAAACAATGGAATGACCCCTGTAACAATGTCTTTTGCACAAAATAAGTAAGTAAATCTGCTAAATACATTGTAAAGCATATGATACTTGAATGTCTTACAAGCTTTAAATGTCTTCTTATGGTTAGATCTGCCTCAAATAATATTTAAAACACAGAGACCGAATCCCAGCTGGCTCTGTACTCCCTATATAATAGTGCACTGTGTGTGTGAGTCATGCAATTTTAGCTTCTAGACCAAAATAGTGCTCTATATATGATCAGCTGGGAATAGTGAACACATAGCTGAATCTCACATGACTTCTAGTTAGACCTATGTAGACATATGGTGCAATAATGGAGCGCCGAAGATGCCAACTTGAGATTCCCCTCCAGTGTGCTGAAAGGGACATAGAAAATTAATTAAAGCAATGCTGCCGTGCTAAATCCCATAGAAACATCATCATTACAGGGACACTGAAATACGCTGATCAGAACATCATATCATAACATATTAAGTCTTGTTCCTATACCTATTATTAAATTGTTCTGCTCTACTGACAATATAGGAGCATGTTGTAGTTCTATAATTATAGACTGTAGTCCTTTTACAACAGTATTTCTCTACGTACTTTATTATTATTGTCTTGTCTCAGACTTTACGTTTACATGGCAGCCAGTTGCCTTTTCCTTAAGAGCCAGGTAAGCTCTGACTTTGGCACGTTGATAAAATAACAGCACAGCGCTTTTGCGCATCTCAGTAGAGGACATTGACCTGTGAGTTTTGCACTGTAAAGGTACACCAGCAGCTCATTTAAGGGAACAGCAATGTTAACTTATTCTTTATTCTGTTTATAGTTGGTGTAAAAGCTGGATTTAAAGTGTGTTGCATTGCGTTTGTGCATGTAACCAGCACGGCGCTCCTGCATGGCTGAGATAGGATTGGGCGGCTGACTATTGTCAGAGTTTTAATCAGTCAGTGACGCACCTGCCTTTCCAATTTGCCTCCAGTATAAAAATACACCAGAAATGTACCTGAACACACCTTACTTACAGACCACCACGTCCATCAGTGTAGATTTATTTGTTTATTTTTTAGCGCTATTTTAACAGCGTGGGTTGTCGATGGGAATCGCGACAAGCCTTGCATCGGGTGCCCACAGTGTTTAAAAACTCCAGCAGCCATGCCGTTTCTGATCCATTTCTTTTGACACAATACACATTAACACACCACGCCAGTTTCACTACAATGCTGAGAATAATCCACCACCCAAATAATGCTGTGCTGTGCAGTGGTGGTCCTGTGGGCTCCTGATCATTGAAGAACTTGGTAAAATAGAGTAATGAAGTATGTAAATACTGAATGCAGATAATAATGCCTTGAGGGCAGCAGATGTTGCTGTAAGATCTCAATGTATTTTTCTGCAGTAATTTGGGATCACAGAAGTAAAAACGACTTTTGCCAAAGGCTTTGGACTCGCTGCTGGTATTAGTATAGTAATGTACAACAGAAGCGAAATTTTAACCAAAATCACCAAAAGCAGTGTGTAAGACTGGTGGAGGAGAACATGCCAAGATGCATGTTTAAAACTGTGATTAAAAAAAAAAAAAGGGTTATTCCACCAAATATTGATTTCTGGACTCCTAAAACTTGAATATCAATATGAACATTTTTTTTTACATTATTTGAGGCCTGAAAGCTCGACATCTTTTATTTTTTTTTTGTTATTTCAGCCATTTTTTTTTTTTTCATTTTCTGCAAAGAAATGCTCTAAATGACAATATTTGTATTTGGAATTTGGGAGAAATATTGTCTGTAGTTTATAGAATAAAACAACAAAGTTCATTTTACTCAAACCTTTATATACCTATACATATCAGATAAAATCAGAGAAACTGATTCAAAAACTGAATTGGTCTCTTCATTATTTTTTTTCAGAGGTGTATTTTGAAGTGAACCAGGTGCAATCCATTTCCTTCATCACAAGTGAGTTGGAGTTTAGTCCATGATAAACTCATAAACTCAGCGATGTGCAGCCCCTCTCGCCTTGTTGCTTTTATTACATAAATCCTACTCTTTTGTAGATCTTGGTTACACGTCATGACAGTTTCTGGTATGAGCCAGCTGTGCTGTTCCACAGGGCTGTATGCATGAATGGCCGACACGTACGAGCTCATAACACTCACTGCCGTATCGCTCATGCTTCAGGCCTATCAGATCTTGGCTTCTTTAGTTCGAGAGAATCTTGAGCCAGAAAAGCTCTGCCTGTCGACATTAAAAGAAAACCTCTTTTTTTATTTCTAATTTTTTCCCATTTTCTCCTCGATTTTGCACGGCCAATTACCCAACCCACTCTTTAGGACTCACCCTATCACGAGGGTGAAGACTAACACATTCCTCCTCTGATTCATGTGAAGTCAGCCACCGCTTCTTTTTGAACTGCTGCTGATGCAGCATTGCCGAGTAGCATCACAGCGCGCTCGGAGGAAAGCGCAGCGACTCGGCTCCGATACATCAGCTCACAGACGACCTGTGCTGCGGGCATCACCCTTTAGAGTGTCGTGGGAGAGAGCGCCATCTACCCACCTGGAGGGAGCAGGGCCAATTTTGTTCCCTCTGAGCGCCGCCAACTTGATGGCAAAGCTGCATGAGCGGGGGTTCGAACCTGCAACCTTTAGACCACTGGACCACTTAGCGCCCATTTAAAGGAGAACTTCAATGAGAAATTGACTTGAGTTGTAGTGAAACAAGATTAAAAAAGGTATTAACTTTTGTTCCGTTCTCCATCAGCATTCCGAAGTACAGCGCTTTTAGCCGATGCTCCCAACAGGCTTATAATGCTAGTAATGGGGACATATACAGTTGTGTTATTCATGTAAAGAAATTGATTGACAGTGAAAGTGCACTTTGAAACCTTAGTCTGTAAATTAAGTCACGATAAGTTGACTGACGAACGAATAGGTAGTATAGAGGAACAAAATTATTTTTTTTTTTTCCACAGAATTATTTTTGGAATCTGCTCCCCACTATTCTACCTATTCGTTCATGCTTGACTGTAGACTTATCATGACTTCATTTAAAGCTGGTCACGCCTGGAGAACTAGCTGAAGATACTGTGTGTTTATAAAAAATTTTAAAAGAACTACCTGTGATTTTTTTTAAGTTCCCAGTGCCTCGTTTTAAATGTTAGAACCCTTCAGAATTCTACCAATAAAGTGTTGAGCTACTTTGAGCTTGTTAATACTGTAAAATCGGGATTTCTTTGCATTGGATAACTCCATGCTAGAGGTGGGCAATACCGGGAATGTTGGCATCGATCCGATACCAAGCGAATGCAATGCCAGTATTGCCGATATCGATACCGATACCAACCTTTTTTTGAATTTAAGCTTCATAGATCCAAAGGATCCAATTTTGTCAAACAACAAAACAACTTTATTATTTATATATATATATAAATTTTTTTATTTAGAAACAATGGAACAGTAACAAAACAAAGTTTGCCTTAACATTAGGTAAAAAAAAAATCTTTTTTTGAGGTAGAAAAGGAGAAACCAAAAATATACCAAAATACAAAAATAAAATAAAAATTCTCCCCTCACTAGACTTTCTATCTTTTCTAGTTCTTTCTTTCTTTCTTTCTTTCTTTGTATTTTCAAACAGAATTGTTTTTAGGAAAAACAATAAAAATATGAATAAAATAAGGATTTGTCTTCCTTCTAGTGCAGTTCTGTTTTTTTTTTTATTAACAAAGTGTAAAAAAATATCAACAACAAAAGACTGAAAGTAGACTTTGATGAATCCTTGTGCCCAGCAGTCAGTCCGTGCGGGAGAGAAAAAAATGTCGTTAAAAAAGTATCAATCATTTTACACGAGTATTCCTCAATATCAATACCAACGCTGGTATTGATATTATCAATAATTGAATCTATCTGCCCACTTCTCCTCTATGCCCCTATCACTCGCATTATAAGCCTGTTGGGAGCATCGGCTAAAAGCTCTGTATTCAGAATTCTATGGGTAAACGAAAGTGAGCTATTCAACAAAAAGTTCGCTCTCTTGATCTTGTTTCACTACACCCCAATTCCATTTCACACCGGATTTCTCCTTTAACGTTCCTGTCCAATCCTGTCCCATCTCTTACCGTATTACTCCTTGAGTTTTAACCATGACAAGCCGTCATAAAAGTGTTCTCAGATCAGCATAAAACAGCAGCTCCTGCCCGGCTCAACAATAAATAGCCCGACTCCGGTGGCTCCTTTCGCCGGCCAGATTTATAATGAAATGGTTACCGGGCTGATGAAATACAGCACTTTCTCCACGGCCCCAGATGGCTGGAGGTGATTCATGACCGCAGCGCCACATTGCCACAGGGGTCACATTGGACTATGGGAAAATTACATCATCTTTCTATCGATCAGCTCCTCATAGCCCATCTCAAAAGGCGTGTGATTTAATGCCGTTCAGCCGGACTTCGGTAATGTCTGTGCCATTTTCTCCGCGATGCCGGCGAAACGGCAGGAGGAATCTGAGGGAAAAAGAGGAAAAAAAAGAGTGACGCTCTGAGCGAAAGGATGGTCCTTGATGACAAGCGCTGGTTTCGTAAAGATTTAGTCACTTGTTTTCGACATAGGCATTCGTTTAAGTACATAAATCTAAAAGTGGCCTTTGCTTTTTTGAAAACCTGGACTTTCTTTCTAGTCAGCGAAGGTCACTCACTCACTGTAAGGGTCTGTAAGTGATTGTGTGTATCTAAACACACTGTAAAAATACAGTCGCAAGAAAAAAGTATGTGAACTCTTTGGGGTTGCTTGGATTTCTGCATATATTGGTCATTAAATGTCACAACAATAGACAAACACAGTGTGTTAATGTTAAACTAATACCACACAAAAAAGTATATGTTTGCATGGTTTTATTGAACACAACATGTTAACACAGTGAGGGTGGAAAACGTATGTGAACCTTTGGGTTTAATAACTGGTTGACCCTCCTTTGGCAGCAAAAACCTCAACCAAACGTTTCCTGTTTCCTGTAGTTGCAGATTAGACCTGCACAACAGTCAGGAGGAATTTTGGACCATCATTCCTCTTCACAAAACTTTAGTTTCAGTTCAGCAATATTATATCTTGGGATATCTGGTGTGAATTCATCGCTCTCTTGAGGTCATGCCAAGGCGTATTTTCTTCCATTGAAGCCATTTGGTTGTGCATTTACTTTATATACTATGTTTTAGGTCGTTGTCCTGTTGCATCACCCATCCTCTGTTGAGCTTCAGTTGGCGGATCACATATGGTCTCAAGTTTTCCTGCAAAATGTCTTGGTAAACTTGGGAATTCATAACAATTCTGTTGATGACGGCAATCTGTCCAGACTCTGAGGCAGCCCCAAAGCAGCCCCAAACCATGATGCCCCCTCCACCATGTTTCACAGTTAGGATGAGGTTTTAATGATGTTTTGCTGTGCCGTTTTTTTTTTTTTTTAGAACCCTACTGACGGATTTTCCGTCCAAAATCGCACCTTGTGTTCTCAGCTTAATTACTCAGGAATCCCTTTACTCATCAACATAATCCTCTCTTTCTAAAAATAGCAATGACATCCCACTGCGGTAAAACATCTACAAGAAACCCATTGAGAAAAAAAAAAATTCTAAAAAGTGAGATCTCCTTCCCCAACCCATATTATTTACCTTTAGTGCTTCAAACATATTTATATGAAGTTTTAAACCAAATATCAAATATCAGTAAATTACTCAAAAGTGTGAAACTACTTGCTTTACTCAAATGATAGCTAGGTATGGTGTGCACACTACTTTATATAGTTTTGTATTAAAAATAAGCAATATTGGTAAGATTTTGATCAAAACATGATCAATTTACAGGAAAATATAACAATTCTGCTTCCTTTTACATTTTAATTGATTACATTTTTGAGCAGCTGTATGTCTTCTGGAGTAAAAGAGCTCAGGGCATGTGTCTGTCTGATATACAGTAATTACTGTGTTATAAGACCTGAAATAGAAACTACAAACAAAAACGGAGAAAAAACACACCAAAACAGCCTAGAGTTCAAAGGGTTAATTGCTAAATACTGAGTAAAAACTCATGCTAAAGCGCAATAGACAGTTAACTAATGTCTCAAAATGGATAATCAATTTCTTTAACAACATAATTAGTCATTAAACTGCAACCCATAAAGTGTTGCCATTTAATCTCCTCATTAATTGGCAAAAAAAAAAAACACATATCGGCTATCAATATATTCTGCACTCATAAGCAAAGCACTCTCTAGGCTCTGGAGCACAGATACTGCGGCCATGTTCAGTCTGAGGCGACTGCCGCTGACCTGGTTAGCCATGCTTCAACATTTTCTGGATCACATGGGTGTTAAGTGCTTTGCTCAAGGGCATTCTGCTGCTCGCTAGATGATGTCTATCTACCACAGATGGATGGTGTCTGCTCTGCACGCTGGGATTTAGAACCTTGACCTTGCCTGAACTTTTAGGTGGTTAAACAATGTTTCAGCTTGGAACACTTGTACCTATTTCCCTTCTTTTTTTTTTTTAAGAAAAAGCTCAGCAATAATTTAAAATTTACCGGTTTCTACCCTACCTTAAATGAGAACTCCAGTGTAAAATTGACTTTGGGTGTAGTAAAACATGAAAAAAGATTATTCACTTTTTTTGAATAGCCCTCCTCCGCTATCCTGCAGCTTTCCGAGATCCAGTAATTGTAAGAAAGCGGCATGTGCCGCCAACCACCAGCAGAGGGCCTGGACACTGCAGTGGAAGAGCTGGTGAATCTGGGGCAAAAAAACTCCAAGTCCCAGAATCCCCAGCAGTAATTAGTGCTAATCAGGCTCAGCTGTGAACACAAACCTCAGTTCACCGTCACACCTTTGTAGAGGGGTGACTGGTAACAGTGGGTAAAAAAAAAAAAGATTAGAAAGAAAAGAAATCTTAAAAGAAGCCACAAAAAAGATCCTAAAAGAAGCAAAGGCTCACAAAAAGAGATCTTAAAACAAGCCACCAAAAAAGAAAAGATCCTAAGAGAAACAAAGGCTCCCAAAAAAAGAGATTTTAAAAGAAGCCACAAAAAAGAAAAGATCCTAAAAGAAACAAAGGCTCCCAAAAAAGAGATCTTAAAAGAAGCCACAAAAAAAGAAAAGATCCTAAAAGAAACAAAGGCTTCCAAAAAAGAGATCTTAAAAGAAGCCACAAAAAAGGGAGAAAAGATCTTAGTGCCGCTTTGGGTATTGAATTGCCTCTGCAGAGTGTAAAATCGCTTTCTACACTGTTATCCAGACTCAAAGTAGCTCCACATCTCATTGGTAGAATCCGGAGAGCCCTGGCGTTTAAAACGAGGCATTAAGAACTTTAAAAGTGCACAAGAAGCTTATTAAAAAACAGTTTTAACAACTTTTAGTAAACCCTAATCACTGGGCGCCGCCATCTTAAAGTAAGGTAAAGTCATGATCAGTACAGTGAGATTAGGCATCTGGAGATTAGTCACAGAATGACTGGATCTGGGAACGCTGTGGGAGGGCGGAGGTGGGCTATTCAACAAATGTCAGTAGAAATTTTAGCACTCTATCATGTTTTCCTACACCAAAAATCTATTTTACACCGGACACTCCTTTAACAGTAGGATGAATTAAATGTATGTAGCTTTAACCATTCTAGTGTTAAACATAGCTGACTGGTCAACACAGCCAACAGCAAAGATTATACGTTTATACAATCCAAAGTCTGCTTCTTTGGTTTTGCCCTCGAGCTACAAGCAAGCAAACACAGAAAAAAACTGCTTATATCCCATCAATCAGTGCATTGGTTCTGCACAGTTTGGAAAGCTTGCTCGCCTGCATAGCAGATACCCTCTAAATCATCCCTGGCTGGCATTGATCTACAGATGATGTGAAATTCTGAAACTTTTAAGACCAACATATGCTTCTCATTTCTCACATTCGCTTTTAATTTTATTTCATTGCAAGCCCTATGAACCAAAACATTACAAAACCTTCAGGATTAATACATCGGCCGCTGTCTGAGAAAGTACATAGGGGTCATAAAGATCCCCACCCACACAAGCCCACAGCTGCCCAGTAGCAAGATGTACAGAAGCATGAAGACCTGAACCAGCCGGCTCAGAGACAGCTTCTTCCCACAGGCCATCAGGCTGCCAAACAACCTATTCCCAGTTTATATATACAGTGCCTGGTCACACACTATAATATTTTGTTGAACCGCCTTTAGCTTAATTGTAGCACGCATTCACTGTGGCATTATTTCGATAAGCTTCTGCAGTGTCACAAGATTTATTTCAATCCAGTGTTGCTGGATTCATTTCTCACCAAGATCTTGCAGCAGCATTGATGATGGTCGAGTCTAATCCCAATCTCAGTAGAGTTAAGGTCTGGACTCTGTGGTGAACTCTCTCAATCCATGTGGGAAAACTCTTTCACAATTCCAGCACCATGAATCCTGGCATTGTCATCTTGGACTATGCTCGTTCCATCAGGGAAGAAAAAATAAAATGATGGAATAACCTGGTCTATATTCAGTACATTCAGGTAGTCAGCTGACCTCATTCTATCAGCACATACTGTTGCTGAACCCAGACCTGCAGACCAACTGCAGCATCAACCCCAGATCATTCGCTTAGCTAAATCCATGTCACAACTTTTTTTTTGCCATGAATAACTATGTTATTTCTCTTTCCTGACTCTACTAATAGAAGTAATTTGCTTTCTACAGCAAGCTAAAACTGCCCGAACTCCAGCCTAATGCTACCTGAGTTCAGGGTTTTTACCCCTGGTGACCATTCAATTGCTAATCATTCCAATTGGTGACCATTCTAATTGTTGACATACTTGCGCTGTGCTAAAATCTCAGTCATTCACTTGCTCTTTTGGGCTGTCTCTCGCTAAGTCGCGCTGTCCTTTTATCATTCACGCTCGTTGTTTTTGTATTTTTTGGTTACAATTTAGAAAAATATATGAAAAAAGAATTGTTTGGGTATCAGTACCAAATTTAAAGTATAGTATCGGTACTAGTATCAAAAATGTCAAAATAATACCCAGCTCTAGATCTAGCCAATTAGCAGAGAGAAGTCTCTCACATGACTTGTTGGGATGCGTGTTTGGTGTACTCTAGTTAGGTTTGTCCTTTTGTGAAAACAAACCAAACCAAACCAAACCAATACACTACAGATGTTTAAAGTCCCTCAATGGAGTCCCCAACAAAATGGGATCACCACTAATTTTCCAAAACTTTTCACACATTGTCTACTGCAGGCATGTCAACCCTGTACCTGTACCCTCTTCTTCTTCTGCATTTATGCCTTGGCATCACCTGTTGAAATATCATCATAATTCAGATGACCGAAGTCTTACGGAAGTTGCGGAAGTCTACCGCATATCAATAACAGTGTTCTGGTTTCAGGTAAAATCTTTCAGAATCGAGAACAAGTGGGCCAAGAGTAAACACAAACGTGCACACAGGCGATACAGACCTTTTTTTTCCCTAATGCCGTGCAGGAAATAGAAGGTGAAGAAGAGAAAGGTGCTCCCCTTGTGTGCATATTCATTAAGCGCATGCAAAACTGAGAGGGTTTTGATTGGCCTGTTCTCTGCAAAGAGCCTGTGAGTCAGCCAATCAGTTTTTAGTGTGAGCAGGCAGTGTTTTTTTTTTTTTCCCTCCTGAATGGGATGCGTTCAGGAGCATCATGGCTCCCATTAAAACGCATAAAGTATATTTATGTCTGGTAAAAGTAAAAAACAAGGAAAGTCTTGCCCGCTGTACAGTTTTTAATAGTGATTTAGGCATTGCCCATGATTACAAAAGGCATGTTAAGGAGAGTTAATATGACATATATGCCCAAGTCCAGGGGTTCCTTTCTGCAACATTTTTTTTTGCAACTTGGGATGTGTGATAATTCATCTTTATTAAATTGCTTATGGCTACTCTGGAAGAAAAAAAGGCAAGAGGGGCGAAAACTTTTCAGCTGGAGATCGGGCAGCTTCAGCTTGTCCTAGAAAGTGAGTCCCCCCTTTTGAAAGAGATGGATAACAGAGTTAAAGGGATGGAATTGGGCAGTGCAGGGTTGTGATAATTTGTACGAGAATTCCAGCAGATTTATTGGATGTTAGATTAGAAGGGGAGGTGCTTCAGGCATGTTCCTCCTCTCAAACTTGTTGTTTTCTCATACCAACACTTTTTTTGGAATGTGTTGCAGAGCTGAAAGGCAGGATTTGATGTTTATTAATAAATGAAATGAAGTTGAGCAGACAAAACATGAAATATATTGGGCTCACACTGTCTGCTATGACCTTAAAGTCAAAGAAAATGTGGAAAACACTGAAATTTTTGTGCTTTCATTTTTTTGTTCTTTGATAATAAAAAGTATTTTGGTGTCTTCAAACGATTCGAAAAATCAGACCGTCAGTAATGTTTGATTCATTTAGCAAAACACTCCATTTCCAGCATCATTATAAAAGGAAAAGAAACAGTGTGGTCTGTTCAGAAGAAAGAATGTGGTAAGAGATATTCCACTAAGAATAAAATGCGTATCACAAAAGCCTGCAAAATATGGCTCCTCATTCGTAGGCGTTCAGGCCTGAGGATAGATATCTCTGGAATCTTGTGTATTTATAGTTGGCATCCAAAAAACATAAAAAAAATAGAATTTGTTTGTAGACGATGTTCACTTTTCCTTTATTCCACATTCAAGTAAAAACCCATTATTTATATCTGTATTATTTATAAAGTAAAACTGCAAGTAAACGACTCCACGCAATCCTGATAGTAGGTGCAAGATGAACGGGACATTCCATTTTTGAAATTGTCTATTTTTTATTACTCAATCCAGAGCGTCATGTTGGCAAATCGTGTTTGCAGACTCAAAAAGTGCCTTTAAATTGGGAACACACTTCGAGGTTCTTTTTGTGACCTCTTGGATGAGTTGTCCATACCCTTTTGGAGTCATTTCAGTAGCCAAAAAGGTCAAGTAAGTTTTTACTTTTTTAGCATTTTCCTGCTCAGGTTGGTTTGTTTTCACACAGGCAATAACTGGAACTCCAACCACTTAATCAGTTGAAGATCCGCCATTTCAGTCTGCCGGTTGAGCCCTGTGCTTCTTCTGATGGGGGGATCTATACCTACTGTCTGTGAGAAATCAGTAGATGTACAATGAACATTGTGCTTCTTTTTTGCCAATGTGTAAACAGAGGTATAATGTGTCACCTTTAACAAAAAAACTTTATTCATTTAGAATGTTTTTATTAAAGCAGTGACTTAAAGATTTTGTTGCCAGATACCTCAGGCACCTTCAGATGTCTTTTAAAGTCTTTTAAAGGCAGAACATAGAGGGCTAGCAACATACAGCTCTGAGAAAAAGGAAAAGACCACTTCAGTATCTGAATCAGTTTCTCTTGCTGAAATAACGAAAAAGATCAAGTTCATATTCATAAAGTTTTAAGAGTTAAGAAATCAATATTTGGTGGAAGAACCCTGGTTTTTAATTACAGTTTTAAACATGTATCTCGGCATGTTCTCCTCCACCAGTCTTACACACTGCTTTTGGATAACTTTATGCCTTTACTCCTGGGGCCAAAATGTAAGCAGTTCAGCTTGGTTTGATGGCTTGTGATCATCCATCTTCCTCTTGATTATATTCCAGAGGATTTCAATTTGGTAAAATCAAAGAAACTCATCATTTTTAAGTGGTCTCTTGTATGTTGATAATGTTTTGGTTCATCAGTTCATATGTTGTTTTTGCAGTTCAAGGTGAAACATTTAATAGAAGTGATGGAAACGATTGGGCACATTTTCCAGGCCATGACTCACACAAACTAATGCAGGTACTTTACAGAAAGCCTTCATTTTTCTCCTATTACAGGCCTATAGATCATTACCGTGTGTCAGCTGTGCAACATTAAAGTTCATTAAGTCAAGGACACTGAGCTTTAAGCGGTATCAGGATGCCGGTTCGTTCAATCCAATTACCGTCCCCTGCTCATCCTAACAGATGGAGTAACTAGCGCTACGTCATATCGGCCGCTGATTAATCGGCGCGCTGTTAGGAGACTATATAATGTAAGGTCGCTAATTGAATTACTACGATGCAGCGTAAACAATCAATTCCGCGCCCATGAGTTAGATGGCAGCTATGCGGAGGATCGCAAATTAATTTACCAAAGTGTGGGGCAGCGAGCTGCTGGTACTTATCCCATTCTGCTACAGGAAGTTGGCGTGCCGTCGCATCTTCGCTGGCTGTTCTCCATCCTGAGATTACACTCGCTCTCACTCTGCCTAAGCCCACACTTAGTAAAGTTCACAAACATGGAGAAGCCACACCACACATGGAGCTCTGCAGATATTCATAGCTGCCTGGCTTCATTCTCTGCTCTGGGGTGGATTTATAAAAGCTCTTCTAAGGCTTAAAAAGATGAGAAATCCTATGATAACCACTAAAAAAGATCCACAGTATGGGCCTTATTCACAAATATCTATCTAAGAATTTTCTTGACTGCTAAAATCCACTTTTTCTTGTTCTTTGTGAAATACTATAGGTCTCTCTCAGTTGTATATGGATGCTGCACATGAAACTGTTCCTCAACCTCTATTGTCTGCAGTAGTTAGTAAAAAAAAAACGATAAGAATGAATGAATTAGTATTCATGGCCTCGCTCACTTTGCTCAGGCACGTCTCTTCAGATAGGAGCTACCAGTGCTAGGAACAGCATGGCAGTTCGTTCCTGTGTTATTTGTGCAAATAACACTTCAGTGTTAAAAGCTTTGCCCAGTACCTCAGAGCTTATGAACAAATGGTTAGAATTTGTCTATAAAACGTCCCCAGCGAAGTACAATTGAGATAGGTAGGTATGTCTGTTTAAAACGTAAAAAGTTAAAAGTAAAAATCTACCCCAGGGTTTTGTTCCAACTGCATAGACAGCTCTGCTTTGGCTCAGCCAACAAAACCCTGGGATGAATTTTTTACTTTTTTACTGGACCTGGACCTAAACTATAGGTTTACATAGGATCTCCGGTGGATTTTTTGTTTTACAGAGACTCTAAGACTAGTTCAGTGGCTGAACTGCACTTAACAAGGCATTACACATGTTGCAAAGTAATAACATACTGTGTGTGACATTGCAAAGACTGTTATTACTGTAATATGTCTTTATTTTAAAACGTTTTTAACTAACTGTTGTCCGTCTTGCTGCCATCTGGTGTCGCAGTGCTGTCAGCCAATCAGAGGCGAAATGTTTGCATGTATAAATAATCATAAGCAAGTACCCACTTCTCCACTGGACTAAAGCAGTGTTATACCGAAGCACCGGAGCACTTTTTTTTTCCAAAAAACAACTCACATGTCATTCATTTAAACTAGAGACAACAACTAGACCATTAAAAATCAATGAAAAAATTATGGAATAAAACCTTTAGCATTTCAAATTTAGCTTTTTTTACATTACATTACATTACATTACATTTGGCAGACGCTTTTGTCCAAAGCGACTTACAACATTGAAGTGCAAATAATAGAAGAGGTTAAGTACAAAAATAATAGAAGTTAAAAATAAAGCATCTATAGATAGGGCCTTAAGGAGGTCAGAGGGAAATAATGGGATAGAGGAGTAGAGAAGAGGAAGAAGGAGATGAGGTTAGAATTAGTTAGTTAGTTAGAGGTGTTAGGAGAGTAAGTGCTCTTTGAAGAGCTCTGTCTTCAGGAGTTTCTTAAAGATAGCGAGGCGACGTTCATTGGAGGAGCGCAGCGGCCGGGAGGTAGCGCAAGCCTTCAGGAGCGAGTGCAGGTAGGAAGAAGCCTGTACTGTCATCACCTTGTAGGCGATTGTAAGCGCTTTGAATTTGATGTGAGCAGCAACCGGTAGCCAGTGGAGCTCAATGAGCAGTGGAGTGACATGTGCCCGTTTTGGTTGGTTGAAGACCAAACGTGCTGCTGCATTCTGAATCATCTGTAGTGGTTTTACTACACAGGCCGGGAGGCCAGTTAGTACAGCATTGCAGTAGTCGAGGCGTGAGATTACCACAGCTTGTACCAGGAGTTGGGTGTTGCGTCAGAAACGGTCGAATTTTTCCGATGTTGTAAAGCGCAAAGCGGCAGGATCGAGCAACTGAGGCCACATGGTGCGTGAAGAGAAGCTGGTCATCAACCATGACACCCAGGTTCCTAGCAACCTTTGTCGGTGAGAGAGAGAGAGTCGATGGTTATGGCAAAGTTATGTTGAATAGAAGGCTTTGCTGGTATGACCAGAAGTTCAGTCTTTGAGAGGTTTAGTTGGAGGTGATGTTCCTTCATCCATGCGGATATGTATGAGAGACACTGTGATATTCGTGCAGAGATTGAGTGATCATCTGGTGAGAACGACAGGTATAGCTGAGTGTCGTCAGCAAAGCAGTGGTAGGAAAAACCATGTGAGCGGATAACCTGACCTAGAGAGGTGGTGTATATTGAGAAGAGAAGAGGTCCCAGTACCGAACCCTGGGGAACCCCAGTGGGTAACGAGTGGGCTGGGGACAGCAGTCCTTGCCATGACACCCTGAACGAGCGCCCAGTGAGGTACGATCTGAACCATGACAGCGCATTGTCTGAGATCCCCATGTTCGAGAGTATAGTTAGGAGGAAGTCATGGTTGACTGTGTCGAAAGCAGCCGAGAGGTCCAGCAGAATGAGCACTGAGGACTGACCTGCAGCTCTGGCAGTTTTCAACGCTTCAGTCACAGACAACAGAGCCGTCTCAGTAGAGTGCCCTTTCTTGAAACCAGATTGGTTCTGGTCCAGGAGGTCATTTTGGGTGAGGAAGCCAGAGACTTGATTGAGAGCTGCTCTTTCTAATGTTTTAGAAAGAAAAGGCAGTAGTGAGACCGGTCTGTAGTTATCAACCTGGGCGGGGTTGAGAGAAGGCTTTTTAAGCAGTGGTGTGACCTGTGCTTGTTTAAAAGAAGTCGGGAACACACCAGATGTTAAAGAGGCATTGATCATGTGAGTAATAGCCGGAATGATTGCAGGTGCAATGGTTTGCAGAAGGTCTGAAGGAATCGGGTCAAGTGGACACGTAGTAGGACGGCTACGCATTAGGAGAGCCAGTGTCTCGTTCTCAGTGAGAGGAGCGAACGAGGAGAAAGCGACGCCTTCGGTAGAGGGATACCGGGCAGCAGAGCATGATGTAGGACTGCTACATGTCGCATCAGTAAACTGTCTGCTGATAGCTGACACTTTCCCAGTAAAGAATGAGGCAAGAGCTTCAGCCGTAAGGCAGGTAGCCGGAGAAGGAGGTGGAGGGTTGAGTAGTGTTTTGAATGTAGCAAATAGTTTCCGGGAGTCTGTGAGGGAGCTGATTTTTTTGTGATAGAATTCAGCTTTAGCAGCAGTGAGGCTGGCTGAAAAAGAAGCCAGGAGCAGTTGGTAGTTTTTTAGGTCTGTCTGGTTTTGCCTTTTTTGCCATTTTCTTTCAGCAGCTCTGAGTTTGGAGCGTAGTTCCCTGAGCGTGTCATTTTTGAGCCATGGCTGCGGTTTGCTTGGTTTAATGGCTCGAGATGTTTGAGGACAGAGGTCGTCCAAACAGGAGCTTAATGTGGAGCAAAGAGTATCAGTGGCATCATTAACATTGAGTGACGAAAATGAGCCTAATGGAGGCATATTGTCAGTCACCAGCGAGGAGTACTGGTCTGCTGGGAGATCTCGAAGATTTCGGCGGAACGAGACCATAGTAGGAGTAGCTGTGGGTTTTTTCGAAATGCGAACGTTGAGTTGCATGAAGAAGTGGTCTGAGAGGTGTAGAGGAGTGACAGTTAAAGAGTCGGTGTCACAGTTACGAGTGAAGATCAGGTCTAGATGTTTGCCAGCTTTATGTGTTGGGGGGCTGGGGACCTGCTCCAGATCGAAAGACTGCATGAGGGATGAGAAGTCTGTGAAGCTGGTACTGTCATGATGGATGTTCATATCCCCTAGAATGAGCATGGGGCAATCTTGCTCAGGGATAGAAGACAGTAGCATGTCAAGTTCATGTGTGAACTCGCCCATTTGTCCAGGAGGACGGTAGATGACAATGACAGTAAGTTTTGATGGAGTATTAACCAGTGTGGCATGATACTCGAACGAGTTGTATGAGTTTGCAGGTAATAGTGGAGTGTATTTTAAGCCATTCGCGAGCAATAGGCCAGTTCCACCTCCTCGTCCTGAGAGACGAGAAGTATGGGTAAAGGAATAATTATTTGAAAGTGCCGCCGGAGTAGCAGTGTTTTCAGGTTTAATCCAGGTTTCAGTCAGAGCCAGTAGTTGTAGTGAGAGATGATTTGCATAAGAGGCGATGAAATCTGCTTTATTAACCGCCGACTGGCAGTTCCACAGCCCAACAGAGAATGAGGTAGTAGTGGGCGTGGCTTGCTTAAGAGGACGCAGGTTAGTATGGTCCTGGAGCCTATGTGTGTTTTTACGCCTTCTGTGCGTACCGGAGATGACAGGAATGTGATGGGAGCACATTTTGTGAGGCAGTAGGACGGGCTGCCTTGTCAGTGGCCTTGCTCGGTGGACTCGCGCAGGTAGACTCGCAGGTCTTTACCCGAGTTAGGTCTTCACACGAGAGGGTCTTCACACAACAGCTGACGCCTCGGCGAGTGTGAGTGACGACATAGGAGTCTGAATTTGCGCGCAGGTGCGGGCGATATAGGAAATCAGCTCCACCAGACTGTCTTTTAAAGCGTGAGTAACGCCCCTGAGGTGTGTAGACAGAGAATGTGTGAATGAGGGGGTTTGCCACGCCCCGCTCAAGTGAGAATCGCTCAGCCTTGTCCGAAAAAGCGCGCTGAAAAGCGCGTTTGCTGTTGCTCTTACAGCGTAGCTGCAGTTAAAATGGAGTAAAAAGCGCAGTCTGATGTAGCTTCAGTTCCTGTTTGCTCTCGTAGTGTGCCCGCTCTTATTCTTAATCTTTTAATGCCGACCTTACATAAAATGATTTTCAAGCGATTTCTCTCTCGCAGACAAATTTCAAATGTCAGAAAAAAACAACGTAAAATCACAAAAGTCTTGCTAGAGTGGAGTTGCAGTCGTGTCATCTCCATCGTTTAGTGGAAGGTGGTTCGTTTTGAAGGTTTACATCAGTCTTTTTCTCGTCCTGGCATTCCCAAAAATAAATCAACCATGTTTAATATTACTGTCAGAGGTCTTGATACTTGGATCACGCAAATACACTGCAAAAAACTAAATCTTAGCAAGTGAAATTGTCTAAATTTAAGGCAACAAATCTTATTTTCTTATCTGATAAGACTTTTTGTCTTAATAAGCATTGTAAATGTTAGATTATTTTGCTTATTTTAGGGATAATTATCTTAATCATTCTTACTTAGAATTTGTACCTTATTTTAAGTCATTTGAACTTAAAATAAGCTCAATCTTGTGTCCAGAAACAGTGACTTTTTTGCTTGATTTAGGTGTTACTTCACTCATTTTGAGACTTTGCCATTGCTTTTGGTAAGAAATCTTACTAAGAAAATTTTGCTAACCCAATTGGCAGATTTTTTTGCTTGATATACATATATTTTGTCTAAATTTTGGCAATTGATTTTTTGCAGCGTAGTGACATGAACAATGTCAACAACCAATAGGAGAGCTACAGGAAGCCACAAGGCAAGCGCGGGAACGTTTGCGGAACTGCACGTGGGTGAGACTCCGGTGATGGCTTGGAAACCACGGTTCTCCTGGAGTGTATAAAAGGAGGAGAAACTGGTGTAACACTTTACTTGGATGGTCCATTTTATGGCCTTGTTGATGCTCAACTGACATTCAATTAACACTGAATTGAATGTCCATTACATTTAACTTAACCCATATGTTGAATGTAAATTATTCAAAATAGAACCTAAACCTACACCTAACCCTAACCTTTAATCAACCATAAAATCAAAACCTACACCTAACCCTAACCTTAACCTTAGCCTAAACTTAAAATCTAACCCTAAACCCAATCCTTAAATATTAAGATAAGCGTTTGGGTTAGAGTTGAGTGTAGGGTTTTATTCAATAGAGAATCATTTACTTTCACCTTTTACATTTAATAGAGATGTAGTTGAATGTCAGTTGAGCATCAAAGAGGCCATCAAATGGACCATCCAAGTAAAGTGTTACCGAAACTGGTGTAACTGTGGAGAGAGCAAGAGCGTCTCTTTGACATGCATGATAAAATAATTTTAAAAATCTCAGAAAGAATCGAGTTGCAGTCTTGCAAATAGTGACCTTGCAAGATCCCCAGTCTTTGCAAAATCTCAGTCTGTGACTAAAAAGTCTGTGACTTGTCTTCAGATGTGCGAAGATGTCAGACTTTAGTCTATTAAAGTCTTTTCAGAGTCTTTTTGAAGTCGTCCAGTGTATGGTTAGCTTTAGGCTATATTTAGCAAAATGAAGCACTGCAACCAAAACTACATATAGCATTATCAAAATCTAATATCTGCACCAAATAGCTTTAAACACTTGATTCAATTCATATTACCAGAATACTGCCTACGAGCTGTAACAAACTGTTAAAATAATAATGAAAAGCTCTCTTTAATTTTATTCCTTATTATTTCTAATTTCTTATTATATGTATTAAACAGAGGTGGAAAGTAATGAATTACATTTACTTAGTAGATTTTTTAAGTAATTAGTAATTTTTAAAGTAGTTTTTAAAATAGGTAATTTTACTTTTACTCTAGAACATTTTGACACAAGTAATTTACTTCGCTACATTGGAAAACTCCCTGTTACTGAGTAAAAAATAAAATGCTGGGGGGAAAAAAACAATTGTCTGAAAAAAAAAAAAAAAAGTGCCCTGCCGGACAGAGCTGTCAGCTTTCAAAACTTCCACATCAAACCTGTGAAAGCGTGTGGTGGTAAGTATTTTTTATCATTAAACAATCTGCTTATATGTTAAAAAAAACAAGTTAAAAAATAATAATGACCTGTAACATTTCAAAAAAATACAGTTTATAGTCACACATATGACCATAACTTTTTAACTGTAAAGAAAAAAAAAATGGATCGTAGAAACCTATGCCACTTGTTCTTAAAAATGTTTAATGGAGTGATCTGAACAAATACTGCCTGAAAGGTCCACATTATTATGTGGAATAATGGTTCATTTAAAACAATTTAATTTATGATTTGTTTTTACTTTTTTACATCAAATAATTAAAAGTAACTATGTAACTTTTACTCAAAGTACATTTTAAATTGAACACTTTTTTACTTTTACTCGAGTAGATTTTTAGATGGGTACTTTTACTTTTACTCGAGTAGATTTTTAGATGGGTACTTTTACTTTTACTCGAGTAGATTTTTAGATGGGTACTTTTACTTTTACTCGAGTAGATTTTTAGATGGGTACTTTTACTTTTACTTGAGTAGAATTTTAGCAAAGTAAAGGTTCTTTTACTCAATTACAATTTTTCAGTACTTTTTCCACCTCTGGTATTAAATAACCTATATACATACTACCAATATATACATTATATTAACAAAAGTTTGAAACTTACATACTACTCAGTATAGCTGTAATCTTTACCGTGTGCAGTATCTATCTCACTACATGTGCTGTGATCCCCTTATCACCATTTGTGCAATCTTTTTTTTTTTTAACTTTTTTAACATTTTCTCACCTTTTTATCTACTATTTATTTGATATTTATCCACTGCTGCTACTCTTTGTGCAATAATACTGGTCACACCCTACCATAATCATATCTCTATGCACTATATATATATATATATATATATATATATATATATATATATATATATATATATATATATATATATATATATATATATAATATTTCCTTTACTATTACTATTAAATTATCTTTATATATTTCCTGTAATTGTTTTTGTACATATAGATTTATTATTATTTGTTTATATTTTTCCTGACCTGTTTCTCTGTCTTATTCTTCTGTACTCCTGTAACATTGTAAATTGTAAATTTCCCCCATTTTGGGATTAATGAAGGATTGTCTTATCTTATTAATCTTGTTAATACAAAAAGAAAGTGACATGACTCCAGAGCTGATATATATATATTTTTTTTAGCTTTTATTTGGTAAGTTAATACCAATCGTCCATTACTGAGTCCCATGCCACCTGGGAAAGGCTCTCCCTTGTGTTCTCATACTTTTCATCCCTTATAAAAAAGGGCTTCACAGGCTGGGAGGTGGAACGGACCAGGGGTTTTGTCTTTCGTCCCAGAAAGGAAGCTGGTACGCCTTTAGCAGAAGTATCCTTTTTGATGGTGGTTGGCACCTCAAGCTCCTCAAGCTGAATTTTCCCCTCACTGCTCTCTGCTGGCTGGCTGTCACCCACACTGACCTGAAGGGGGAGCTCTTCTGGGCTTGATAGAGCATACCGTCCATCTTCAGAAGAAGAAGAAAGGTCATCAATTACTTTAATCTCTGGAAGCTCTATAACAGACACTGTTGTGTCTTCAGCCTGAGGATCCTCTATGATGGTGATTGGCTCCTCAAGCTGATTTTTCCTGCTTACTGCTCTTACCTGTCTGACTGTCCACACTGTCCTGAAGGGGGAGCTCCTCTGGGCTTGAGACAAGTTCTCTAGTCTCAGACTGAGAACACTGTCCATCTTTAGAAGAGGAAGACAGGTCTTCAACCACACTGAGCTCTGGAAGCTCTATAGCAGACACTGTTGTGTCTTCAGTCTGAGGATCATCTATGATGGTGATTGGCTCCTCAAGCTGCATTTCCTGCTCACTGCTCTCTGCTAGCTGGATGTCGTCTGCAGTGTCCTGAAGGGGGAGCTCCTCTGGGCTTGAGACAGGTGCGCTAGTCTCAGACTGAGCACACTGTCCATCTTCAGAAGAGGAAGACAGGTCTTCAACCACATTGAGCTCTGGAAGCTCTATAGCAGACACTGTTGTGTCTTCAGTCTGAGGATCATCTATGATGGTGATTGGCTCCTCAAGCTGCATTTCCTGCTCACTGCTCTCTGCTAGCTGGATGTCGTCCGCATTGTCCTGAAGGGGGAGCTCCTCTGGGCTTGAGAGAGGTGCTCTAGTCCCAGACTGAGCACACTGCTCTTCTCCACTAGAGGAAGAAAGCTCATCCTCCTTCTCCTCACTGTCCTGGCTGGTACCTGGAGTTTTCTTCCGGGAGCTATACCACCACCAGCAGCAGCCGGCGACGGCCAGCACACCTGGAACGATTAACGCTTTCAGCATCTGCACCATGTCTAGTTGTCTGTAGCTATGGGTAGCACTATTCTTTCGAACTGCTCTCTCCAACACCGAACACCCAACAGACCAAAAACTCCAGCGCGCAGCTATTTATACCCATCGGAATGCTGGAGCTTCGGAATCACACTCAGCCAATCGACTGGCTGGTGACATCATCACCTTTAGAACACTCGTAGGAACATTCTACAGCAGTGCAGTCTACGTACCCAGTAATATTGCGTCTAAACACAATATACTATAGACAAACCCAATCAATCCCCATTCAAGCCTAGTATACTAGTATACTATATATATATATATATATATATATATATATATATATATATATATATATATATATATATATATATATGTAGTTTTAAAATGAAGGTTTTCATTATTAAAAAAGACAAAAAAATCCAAACCTACATAACCCTGTGTGAAAAAGTCTTTGCCCCCCAGTTAAAACATAACTGTGGTTTATCACACCAGGCGTGGACGATATGGCCCTAAAATAATATCACAATATTTCATGGTATTTTCACGATAAAATACTGAATAAAAACATGATTTCATGATTTGGTGCACTTCTGCACCAAAATGAATATTAAATTTTCCTATTGCATATGATATGATATGGCACACCCTTAACTAAGATTTTAAAAAATACAAGAAATAATCAGATTTGTAACAGAAGTCAACAATCCAGAATGCCATGGTACTAATAATGCAACATATATCCAGGATTAAAGTAAAATAAAGGATACTGGACAGATCTCTAGTGTCTCTAGTAGATATATAATGGGAAATGAGAACAGTGTGATTTTTTCTTTTGCTAAAAACAGCAAAAAAGTAGTACCCTGATGTGACAATTAGGAGTGGGTGAAATGGCACGATATTTCAGGGTATAATATCGTACACGATATTGAACAATTTTGGCGATATTATCGCGTACGATACGATATGGCACACCCCTACTGCCATGTCTGTTCTCAATCAAGAAATCACCATCAAGAAAAGACCATTTCTGACAAAGTAAAGCAGAAAAAAAGATCCTCAAAAGCCGGACATCATGCCAATTTCCAGGAAAGTTCAGGGACAAATGAGGAAATATGGCTATAAAGCCATTTCTAAACTTTTGCGACTCCAGCGAACCACAGTGAGGGACATCCAACATCCACAAATGTTGAAAATGTGGAACAGTGGTGAACCTTCCCAGGAGTGACTGGGAAGTGCTGCTCGTATGATTGAGAGATTGATGGTTCGAATCCCTGCCATGCAGCTTGCCATCAGCTGCCAGAGCCTTGAGAGGGCACAATTGGCCTTGCTCTCTCTGGGTGGGTACAGTAGATGGCGCTCTCTCTCCCCCCCTCATCACTCCAAATGGTGATGCCGATCAGCACAACAGGGCATCTGTGAGCTGATGTATTGAAACTGAGTTGCTGCGCTTTCCTCCAATTAATGCTGCATCAGCAGCAGTTCAAAAAGAGGTGGTGGCTGACTTCGTATGTATCGAAGGAGGCATGTGCTTTATTATAGAGTAAAATAGGTTATTTATTTACTTTTTTTTTGTATTTTAAGGATCTTATCTCAGCACCACATCAGAATATTAAGGCCTGTTCTCTGCTCTCCTTTCTACCAGTCATAAATAATCCTCATGGCAGGTGATGGGCCATGTGCTCCATAGACTCCATGTTGGAAGGAGTGTGAGAGAGAGGCCAGTAGATGATGGACGCACCATTAACGGGGTAATGTGGCTTTATCAGTCTATTAACAGTCGATCGTCTCTCTGTTTAAAAGTCACGGAGCTGCGCTTTGGAGGAGCTAGGCCTATTTGTACGGTGGTACATCGAGCATGAGCAGATGAAGATGAGCGTGGAGAGACTGAAAGTGGAAAGTGAGCTGATAGTTAAGATCTGGAGGTTCTGGGTCATTTTCTACCTATTTTACACTCACAATGGCTACCAGACATGACTGTGGGCCAATCCCAACTCACCAATTGGTCCTACTACTTGGCCCTACCCCTCTGTTTTGAGTATTCTTGTATAGGGGTAGGGTGTCCCATTTTTGGTTTGAGGCTGGGAAGGGGAAGAGGTGGGGTGTTAGGGCTTCATGACCCTTAAAACTAAGATATTTCAGAAGCACACTCAAAACCGAGGGCTATGAGAATCACTGGCAACATTGTGGTTCACAAGCAACCAAAGAAACCCACAAATTAAAGTGTTTTTCTTGTTAAAATGACTATAATCACCATGTTACCATAGTTTAATGTGTGGTTTCAATGTTTTATGGACATTTTCTCTTCATAACAAGCATACAAAAACCATTAATAGTTCATCTTAGTAGCAGGTTAGCTAGCTAACTTTCCCGTTCCACCTTAAATGGTGCAACAGACTGCACAGGCTGCTGCAGCATTTAAGGTGGAACAAAAAAAAAGAATAAAAAAAACGAATTAATGCTAATTTCAGATCCTAATCACATACTAATAATCCATTGCTGTACTATATGCCCCCCTTTGTGAAGATATACAATAAGGCTCTAAAGTTAACTGGTAATCCAGCAGCAGCTAGGTTGCTGAACTTAAGCGCTCCACTGCTATAACTATATTTCTGTATCGGTTGCTTGAAAAGTTCTCCCATTTTTTAGAGGGAGAATTGATTTCATGTTACATTTAAAAACAAGGGGTAAGGGTTCAACAGAAAAATGGGATTGGGCCCAAACCGCCCAACCACAAAAGCTCAACAACTTTGCGCTTTTTTATTTATTCAATTTTTTTTTTAATATATTTTATTTTAAAATCTTAGTTAGATATGATCCACAACGTCCCATTTTCTTCATAACAAGTTTTAAAAAAATGCTAGTAGTTTGTCTCAGTAGCTACCAACCTAGCTAACTCTTCCGTTACTCCTTCAATGGTGCAACAGACTGCAGAGGCTGGCCTAGCATTTAAGGTGGAACAGAAAAATAGAATAAATTAAAAGCTAATTAAAGCCAATTTCAGATCCTAATCACAGACGAATTAAGCAATGGACAATAATACCAATAATCCATTGCTGTACTACATGCCCCCCTTTCTGAAGTAATATACAATACAGCCCTAAAGTTAATCCAGCAGCAGCTAGGTTGCTGAACTTTAGCGCTCCACTGCTATAACTATATTTCTGTATCGGTTGCTTGAAAAGTTCTTCCAATTTTTAGAGGGAGGATTGATTTCATGTTACACTTTAAAACAAGGGCTAGGGGTACAATGGGCCCAAATCGCCCAACCACAAATGCTCAACCACGCTGAATTTATATTTATTTATTAATTTATTTATTTATTTAAAAATCTTAGTTAGATATGAACCACAAAGTCCCATTTTCTTCATAACAAGCATCAAAAAATTGCTAGTAGTTCATCTCAGTAGCTAGCTACCTAGCTAACCCTTCCGTTCCACCTTAAATGGTGCAACAGACTGCAGAGGCTGCAGCATTTATTTTTTATGTAATTTAAAATCTTACTTAGTTATTAAGCACACAATTTTAATAGACATAAAATGCCATCTGGTTGAGACAGTGTTTATGTTGCATGTCTGTGCAATTGACCAAAAATGTTACTTTCAAAAATGTATAATGTCACCGTCCAATGAAAAACAAGTGTCTCAATTTTTGTACATTTTAATTTACTACATATTTGGACCCTTACACTGTGCCAAAATTTCTTGATGAATGGACCAATAGAAAAACTTCACAATGACCTGAAATAAACTCTTTTTACATTGACTTTCATTTTTTTCTCTTTCCTGTAAAGTGTAAAGCTGTTTTGGAGATACTTGTTTTTCATTGGACAGCGACGATTCTGTTTCCCCAGCAACTATATGTTCAGAGTTTGCTGGTATTTAATTTAATAAATTCTTCCTCTCTATCTGGGAAATATGTAACCATTTTTCACTGTCTGCAACACAAGTGCAAAGCATGATCCACCCGCCCCCAAGCTTAACAGTTGTTCTATCTGTTCTTTTTAGAAAAAAAGAAATCTGACACCCAATTTTTTTCCAAACTAAACTAAAATTTGCTGAATATGTTGCTATGTTCTTGTAGTCTTCTCCTGTTCACTGACATGCCAAAAGTCATGGGACATCACTATGTAGGCATCCGTATGTAGGCATCATTTTCAATCAAGTTATTTTACCTATTATTTTTTAAAGCAGGTTTTTTTTTTGCAGAAAACAAAGACTTGTGTGAAACTAATACTCAGAACTAGCAAATATATATTTTTTCATCTTACGCTTAAGTGTTTCACTGTAGCCTATTTATATTTAAAACATTAAAAATGAAATATTTAGTATTTAATAGTAAACTCAGTATAATATTCTTGTATTGAAAAAGCATTCAAACCCACGTTATTTACTTTAATGTTAAGTAGAACATGCATTCCGGCTCTGCACTCTTACCTCCACAAAGAGCTCTCAGTGACACTCCCCAGGTTGAAGTCATACAGCTTGGTCAGCATGAGAATTACCTGGAAAAACAAACAACACCATATGGTTACTCCATATTATCCGTGCCGTATGGCAGATGGGAACGTGTGATTAATATACATTTGCATAGCGGAGAAAGGTGGCAGATGATCATCTTTGTACATACTAATCACATAATAACTCTGGAGCTTACTGTACACATTATGTCACTTACTGAAGAAAAAAACATAATTCATTCACTTAGAAAACTCACACGTAGAATGAAGTAGCTGGAAACAAGATAATACAAGAGAATAAAGTAAAGTAAAGCGGAGAGAAGAGCAGAATTAGTTTCTCAGGGGGTCCTGGGGTAATTTTCTCTTTCATGGGGGGTCCTCTCTGATTTTATGTATGTGTTTTTTCTCATACATCCTCTGAGAAAATTACAGACTGAATTATCTACTTTTTTTCGCTGAACTCTGTGGTCCTCCCGTAATTTTAGTCCTGTCTGCGACGCAAATCTCTGAATTTCTTCTCCTCGCATTTAATAAAAGCGAATTAAATAGCAATTTGTCCCATGCCACTCACCGTAATTACACTTTGAGCGCGCGTTTCCACACAGAGATCTACGTAAAAACACAACAGCGAGTGGAAATGGAGGAGCTACTGAACTCTGCGATGTCATGTGACCGAGAAAGCCTAAAAAAAACTGTTTTTTATTTTTCAATTGCAGTCCAGATGCAGGAGTTTTATCACTGAGTAGAAATGTGAAATATTTTTCACAGACGTCCCCCTGAGAAACCCAGAAATCCCATCTGGATAGGGCTTTACACCCTGCCAAATTTCTACCTATTTTCACGCTTTGCACCAGCATGGTTTTAATAGCAACGATGCTATTAAAGTTGTGTGTTCAGGTAAACTGCTGGCGTATTTCCTACTGTATCTTTGCTATGGAAAACACAGGCTGAAAACAAATGGCATACGTTCATTGCTATCTTGGTAGAGAACTGTTAACACAGGTGCATCCCCAATGCGCATGGTTTATTGCATGTCAGAAACTGAAGTGATATTTTCGTGTACGGTATGATATATATCACACGCCCCTACTCCTTAGTGCTTCTGCTGTTTCTGGGAAGGTGTCCCTGTCAGAACTTCAAACCCCACAATTCCTTTCTTCACAGCCTGCCTGCACACAGCAGCATCTTGTAGTCGCAGCAGTCGCATCCATCGGCCTTCCCGCTTCTCGTGTGACAAGCTAATTATTCCCCGCTTCATTATTTAATCATATCATGCTGAATCTGGTAGCGCTCTGTAAATATTCTTTAGAGCATGCTTAGGGTGCACAAGACTTTCCTAAGTAGGTCGGTGGCGGTCCTTGGGGAAACGCAGAGCGCGAAAAAGAGAGCGAGAGAGAGCGCATCGTATTTTGCCCAGAGCGAAAGGGAGTTGTACACACGGAAATTGCCATCTATTTACACTGAGACGTGAAGCCCGCATGCGAGTGAAAAAGTCTGAGGCGTCTGTAGATGAGCTGAGCTTTCATGAAGGAGGGCATACGGGGAGAAATGTTCCGCTAAAGCGGGTCGTAATGGAGGTCTTAGAGCGGCGGACAGTAATGAAGCATGCGTAATTCATTACTGTGCTTAAGAATTTTATTTTTTCCCTCCCTCAAGCATCAGAACTTTGCTATTAACGGAATGGAATGCTGCGTTTTTCACAATTTCCCCATGGATGTCTTCTTATGATATTTGTGAGGAGTTTTGGATTTCATTTTTTTTTTCATAACTGTTTTCTAATATATCTTCATTCACGTAGATAAAAGTCGTAAAATAAATCATTTTGTTCTCAAAGCTTGAGGGATTTTTTTTTCTTGTCACTTTCTACTGTCTACCTTCTCTTAATAAAAAAAATTCTCTGCAAGTGTGCACATACAAAACTAAAAGTGTACCCCAAGAAGATTGTAAAGTTTTTACAACCAGAAATAAATTGTTTTACACAAGTCATCTGTTGGTGCTGTTTTGCCAAACACAGCCAACATGTCTGCCATATACTCGAAGAAGATTTGAGAAAACAGTAGCAATGATTTTTTTTGGGCTGCAAAACATTTTTTGAGGTCCATTTTTATCCCTTCAGATTGTACATTTTCCCAGCTGCATAACAACCCTCACTCATTTTGGAACAACTTGCTATGACCTGCAAAATACGATATTTTACACATCAGCTCAAGTCAGCTGTTGTCGCTGTTTTGCTTGACAAATGCAAACAATATGCCTGCTATGTACTCGAAGAAGAATCGAGAAAACAGTAGCAATGTTTCAGCAAAGTCTAGGCTACAGCCGAAGTGAACTCAATTTCTCGGCTACTATTGTACGTCATAGCAGGCTGTTTTGAAGTTAGTGACCTTTATATGGAGCTGGGAAATATTGTGACATATCGTCGCTGCCCTATGAAGAACAATTATCTCCATTTTTGTCGATTTTTAGTTTACTACATAATTTGAACAGACAAACTGACCCTCACACTGTGCCAAAAAATTCTTGATGAACAGACCAAACAGAAACGCTTCAAAATGACCTGAAATAAATTATTTTTACATTGACTTCCATTGAAAGTTGAAGGTTTTTTGTCTCTCCTGTAAAGTTGCTGTTTTGAAGATTTTTTTTTTCATTGGACAGCAATCAAAAAATGTTTTGTGCTACAGTTGCATGAGATGGGACCTTGCTATGTACCTTGCCACGTACTTGAAAAAGAATTGAGAAAAGAGTAGAAATGTGATTAGTGTACCTACTATACCTGTAGATTAACCCTTATGTATGAACAGAAATAAATTCAAATTCCAAGGTTTTGTTGTTGTTGTTACACTCATTTAAAAGGAAGCTGGATTCTGGAAAGAAGGCAGAATTCGGCACAACACCTGGAAAGACAACTCACAGAATTTATAACATGACCATAAATGATGCATAACCCTCAACAAACCAAAGACGACAGAATGTACGGGAAGTTCTTTAGCTTGCTTACTAAACCACAGTGTGAAACCAGACTAATCTACAAATTCTGGATAAATCAATGAAAGAAACATGCCACTAATTCTCACGGACACTTCCTGAAATAAACTTCCCTTTTTTTTCAGTGATTCCAATACAACCTCCCTCGAACTGGCCCAGCTCCCTCGATACAAGCATAACCACATTCTACTGTGAGAATAAAAAGACCCAAAATTCAGTTATCCCCTCCACAGAAGCCCGAGCGCAAGCACAAGGTGGTCTAGACACTCCAAATTTATTCATTCATTCTTCTTCTTATCTGCTTCTTCCTGGTCAGGGTCCCGGTGGGTCCAGAACTTGCTCAGAATCAATGGGCTCAAGGCAGGATTTACCTCTGGACAGAAAAAAAAATGCTACATTTTTTTTAGCTATTCTCTTGCTACATAATTACTGAGTCCATCTCAAAGTGGAAATCTCCTAATTATCTCTGTCCTCCAAAAAAACTAATCTCTATTTTACCATTCATCAGACCCTCTGTGAGATTAGACATCATTATTGTTTAAAACTCAATATTGACTAAGTCTACAGTTCTGAGAGCTTGCTGAACGGGTCTCAATAATTTAACACCACAGATACGCAAACACCCTTCACTTTGGAATAACACAGAATATTTGCATGTTAAAAAAAATAAATATTCGCAATAATTCACCACAAATGGAAAGATGAAGTATTCATCTTTATTTTTTTTTTCCCCCACAGTATTTCGAGGTAAATATGGTGGAGGCACTGGTTGAGAGGTATGGCATTGGTAAGGAAATCCTTATTCAGTATCTACTTTAGTGTTCAACCATCTGCAAGTTTGTGCAATTATTTTATTATTATATTTTAAAATGTAAAAAGCCCAAAAAAAACACACCCAAATATCTTATTTATTCATCTTTTTTAAAGCTAAAGCCAAAATTAGTGCTTTTCCACCGTCGTGTAACCAGCTCAGCTTGCTTGCAAAATATGTTTTGTCCAAAAATGTGTAAAAAATAAAATTAAATAAATTAAAAAAAATAAATAAATGCTGGTAAAACCAACCAGACTGCTTAGTTTTTTTCAGAATGTATTTATAAATGTGGCTTTGCATGAATAATCAAAGAAACAGCACATTGATGCAGTTTAATAAACTGTTTTGTCTCCGTCCTGCTCATAAATATTCAATATTTCAACTTAAACAAAAGATCCTAAGGACAACTGCTTTAAAAACAATGTACTATCCTTCACTACAGCGAATAAAAGTTCTCCAGAGAACACTCCTTACCCAGATAAAAAATGCTCCGAAGGGGATATGCTGACTCCGCTATTTGCTTTCAGGGCTCCTTAAACTGTTCCCACAACTGATGACTACCTTCACGCTGTCTGGCACTGCACACCTGTACAGCATCTCTGGCAACAAATAGCTGAACACATTTCCATTCGTCTGGGCTGGCAGGTTCCCCTTCCCTGTGTCTGCTAGGAACCCACTCCACTGTTCGTATTCAGAAATCCATATGGCAATCACTGTAACAAGGAAAAACTGAGGCTTCTGAACTGGAAAACTTAAATAATACAACCTTTACATTTTATAACCACAAACTTAAATGTATTTTATTGAGATTTTAAGTGATAGACCCACACAAAGTAGCTGTAAATGTGTGGCGAACAAAACTAACACTGCTCATTCCCCTGAAAACACCATGCCCACTGTGAAACATGGTGGTGGGAGCATCACGCTGTATGAAATATTTTCTTTTTAGCAAGGACAGGGATTCTGCTCAGAGTTTATAGGAAGATAAATGGAGCTGGATGAAAACTTGACCTGTTGGAGACTGCGAAGGAGATGGACCTTCCGACAAGACGATGACCCTAAACATACAGCACTACAGAGCTACAGTGGAATGGTTTAAAGTTTGTTAAAGAATATTCACGTGTTAGAATGCATTGATCAAAGTCCAAAAGACCTAAATCCCATTGAGCTTCTGTGGCAAGATGTGAAAACGGCTGTTCACAGACACTCTCCATCCTCCAACCTGGCTGAGCTTGAACTTTTTTACAATGAAGAATAGGCAAAAGTCTCAGTGTTTAGATGCAAAAATACCCCAAAAGACCTGCAGCTACTAAGTGTTGGTATAAGGGGTCTGAATATATGTTTTTCACGTTACACTTTTTGTGTTTTTAGATTTTTATTAACTAACTAAATGATCTGGGGTTGATGCTGCAGTTGGTCAGGTCTAGGTTCAGCAACAGTATGTGCTGAAAGAACGAGGTCAGCTGACTACCTGAATATACTGAATATAGACCAGGTTATTCCATCACTGGATTTTTTCTTCCCTGATAAAACGAGCATATTCTAAGATGACAATGTCAGGATTCATGGTGCTGGAATTGTGAAAGAGTGATTCAGAGAACCTGAGATCATAATTTTCACACATGGATAGTTCACCACAGAGTCCAGATCTTAACCTCATTGAGAATTTTTGGGATGTGCTGGAGAGGAGCTGCTTTGTGCAGTGGTCAGACTCTACCATCATCAATGCTGCTGCAAGATCTTGGCGAAAAATGAATCCAGCAACACTGGATTGAAATAAATCTTGTGACATTGGAGAAGCTTATTGAAACAATACCACAGCAAATGCGTGACACGACCAAAGCTAAAGGTGGTTCAATGAAATATTAGAGTGTGACCTGTACATTTAAGACAAAATTTATATAAGTTCAATATAAGTTTGAATACTTTTGCAAACCACTGTATCTCTTTAAAGAATGATAATCTTATCTATCTACCTACAGTTTGACACAACTTTTCCATCAAAGCGTTCATGCACAACACTTTGGCTTGTACCAAAGAGGGGGCAGATGTTAGTAGATCAACTCAACAAGACAAGCCTTATTGGAAGCTAATGCCCAGAGCTGCTCTCTCACTCTTTCTCTCTCTCTTTCTCTCTCTCTTTCTTTCTTCCTCTCATATGAAGAAGCCACAGGTCTGTAGTGAGTCTGGTTCAGGCCGCAGGCTCCAGGTTGCAGATGTCTGCGTATAACGAGTGCGATGACAGGCGTTGCGCCGAAAAGCGATTCCTCTAGCCAGGTGCATCTGTTTACACCTTGTAGCTGCTGACACCCTGCTGCTGCTGCTGCTTACCGGCACAAAGTCACACTGCTCACCTGGAGATGGGCTTTACACCTAAATACAATGCCACAGGCACCAGGAGCAGGTTGCTGAGAAGGAAAAGCTGCGGGGGAAGACTTAAGTAACGCATTGCTGACGTGCTGCGTTGGCGATAGTTTACACTACTGAAGAATTATTAGAAGACAAAATACATAAATCAAGAGTTTGACACAGGAAAATGAAATGAATGGAGTTTACATTCCCACTGAAATGGTTTTCTACGTTAAGAAAATGCTTCGTTCTTTGCGTGATGTTGGGGATGATGCACTGATATGGAAACTGTGGCCATACAGTACAAATCAAAGTTTGGACTCAAAGTTTGTAGATTAATACTAAAGTTTAGTACAAAAAGTGTTAACCAAAATCTGTTTTATGATGTAAATCAGGGGTCAGCAATTAAGTTTAGCCATTACGTGGCAGGCCACAAAAAAAATAAATCTGTTTTGGAAAATTAAATGTAACAGGATGGATTGCTACAGACTAGTATCTCTCCAGCCCAAAGGGTTGTTGAACCCAACTGCAGAACAGTTGAATTCAAAGCAGATAAACCCAAGAAAAAGAAAGGAAAAAATAAATAAACAACTGAGCCTAGTAAAATGGGACACGGCCGGGACAAAAAAAAAACGCCCTTATAAGGAGATAGGGAGTACAAAAACGGGCAAAAAAAATGAGAACCGGCGGCAACTTAAGTCACGCCGAGTGTGACAGAGAGACAGGGGAGGAATATAAACAAAAGCTCACAAGAGAAGCATTTTCTTTTTTTTTTTTTTTTTTCATTATCTTTATCATTATCGCTATTTTATTAGGACCACGGAGTTCAGTGAAAACTGTAGGTACTGTTATTCAGCCTGTTATTTTCTATGAGGACATCTGAGAAAAACACATATATGGTCGTTCCAGGTGGGAATAAAATCACAGAGGACCCCCCATAAAAGAGACAATTACCCCAGCACTTTACTTGAATTTGGAAAAGTTGTGAAGAGGTATACAGTGGAGTTGGTATACAGTGAATATTCATACTTGAGTAATGTTTTAATCCATGTTATGACCAGAACTACTCAAATAAGTAAAGGAAAAAATACTTTACATTGTAAGAACTTTTTGTAAGAAAATTTCTTCAAGTGCAGTAGCAAAGGCCAACAAAAACGTTATGATGAAACTGGCACTCATCAGGAACACCCCAGGAAAGGAAGACTAAGAGTTACCTCTGTTGTACAGGATCAGTTCATCAGAGTTACCAGCCTCAGAAAGCGCAAGTTAACAGCACCCCAGATAAGATGCTTCCATATGTGTTCCTTCATAGTCTAAATGATTTTAGCATTAATTTAAATTGTAGGGGAAAAAAGAAAAACATTATATGTAAATATCTTAAAATAAAACGATGCAAAGCACACAAAAACACACTTTTGCTCCATAATGTTTTGGAACATCACAAGATTAATATTCTCCAAATATTTGTTAATGCGTTTTTCCTCTGGGCATTCTCCAGTTTCATTCGTAATTGTCTTTTCAATCACCGCTGACTTTCACTCTCACTGCAGTCCATTAAACCACCAGCTGTATCCTGTAGCCAAAAACCTGCTCCTGTATAAAAAACCCTCTTTTTTTCAGCCTTCACCTTTATTTACCCTCTCCCTGTAGCCGCCTTAAACGTGCTAAATGAACAAACCGTCCAATTAAATCCTCACTCTGACCTTCAGAGCAGGAATTTTAACAAAACTGACCATTTCACCTCACATCAAGGACACCTGTTCTAATGTCTGAATTCCAAATTAAGCATCACATTTCCCCAGTGCTGATCTAAGACTGGCCAGAGGACTTCAACTTCAACAAGGAAGTAGAACGAGCAGCATAGTTAAGAAAAAAGGTGGATTAAACTTGAATAATGTGGCCCAGTAGTCTAAAGAGCTGCCACTTTGATCGGGAGATTGCTGGTTCGAAACCTAGTCATGCAGCTTGCCATCAGCTGTCAGAGCCCTGAGAGATTCTGTTGTATTACAACAGAACAAGTGTTTATGCAGTAACTCTCCTGTGTTCACCAGAACTATCCGTCGGGACAATAAATGATTGTGGTCTAAAAGCAGGTGTTTCAGTTTCATTGTCCAACCCCTGTAAAGTTGATAAGCTGATTATTTTAGTAAGTTGTTGATATTGTACACAGACAGTTCATAGATTGCATAGAGTGCACAATCATTTACCCATATACACTCATTTAACGTCTATTTTCTGCTCTGTTTTTATACATAAGGCACACCGAATTCTAATGCATATTTAAGCAACTATAGTAAGTGGTTAGCATCAGCGCTACTCATGGTTAGCAGCTCTTAGTGCTAGTAATATAGCGCTACACTGAGGAACTGCTGAGTGTTCTGGTAAGCCAGGGTGCTATCAGCTAGCGGTTTGTTCCACATTAGGGGTGGGCAATATTATATCGTATACAATATATCGTGACACAGAACTATCATGATATTTTAAATCCATATTGTGATAATAGAGATGTTCTGTCATAAAAGTAGTCTATTATTTACTGTGAAGCTTTAGGTGTATTTATTGTAGAATTGTTTTAGTTTGCAGTTTATATGCATGCACTGAATATTCTGCAATATTTTTTTGCTGCATTATATTATTTTATGCTATATTATTTATTTTGCCACATTATACTTATGCTGTTATACTGTTACACTATATTCCTGAAATTAATTAATTATTTTTCTGTTTTGCTATATCGCCAAGTATATCGTTATCGCAAAAATACCCTGAAATATCGTGATATTATTTTTGAGCCATATCGCCCACCCCTATTCCACATAGCTTGTTTTAACATGATAAACACGCAGGCTACAGTCAGATATACTTATCTCTAGGCGGCAAAAGAGCTAGAGCTGCAGTTAGTAGCTAATGTTAATATTGCTGATGCTAATGACTGGTAAAATTCATACATAAGGTGCACCAGATTATAAGGTGCACTGTTGATTTTTGGGAAAATTCAAGGATTTGGCCAGAAAATTAATGGCTACTAGCATTTCCTAGTGCTAATAAGCTTCTATTATTTGTTAGCAAATAGCCTCATAGCTCCAGGGCAGAACTGAGGGCTGAGACCAAAACAAAAACACTCTGGACACCAGAAACATGCCTGAGCTGATCAGCTACATTCAGGCTAGGGGGGCTGAAACTGTGTACATTAGCTTTTTTTCTACCCAAACTGCTCCTTTTAAGAGACTTTCAGAGCGGCATAAGGCTCATAAGCTAAGCTAAGTTGCGGTACAAGGAAATGAGCCTGGGGAGCCGCTATCCTTAAATGTCCAACAAGCGCCATGCATGCTAATGACAGTGCGGCGGCTAGCGCTGCGGGCTCAGCACTCTGGCTTTAGCATAGGAGCTAACTAGGAGTGTCAGGGCAAAGAGGAGAGAGTGTGTGTGTGTGTGTGTGTGTGTGTGTGTGTGTGTGTAGCAGAGTGTGTACGTGCGTGCTTGTGTGTGTAGGGGTGAGGGAATGGGTGTGAATTAAACAGCACAGGATGGTGTGTGTGTGTGTGTGTGTGAGAGAGAGAGAGAGAGAGAGAGAGAGAGAGTAGAGAGAAGCTCTCTAAGCCTCTTAGTATCCTTAAGCCTGTGTGTGAGACACTGAATGACTGCTTATGTGTGACCAGGAGCACTGGTGTGTGTCTGTATCTCTCTCTCTATGTGTGTGTGTGTGTGTGTGTGAGAGAGAGAGAGAGAGAGAGAGAGAGAGAGAGAGAGTATTATTCACTAGACTTCTTACTTATGCATGTAGCTGCCTCTCTCTCTCTCTCTCTCTCTCTCTCTTTGTTCTGTATATTTACAGGGTTATATTCTCAACCTTATGTGGACAAAAATATTGGGACACCCAGCTGACAATTTTTGGTTAGGAGAACGTTTTCTGAACGTTACGGTTAACATTCATACAACCTTCAATCTGTCAAGTTTTTAGAGTGTTTTTATTTAACGTTTAAAAATATCACATCTGTGTCAATGTTTTAATTTATAGTTTTGGGGATGTTACTTTTAACATTTCTGAAATGTTGGTAATCGTCTAGATGAGAACGTTAGGTGAGAAATGTTCTAAGCACATTTATTATATCATATGTTTTCAGAAAGTTCCTTGAACATTATTTCTGTAATGTTACAGTCTGCAGTTCCTGAGACCTTTTCAAAATGTTAGTAAAAGTTATTTTAATGTTCTCTTTTAGCTGAGATTCTTTCTTTTCTTCAGGTAAAAGCTAACTAAATATTCAGCAACTATTTCAAATAATGCAGTATCTAATGACAAACAAGGAGACCATCTCAGGCTTAGCGTGCTAGCTAACTGTTCTATTTCTAAGTATCTCCCTTCAGGTATCTTCCTAACAAATATTAGCTAATAAGGGAATGTTCCAACACTTAGCAAGCTAACTAAATTGTTATATACAAAGACTATGGCAGCTTCAGTGCTATTCAAACTTTTTGGTTAAAAATGTGAGGTAAAGCTATCAAGAAAAGCAGTAGCTAACATAGCAAAATAGATTATTAAAAAGCCACTAAACCCTAAACCATATTTTTGTCCATTGATAGCCAAGTGTGTTCCATTGAAGTAATAAACCATACCAGTTCTGCGTAAAATGTGTATAAAACTTTTCTAACCTTTAAAAAACTTTTTTAAACGCTTTTATTGTGGTCATTTCTGCCTCTGTAGTACCCTCACTGGTTCAACTGTGCTAAGTGTGTGTGTGTTTGTGTGAATGATGTGTATGTGTACTTTGGTAAGCAGACACATCACAATATGCAGATCAATCAATCAATCAATAATATATCAATAACCGCCCCCCTGCTGACGTCCAATCATCTGCATCTCACCGCTATCAGAGGAACACTGATGAACACTGCTGCAGCTCAGCCAGTCAGCTCTCCATCCTGCCCTGCCTCTAAACCCATACATCACCCAGTGCCCTTCCCGAAATGCCCTTCCCATTTTTTAGCCCTTTTCAAATTTGAGCTGAGGGTGAAGTCAGCATAAATCAGGGGGGTTAGTAGCCCTTTAAAGATAATTAGTCAGAATTTTTGTTTTTTAAAATAATTCATACTTTGGTAAAAATTGGTTTGTGCTGCTATTCAGTTCATTTAATGTTGCTCATGATTCATGTGGTTGATAATTCGTAAAATTCATAGCAATTCTGTGAATGGATTGGATTTTTGCAGAAAAAAAAGCAAAATAATAAATAAATAAATACAAATAAAAACCTGAATTGAGCACCGAGGCTTAAAATGTGAAGGTATAGTAAAATACAGCCTTAAATTCCTTAAGAGTGAGCTCATACACCGCCTCTAAGCATAAGGCGAGAAGAACAGTTACCGGCCGGGGCCTTTTACAACAGGACAGCATATATTAAATAAAAGACAGCAAGCGTACAAAGCCCTTCTGTTTGCTACATATGGCCGTCGCGTAGGTGGCCGACAGCGCAGCCTCCTGTCAGATGGACTCCCACCGCAGACTGCATATGCTACAGGACGCTGTATGCCAATTAGGCCTAGCAGGACCACTCTCAATACTACCACCTCCCCACAGGAACTTTAAGCTTACGCAAACTTTCAAAAGGCAGCACTTTTCTGCATACAATGAGCGAAGACTTAAAAGCATTTATTCAACCAAATCAGAAAATCAATGCAAATAATGGCCTGAGTGTAGTTTGTTCACAGTTGCCAAGAAACATTGCGGTCAAGGACTCATTAAAGGCACAATGGTTTTTATTAGCGGATTTATTTCATACAAAAGACCTCCGGTTTTAGAATTGAAAACCATTCATTACATACAATAATAAATTAATAGCCGAGTTCACCCTAGCCAAAGAGTGCAGGTACTGTAGGTCTTTCCCTTTTTTCTCCAAACACAAGAAAGGTAAAGACTAGCACACACCTCCTCCGACACATGTGAAGTCAATCAGTCACCACCTCTTTTCAAACCGCTGCTGATGTATCATTGAGGAAAGAAAAAGCGCAGCAACTCGGTTCCCATACAACAGCTCACAGACGTCAGCCTTTTATGCTGATCGACATCACCCTAGGAGTGATGAGGGGAAAGAGAGTCATCTACCCACCCAGAGACAACAAGACCTATTGTGCTCTCTCAGGGCTCCGGCAGCTGATGGCAAGATGCATGACCGGGATTCGAACCAATGATCTCCTGATCATAATTGCAGCACTTTAGACCACTGGACCACTCGTAACAGTAGTGTAGCATAGTATTTAGTATTTTTAGTGTGTCATTTACAGTGTCATTCTTCTTAAGCTTGCTAAAGCGATGTTCATCTCCTTTTTTACAGTTTTACTGCTGCTTTAGTCTTTCACACTGTTTAATCAGGGTATCCACAGACATCTGTAACTTCTGTTTAAACACAAGACCATAGGAAACGCTTTTTCAGACTTGTCTTGTTGAGATCATGTATTCACATGGCTTTGCCTATAATTGTGTTCACAGGAAATTATATTTGTTTTTTTTTTCACAAGAAAAAGAGAACATTTTATTAAGTTTACAAAAGTGTACTTCTGTAATCTTAAGATATTTGTAAACTTAAGAAAAGAAAGAAAAATATGACAAGCATTTGTTGTTCTAATAAAAGTTGAATTTATATACATAAAAAATTGTAATCTTGAGTTCACACATGAAAAAAAAATATCTTGAGATTTAGTAAAATCTAAGTCTCTCAGCTCTGGAAATAGACCACTTGCAAAATTATGAGTTTGTTTAATTTTACCAAATTGAAAACCTCTGGAATATAATCAAGAGGAAGATGGATGATCACAAGCCATCAAACCAAACTGAACTGCTTGAATTTTAGCAGCAGGAGTAAAGGCATCAAGGTCCCAAATCATACATAAACATCCAGCGTTATCTCCTGCGGTGACACCGTAAACACATACAGTGCAATACTGAACCGGGCTCAACCACCTACACAGCCAATGGCCTTGATGGCCTGCAAAGCTACAGCAGCCAGCTCGTGTTTAAGCGCTGGCCGGACTCACTGAATCCTTCAGTTTCAGTTACTGTACTGTACTGTACTGTGAGTGTGAAGAATTCCGAGACTAGTTCGTAATAGTAAGTCACATAGGTTAACGCTTGTCTGATTCAGAAATAACATCTTTCTTTTTTTCTTTACAGGATGACACACAGCCGAGAGTTCAGAGGAACACTGGAGAACTGTGAGTATCCATGAATTTCATACCTTATTTTGCTTTTTTTATTTAGTTTTTCAGTGTGTTATTTGGTACTGTTGTAAAAAAAGGTCTGTATATAGGCTGTATATATAAAAAAAAAACTAAAGTCCAGAAAAGCTGTAATTTAATTACAGACTTTGGTATCATCAACTCTATTGTGTATATCGTGTACAGTACCAGTCAAATTTTTTCTTTATTTTAAAATGTTCTGTATTGTAGATTATTACTCATCTAAACTATATAGTGAAACATATGGAATTACTTAATAAAACAAAAACGTTTTAAACAAACAAGATTATGTTTTATATTATAGAAGTATATGAAGCAACAAATTCCTCTTGCTTAGATGAGGCATTCTCTCAGTCAGTTTTATGCATTTCTTCTTCTTCTTCATCTTCTCCTTCTTTGTCTTCTTCTTCTTCGTCTTCTCCTTCGTTTTTTTTTTCTTCTTCTTCTATTTTCTTCTTCTTCTTTTTCTTCTTCGTCTTCTTCTTATTTGTCTTCTTCTTCTTCGTCTTCTCCTTCGTCGTCTTCTTCTTCTTCTTCTTAATGTGTTTAAAGGCATCAGTTCCATATTATTGCAAGAACTGCTTAACTAAAAAACTATAAATTTATGACATTAATAACTATAAAAGCGTCCTTAAGTGCAGTCGCAAAGACCTACAAAAAGTTTATGATGAAACTGGCACTAATCAGGACAGCCCAAGGAAAGGAAAACATTTTTCATATATATTCAATTATTTCCATTTGTTTACATAACAAATGCTTTTACAAGATAGTATTCATTGTTTTCTTGAGATCATTTTTTTTTTATATACAGACAAATCACCTTATCTTGAGGGCACAGGTTGATTGGTTGAGATCACATATTCACATGGCCTAGCTTATATTTGTGTCCAGAGAAAGATAAATCATTTGACTTTGTGAACTTGAGAAAACAACATTTTTCTTTAGCTCACAAAAATGTACAACAAATTAACAAGCCATTAAACCAAGCTGAACTGCTTGAATTTTTGCACCAGGAGTGTAAGGCATAAAGTTATCCAAAAGCAGTGTGTAAGACTGGTGGAGGAGAACATGATACCAAGATGCATGTTTAAAACTGTGATTAAAAACCAGGGTTATTCCACCAAATATTGATTTATGAACTCTTAAAATTTTATAAATATGAACTGGATTTCTTTGCATTATTTGAGGTCTGTTATTTCAGCCATTTTTCATTTTCTGCGAGTAAATGTTCTAAATGACAATATTTTCTTAGGAAATATACCTATAAATAGCAAAATCAGAGAAACTGATTCAGAAACTGAAGTGATCTCTATTTTTTTAGAGCTGTAATAAATTGTGTAAAACATGATCACAAGAAACCTACAAAACTTTTGTTTTCTCAAAATCACAAGGAAAATCAGTTGTGATCACGAGAACCTCTGTACAAAAAAACCTTCTCCTCTATTGTTAAAAGTCTTTATCAAATAGAGGTTTTATTGGTGTTATATAGAACAATTTGTGCTAATAAACACAATGCAGTTCCAAGATGTTAATTCTTATCCTGTGCAAAAGTTCAATAGTGCATCTTCAGTAAGACGACTATTTAATCTTCTCATTCTCTGATCTAGTCACTCATATTGTGCTACCTCACCTCCTGATGACATATACTGTGACCCAGTTGTGATAATTCAAAGAGGAGAAATGAGACAAAAGACGGAGACTGTGAGATTTCTATATTTAACTTTGAGAAACAAACACAACCTAACCTTCAAAACACTGAAAATAAAGAAATAAAGAAATAAATATACAGATCTGTCAGGAAGGTAGAATTTGTCGTCAGGTAAGCTCTGTGGATTAGCTGTAGTCACGTTCCGGTTCTTGAATATGCACAATGGTGAATGTGCGTGCGTCTGAAAGTGCGAGGAAAGTTCTTCCAGTCGTGGCTTGATGGGGAACGGAAAGGCACTTGTCAGATTGTCAGGTTTCAGATTTCTAGGCTTGATCTGCATGGAGACCAGATGAAAAGGCATCAGTGTTGTTAGTGATGAACACATACATACCCTGGGTGAAATGTGAACAGAAGCTGCGGTTGACAAGGCAAAAAAAAAAGTATGTTGCTGTGTAAGGCTTTTATTTCACCTGATATATATATATATATATATATATATATATATATATATATATATATATATATATATATATATATATATATATATATATATATGTAATTTTTTTACCCCTAGAAACTTCGGTAACACTTTCTTTGAATGTCACCTCTATATAAGACTATATAAACATACTCATAACACATTATAATGCATTCATAAGGCATTATAAACATGGCTATACATATTTATAAAAATGTATAACTCATTATAGCAATGTTTATTATGCATAATGAACTGTGATTATAATGCATTAATAGCTGTGTTTAACATAACATAACATGTTTTACGTCAATACCAAGAAACTCAGTCCCAGCTTGCAGACTTTATCATGACTAATAAAGCTTCCAACTTATAAACACACCCTCAATAATCCTATAAATATATTTTTAATCACTCATAAATTATTCTTGTCTTGAATGTAATATTAGTTATAGTCAATTATAATGTATTATAACAGGTCTTTGTGCGCTCTAAGTAAAGTGCCAGACTTTCATTGTAGCACTAGATTATTAATGATATATATGAGGGATATACTATTTTAACATATATATTATAAGCACAGCTTATAATGTATTATGATTACAGATTATAATGCTTAACAAACATGGCTATAATGGGCCATGTTTATAATACCTTAAGAATGCATTATAATATGTTATGAATGTGGTTATAGCATCTAATTAGGATGACATTCATAGAAAGTATTACCAAAACTTCAAATCATCTACCCGTCAACTAGAAACTGACAGTAATTGTAATGGGCAAGTAAGTGAGTAAGTAACAAGCAAACTTAAAAAAAAAATGTTATATTAAGCAAGATCTACTTCCAGTTACGGCTGCAGCAACTACCCAAGACTAATGACAACATAAGTACTACAGTTAGAGCTGGGTATTGTTTAAAATTTTTGATACCAATATCGATACGATATTTTGAATTTGATACTTATACCCAAACAATACTTATTTCTACTTTTTTAGGTCTCGGAAATGGATAGCAAGAGAGAGAGAGAGAGAGAAAGGAGAGAGAGAGGTGGATAGAAAGGAAGAGAGGGGGAGATGGAGATAGTGGAAAGAGAGAAAGAGAGAGCGAGACAGAGCAAAAAGGGGGGGATAGAGAGAGAAAGGGGGAGATAAAGAGAAGGGAAGAGAGAGAGAGGGAGACAGAGAAAAAAAGAAGGAGACAGAGAGAGAAAGGGGAAGATAAAGAGAAAGTAGGAGAAAGAGATGGGGTAGAGAGAGAGATAGAGGGAGATATAGCAAGAAAGGAGGAAATAGAGAGAAAAGGGGGATATAGAGAGAGAAAGGGGGAGGTAACGAAAAAGGGAGAGATAGAGAGGGGGAGAGAGAGAAAAGAGGCGTGGGAAAAAGGAAAAGAGAGGGAGGGAGAGCGAGAAATAGAAAGATAGACAGAAAAGAAGAGAATGTAAGAGAGGACGGTGAGAAAGAGGAAGATAGAGAGAGAAAGTGAGAGATACAGAGAGAAAGAAAGAGAGAGAGAGAGAAAGGGGGAGAGAGAGAAGGTGGAGGAGATTGAGAGAAAGGAAGAGAAAGTAAGAGAGAAAGAGCAACTGAAAGGGGGAGAAAGAAAGGGGGAGACAGAGAGAGTGAGTGAGAGGGAGAGAGAGTGAGAAAGGGGGAGAGAGAGAGACGAGACAAAGCAAGGAAGGAAAAGAGACAGAGAAATAGGGAGATAAAAAGGAGAAAGAAACAGAGAAAGGGGGAGAGACAGCAAGAAAGGGGAGAGAGAGAGAAAGGGAAAAAAGAGCGGGGAGAGAAAGCGAGAAAGAGGAAGATAGAGAAAGGGGAAGATTGAAAAAAAGGAAAAGAGAGAGAAATAGGGAGATAGAGAGAAAGGATAGAAACAGAGAAAGGGGGAGACAGAAAGAAAAGGAGAGAGGGAGAGCAAGAAAAAAGGAGATAGAAACAGAGAAAGGGAGAGAGACAGCAAGAAAGGGGAGAGAGAGAGAAAGAAAAAAAAGAGCGGGGAGAGAAAGCGAGAAAGAGGAAGATAGAGAAAGGGGAAGATTAAAAGAAAGGAAAAGAGAGAGAAAAAGAGAGAAAGGGGACACATTTCTACTTAATTATGGTAATTAAGTATTTGTACTGAATTACTGAACACCTCTGGTTGCACATCTCTTTTACATCAGAACAGCCTCAAGCTGTGAAGCATCAAGCTCAACAGCCAAAACTACAGTCAGAAGTTACCTATGTTTAAAACGTAACTGTGAAGTTGTGAGGTGTTATCTTGTGAGTGAGGCTGGACTCTGGCGAATGTGCTCATGGCAAGGCAAATTATCGAGTCTCGAAAAAGAGCTATCATGCTTTTGTACAGAGTGCGTTCAATTCTGCATATCATTTTTTGATGCATTGCATCTTGTTCATCAGTGTTTTTATCACCAGCCCTCTAAAACGTTTTAATGGTTGTGAACAGCGTCTCTGAAAAACACTTCACCATCAGCTTTCAGCTCAAGTGTGAACTGTACTGTAGGTGGAACTGAAACGCTTGATGAACTGGTTGAGTTTAAACAGTGAGTCAACAAGATGTAAAGCATGCAAAGCCTTCTAAAAGGAAATGTGTCTGAATGAACATTACTGCTTTACCATCAGTAAAGTAAACATGTTTTTCAGACCACTTCAAGGTTCAGATGAAGTGCTGACAGATTCTGATGCTGTTTTGTCTCTTTGATTTAACTACTATTTTTAGATAGTTTTGACATTTAAGCACAGATGTAGTAATTTAGCTTGCTGACTAACGGAGTTTAAGAAAGAGCTGGAACGAGCAACGATTGAACGGTGGCCAGACTTACAGCTATGTGTGTGTGTGTGTAGTGGGTTTTCTGTCCACAAAGATTTTGTGAATTTTGAAAAAAAAAAAATAATAATAATAATAATAATTGGAAATGGAAGAAGGCCAAAATTGAAAAAAAAAAAAAAACATGAATCTATTGCAAAAATATGTTTATAACAGGATGAGCTGAAAAGGTTTGAATATTATCAAAGTCAAATTGTGAAGAAAAAAAAAAAAACAGGACAAGTCAAAAGTTTTTAGACACTCCTTCCCATTTTTACATTGTAAATTTGATATTACATATAAAAGTAACAAAAGAAGATACATTGACTGGGAAGGTATGTCCAAACTTTTGACTGGTGAAGAGGTAGAGTTGGTATAATACAGTAAATAGCCCTATTTGAGTAATGTTCTAATCCATACAATAGCAAGAAACGCTCAACTAAGTAAAGAAAAAAAAAATCCAAAACATACTTTGAAAGTATCCTCAAGTGCAGTCGTTTACAAACATAATGATGAAACTGGCACTCATCAGGGTCAACCCAGGAAAGGAAGTTCAAGAGCCCTATTATATCGATCCATAGCACACCGGTCAATTGCGCATCGTGCTCAGCTTGATTTAGGGTGTTGTTGTGTCTTTGGTATCGTAAGAGTGCCAAAAATAACGCATTTTAAAATTATCTTAATTAATCATGAGTGTGTGATTTGTGCGTAAGGTGAAATAAACCAATCAGTGTCAGTTGCTATTGCATCTAAATAGCGCGGCCTAAACCTAAATGCATCTATAAACCATGTAAGCACATTGTCTTCTCTGATTGGTCAGAGCTGTCCAAACATTTAATATTATTAGTCAATATTTATAACAGGTTATTTCTTGTGAGCCAATAGTATACAATACTATCACTGCTCCAACAGTTAAGACGTGGTTTGGTTGGCATTCTGACACTGTTCTCATGACAACAGAAAGGTCACTGTATGGAGATAAATGGACAGAATTCTTCAGAAGAGTTCTAAAATAAATACCGTAAACACTGTTGTATAATTGTCACCAAGTACACAAGATACAGTATATATAATAGTATAGAGCATATGGAAACACTTTCTAATAAATTTCATTAATATACCATTAACTAATGATTAATAACTGTTATTTATCACATTTTAAGAAACGTAAAAGTTGCTATCACATTTGTAAATGATAATAAACGAAATATGGCAACATGAACTGCAATTGATGAACATTTGCACGGTTTAAAAATGATATTTACTAGCGATTTATTAATGTTCAAATTCTGATGAGTTAATGATTTGCTAACATGTTTAATATGAATATCTATGCTGATAAATACGTGTCATGTGTGAGCATTTGTTAATATTCAAATTCTGATGAACTACTGCTTTGTTCACATCTACTGATCATTAGTTAAATATATAATAATGAAAGTTATTATAAACTGTTACAGAGTGTTTTACTATATGTTGCTTGTTTTTTTTTTGTACTTATTTCACACTACTGTTTACATCACTGCTAAACGCTTTAAAAAAAGCCCATTTGTCAGACTGTTTGCTGCTCTCTAATGGGAGTCATGTTGTTGTCAATAGCTCTGCCAATAGCTCCACCATTAGCAACAGCTAGGCACTTAATGGTCCCCTGAGGCAGATGCACTGCCTACTTCTGAAATGTCGTTATATGGAGAATCTAACGCTGCGCATCAGCTGCACACCAGCGCGGCGCAGGACTCGTCCAGGTGGCCCAAAAACATTTATAGGGCTCGAAGACAGACTATCGTTCCTGTACCACCCTCCAGCTGGATCCTCTACTGACCTCCACCTCCCACCCCGAGCGAGACTTAATGAAATCTGAAAGTCCAGCAGCTGCAGAGAGTAAGAGTAGTCCAATAAGTCCTACAAATAGATCAGCGGAGGCCCGAACAGAAGACGGCAGATTTGAGGCCATTACGGTGGAAGAATCGAATCCATTTAAGAAGAGGATCAGCTGGAAATCAGCACAGACTTACAGCCGTACGGGCTCAGATGGAAAAATGCAGGTATCATTTCCAGAAAATCAGAGTCTTAAAGAGTCTCAAAATCATATTGTTGTTTGCAGGCTAGTGGGATACTAGTGGGAGAGTAGTAGTTTCAGCAAAGTGAAGCATTAAGGTGGTGCTGATGAGTGCCATTTTCATCAAAATGTTTTCAATAGTCTTTGCAATTTGCACTTGAGGACACTTTCAAATTCCTTAAAATTGTTTGAATTGACTGACTGATTGATTTCTTGGAGCCATTTTTTGTTCTTTACTTTAGTTAAATAGTTCTTGTCGTAATAAAGCATTTATACATCCGAGGTTTGTTCTATAACCTGTAATATTGGCACTGCAGTGCTGCGGTTGTAAAGCAGCACAGCAGTGCCAATATAACATGTTATAGCACAAACCTTGAGTGTATTACTGTGATTACACCAAAGTTCTATTATCACTGTTTGTTGAAAGATTTTAAATAGTTAAAGAGGATGAGAAAATACAATCTGTTTGGTTATAAAAACTAAGCGAGATAAAATTGTTCCATTGCTGCTCTGTTTGTAGCTGCGCTGTTGTAAGCGCTGCATTGTTGCTAAGGTAGCGTGTTGGCTTCTATTTTCATTCATTTCAGTCAAAATTGTGGAAATCTAAGCTTACTGTAAATAAAGGTAAAAGCTTTACTCACCCAAATAAACGGTTTTCAGGAGAGAAATCTGTGTAGATTAAAGTCCAATGCTCGTTCGACTTTGAAAGAAAATGTTTTTTGTAAGAATTAAAGTTTTGTTTACTTCGGCGCCCCCCAACGGCAAGACCTTAAGAATTAGAAGAGTCCCCTATTTTCGGCCACTTTACATTCAGCTTAAAATACCCTATATTAACTGAAAAATATATACACTTCAGCTTCTATTTTAATAATAACAACTCTTAACCTGATATTGGTGGCTGATAATGTGTGTAATTATGCATATTTTTCGAGTTGCTGGGCTTTTTATTTATTTGTGGGATGGCGTCATTGCCTGCGCCGCCTATTGGATACATGGCGTTATATTAGATGATATATTATGAAAACTCACTTTTTTTTCGTACATTTGTATCTCACTTTGGGTCTCAACTGCCTCTATAAACACTAAAAGCACAAAAAATATAAATTACTGTACTACTTCTATGAGCCTACCACCATCAATCCCCACCAGAGCCTTAAGCACTAGATCAGTCGAAGAATCGTCATTTCGCATTTCATTCATTATGGTTAAAAACCTCAGTGGACAGTACAGAGAAAGATTATGCAGCAGACTTCGTTTGAGGGTGGAATCTGTACCTAGTGTCCATGGCAAGTCAGCTGATGAGGGAGAATAAAGTACAGTAAGTTCTTTCACATGGTGAGTTGGTGGTAAACACAAAGGCTTATTTGCATAAAAAACGGCTCATTCTGAAAGAGATTAAAACTGGTAAGAATTGAGCTGCTGGGTAAGATCTCTTTATAATGTAAGATTTATGATTTGTGATTTTTTGCAAAGAACTTGTTGTGAAAACAACTAAAAAACTTTCTTATTTAAAAAGGCTTACTTGGATATTTTTACGCATCTCTACTGATGTGTGTAATTTTGTTGTTTTATCCACTTGTTTCTATTTTTTTTCTGATTTTGTTGCCTTTTACGCTGTAGCACTTTGAGATTAATTTGAAATGTAATTTGTGCATTATAAATAAAATGTATTATTATTATTATTATTATTATTATTATTATTAAGAACTTAAATGAAGATGTTTTGTACAGCATAGTATTCTATTCTAACTTGTTTAAAAAAGTGGTTTAATACCAATTAATAGTAGTTTTATCTTTATGCTCTTTAGTTTGATAAAACAGCATTTACATCTTCAGATAGCACACAAATCGTACCATTCTTCTCAAATAAGCATGCATTTGAGATTAGTACGTGCCCAATTCTTTTGATTCAGCTTTCTTTCTCGTGTTTGAGTAATTAATTAATCAGCTTAAACTGCGATCAAAGCTGGAGTATTTTGTTTCTTTTGCGGAGGGGCGTTTAGCTCGTTTGTGTGTTTGTGTGTGGCGTGCGTTTGGGCTAGCGTAAGACTTAATTAGATACCGCCACCCACTGATTTAGCGTGTAAGTTGGAGGAGAACCCAGGCAGAAGTGCATTTGAACATCAGCTCAGCTCGGCACTCGCGGAGAACTGACACGCGGAGACAGTGATGCAGTTAGACAGCTTGAATAATGTACGCGGAAATGTATTGTTTGCAAGGGTGCTAGAAAAAAATAATAATAATGTGCGGGAAAAAGAATGGACTGAAAATGAGAATTACAATGTGTGTGTTTGGGGAAAAAAGAGAGAAATATAGAGAGAGAGAGGAAGAGGGAAAAAAAGAAAGAAAGAAAGAGAGATTGCGTACGGGTATGCATGCCGATATGCATTCCCGTGCACGCTCGCGCTCCGTGTTTGGCAGCCGGCGCTCTAAATGAATGATGTGTCTGAAAACAGCGTTTATTCAGGTAATAAATCATTGTTTAGCTGGTAGCAATACGGCGGAGATAACACTTGACACAATTATTGAAATGGGATGCATGGCCACTCTCCACAGCCCGATAAGGCTCGGCGCAACGGCGCGCTAAGGTGGAGGTGCTCCCGCACAATACACTGCCGACTTCCAACAATGGAGTTTAACTTCTAAAGTAGGTTAGGCCGCTCCAGTTAAATATAGTAATTCACTTCCCCGCTGCCTGAGCAGCATCCCCGAGCCCACACACCTCGACTCAGTAACACAGGCCGGATAAATACACCGGTACAAAACACAGCGGAACATGAACGTTTCAAAATGCTATCAATTTATTACAGTAACTACTCATTTATTTAAAGCGCTAATTCCTAAATTACTGTCATTACTCTAAAAGGGCATGGACAGCTCATCCAAGAGGTAGCAAAAGAATCAAGAACAACATTGAAAGAACTGCAGGTCTCAGCCACCTCAGTTAAATACTTGTTAACATAAGGCCATGTTGGCTTAAATAGATTGTTTGCCTTAACAAATAAAATTTACTGAAATCATTTAAAATGTGTCTGCTATTAAAATGTGTTCATTAATCTGAAACATTGTTTGGCTCACAACAGGGAAAAAAACATTGGACATACCCAGATTTCCAGGTTTGCAAAATGGTCCAATCCACTGTGATTTAAGAACTGCACGTCTCACTCTCCTCAGTCAAATACTTGTTCACCTAAGTTTGAATAGATTAGATAGATATCTCCCTTTAAAAAAAAAATGTATTTCAATAATTTTAAACAGCTTTTTAGATTTACTCAGGTTATATTTGTCTGATATCAAAATGTGTTCATTATTCTGAAAATTGGTATTATGATTTAAAAAAAAAAAGCAAAAACAAAAGAAACCTCTAGGCAGGCAAATATTTTTTCCAAAGCACTGGCAGGATAGAAAGAAAAAACAAGCAAATAATTCACCATGTATATAGGCAGAGAGATGAGTGGAAATAAAGAGCAGACAGGGGGGACAAACAAGACTACAGCTAACATAGCACATACATGTATTTAAATGCTATTGATTTACTTAACTACTCATTTATTTACAGTGCTAATTACTTAATTACTGTCACCAACGGAAACTTCACAACTGCAGGAAATAACCCATAAAAATCATGTTTTTGCACCAATTAATTCACTGCATTTAAAGAAACATTATGAATGAATGAATGAATGAATTACATTTTTGCCCCCTTACAGATTTATTTTGTTATTGCTTTTTTCTGATTGTCAAACAAGCTTCAATATCAGACAAAGATAACCTGAGTAAATACAAAAAAATAAAGTTTTTAAATTATAATTTCATTTATTAAATGAAAAAAAGCAATCCAAACATGAATGTAATGAAATAATGGAACAGCACTAAACCTACCAAAATTACTCCAAAAGGACATGGATAATTCATCCAAGAGGTCCAAAAGAACAAAGAACAACATCGAGGACTTCAGTTCTCATTGTTTTTTTTTTTTTTTTTGATAGATTTTTCCATTAATAAATAAATGTATTGGCATTTTTTACAAACTGCCTCATAAGATTTACTCAGGTTATATTTGTGTAATATTAAAATGTGTTTGTTAATATGAAAAAAATATATATTTATGACAAAGAAACCAAAAACAAAATAAATCTGTAAGGGTTAAATATTTTTTCAAAGCACTCTATATGGCAAGGGTGTAACAAACTGTCTCACAACAGGAATAAAAACTTGGACAAACCCATGTTTCCCTTTATGTCATCTGAACTGTTGATTTACAGCAATGTACAGTTTGTTTCATATTGTTGCTTTTAAAGTAGTGCCCCTCTGAAGTAGATAACACAGCCTGTAGTGTGTTAATTAACGTAAATTAAACAATAAACTTTAAACATTAGCATGGCCATAAGTTTCCATAGCCATAAATGGTCCAATCTACTGTGAATCGCTGTAAAATACTGAACGAGTGAAAGATAAAGAATATAGAAAGAGAAAACAAGCAAATCAGTCACTCTTCCTAGAATCAACCATGACAAGCAGAGAGATTAGAGAGAAAGAGCAGGGGGGGGGGGGGGGGGGACAAACAAGACTACAGTAAACACTGCAGTTCTCTGAAAGCACTGTGCAAATCCAACTGATTACAATTGAAAGTTTGATGGAGGCATGTATGCTTTTGTATAATGGCTATATTTACTCTTACAGTGCATAGTGTATATTTTTTGGCCACTTGGATGCATGTGTTCAGCCGTGACCCTCGTAACGCGATGGTTCGGTACAAAGAGACACGTACTATTACCGCACTCTTATGCGTATCTTACCGTAGGTTCTTCAGGAAGCCCAAAGCGGCTCTTCTACGGCATCACTCATACACTCGTACACACAGATTTAATTTACTTAAATACACACTTCAGCCAAATCACTTAAAGCATATGGGTTCTCTGAAACGTGGCTCGCGAATATATTAGCGTCGAAGGGGAGGCAGATAAAAAAAAGAAAGAAAAAGAAAACACTAACAGTTACATGAGTATGGGAATTGCAATCAGCGGAGGTCTTAACCCTGCCTCAACTCCCCAGTAATGAGATGATAAAACGAAGCCCGAGAGACTGGGAGCAGGGTTTTGTTTTTTTTATTTTTTTTTTCTTCCCTTTGTACACAGACAGACATATTACCACAGGCTCAAGTGCCACAAACGCGAGCGGAGGAATACAATTACCTGACTGTGGACTCACAGAGAGCGACTCGGAAAAATGGAGGCAATGTGTGTTGGGTCAACACTGAGGTGATGATAAGCAAATGAGTATCCATGCCTTACTGGAGCTCGTGATCGCCTAATTGCACGTTGACTCTGGAACCTGTCAAGGTGGAAATGTAGCGTTAAACTAGCGGGGTCTAATACCTAAAGGTCTACAGGGATGTAACAAGATTGTTAAGCTGTTGACCCAGGTTTTTTTGATAGTACTGGTTATATACACTCATCAGATTTGTAGTAGTTGCACCCAGAAGCACGTATTAACTGACAGGAATGAAACTTGGTGGGTAATTGTGCCAGACTGTTATCTAACCTTTGCTAAACACACAATTCATCATACTGTTTAGTCCAAATACTGCTGCCGTCTTAAGAGCTTGCCTTGAACCCTTGCTTGCATGATCACAGAAAACCATTAGGAACCTCTACAACTTAATTAAATAATAATTATTTTTTCTGTGTAGTCTTTATCTTTCTTCTGAATAGCATTGCATACACTAGTGTATCTCAAAAAAGTAGAATATCATTGAAAAGTTTAATTCAGTAATTTAAAGTTGAAAACGTGAAACTTATACCTGAAACAAGTATTACATACATAGTGATCTATTTTAAGAGTGTATCTCTTTTATTGTTGATGATTATGGCTTAGAACCAATGAAAAATGCTTTGAATTCAACTGTTCTGCAATTGGGTTCAACAACCCTCTGGGCTGGAGAGCCACTAGTCTGCAGCACTCCATCCTGTTACACTTCATTTTTCAAAACAGAATTTTTTTTTTGTGGTCCTCCATGTAATGGCTAGGAAAATATCTGGCCCCAGCCAAACTTAATTGCCGATCGCTTCTTTAAAGTTTACTACATGATTCCTTATGTATTATTCCTTCATAGTCTGGATGACTTTTGGAATGGGAAGGTGTGTCCTAAATTTTGACTGGTACTGTATATGGCTCTAGATCAGCTTCATAATACAAAATAATGCGAAATGAAGTTACTCGTGAGTCACTGGTGAGAGCTAAATTTGAAAACAACACTTTTCTGTTTCCCCCAACATGTTCCTTAATATTACTTCAGTGTAATCTCTCAAGCACAGCCTGGATGAAAGCGATTCACTCTGCAGACGACTATCTCAGCAGCCTTGGCCGTCCAGCCTCTTCACCCAGCACAAACATTGACAGAAGAGACTAGCCGGTTTTACACTGATAACTGTAGAACTCTCCAGGTGTGCGGGCGTAAGAACAACAATGCATGAGTGCAGCTCCATTAATAACATATTTGCCCTTCAAAAGATAATACAGGGTGTTGAGATTAGGCCCAGCCTTTTCTTCATAATCCTAAACCTTTTTTTAAAATTAATTTGGATTTTTTTTACTCGTTTTTCTCCAAGGCAGATTGTCACACACATTCAGTTAGTGCTGCCACAACACCAGGATGGTGAGGACTAGTAAATCACCAGAATATTGAATTCACCTGTGACCGCAGTACTTAAGACCCTTCAGCACACACACACACACACACACTCGTTGCTGAGTATTATTTGGTTCGTCCTGCTTTACAATGCGTTACCTCCATGTTCACGATTGGGCTCGTTTATGACCATTTTTTCCATGTACCTCTGACACATTTTTGACATGCATTCCTGGACAAGCTGAGAGATGCTAAAAAAAAAGTCTTCTGAAATATAAGAATATTACAGGATTTTACACTAATATGACTTTAGCGGTTTAACGAACATGGTGCCCAGCTGAGATTAGCAATGAAGCCTTCAAAGACTTTTGAAGCTGTTATTTGTTTTATATATTTGTTAGCATTTTGTATCAGGCTTTTTTGTTTTATGAGAGTTAAAGGAATGCTTAGTGACTAAGTAGAGCTAACTCGGGCAATAACTGTAAGCGCTAATAAGCAGTATGCCGTGCTATTTGACCCCGTACGCTTTCAGTCCTTGTAAGTCACGTTATTAGCATTATTAGCTCAAGCTATCTATTAAATCCTGAACTGCCAAACGACTTTATTAAAGACGATTCTGCTCGGATTCACACCGAGGTGGCTGATAGGGCCATGTTTGTTCGCTGTTGCCATTAAGACAAACATCTATTAACCGCCTTTAGTAGGAAATGAGCTGTGTTGTGTTCGCCCCAACCCCCCCCCCCCCGGCTGTTTCGACGCCGCACTTGATTGATCATTGCTTCGACCCTTCCTCCACCCGCTCCCGTTTTAATGGCTCTCTTCACACCATCCAATTACTCTCCAGCAAATTATTTAGGCTCCTTCTGATGACTGAGAGCCACTGGAAAATTTCTGAACTGGATCACGTCCAACTTAATGCATAAATTAATAGGCCAGCCGCTAGGAGGAAGAGTTATTCGCGGCGCCGGCAGGTTACAGTGGCCGGCACCGTTCCGGCACAGCAGGACAATAGGGAGGCAATAAAAGAGGGGGTTATTGGTAAACCATAAACCTTTTTTTTTTTCTATAATCCACCTGTGTGTTTATGGCTTATTGTCACTTCACGGCTGAAAGGGGGGAAGGAAAGATGCTGGCCTGGAAGGTTTTCGGAAAACAAGGAGGAAAATTGGAATTCTGGGTGGTCAGCAGAATACACGATAGAAAAGAGAAAGAAAGAAAGAAAGAAAGAGAGAGAGAGAGAGATAGAGATAGATGGAGGAAGGGGGGGGGCGAGTACCCAAGGGAGTAGAGAGATTATAGAAAGAGGAATTAAGCATTGACAGATGCATAACTGCTTTAAGTTTTTATCCATAGCGTTATTGATAGTTTCTGGAGGCGGTTCTATACAAGCAGTTACAGAAAAGACTTCTCTTATATGAACTGTGCTGCATCCAGTTGATTTTAATGTTTAGCAGCTATTCCTGCGACCTCCAGTCTCCGGACTACGTTACCCAGAATTCACCACAACATGACATTACACACTGAATCTTCACACAGCTATTCCAGGAAGCAAATCACCAGAATATTGAATTCACCTGTGACCACAGTGCTTAAGACCCTTCAGCATATACACACATTTGTTGCTGAGTATTGTTCAATTTGTCCTACTTTACAACGAATTACTTCCATGTTCTTGATTGCACTCGTTTATGAACATTTTTCTGTGTGCCTCTGATTTTTGGCCTGCCGTTCGTTACTGATTGCCTGTGTTTGAACTCTGGACTTCCTGCGATCTCCAGTCTCCGGACTACGTTACCCAGAACGCACCACACCATGACATCACACACTCACACGATCACCTGAATCTGCACACAGCACCTCCAGAAAGCAAATCACCAGGATATTGAATTCACCTGTGACCACAGTACTTAAAACCCTTCAGCACACACATCCATTGCTGAGTATTGTTCAGTTTGTCCTGCTTTGCAACGTGCTTTACTCCATGTTCTGACAACTTTTAATGGAGATGAGGATTTCCTTTTCCAGCAGTATCAGTGGCACAATGCCCACACTGTCAAAAGTACCAACTGGTCTTAGATAATATTCAAACTTTCCGAGACACTGACTTTTGGGTTTTCATTGGCTGTAAGCCGTAATTATACAATCAACAATAAATCAACAACTATATAATATATGAGCTTCTTATTTTGAACTGAATTGCTGAAATAAAGCAACTTTTTTAATGATATTCAAATTTTCTGAGATGCACCTGTATTTCCAAATTTCCAATCTGTTTCACTAAAGCGGCAGGTTTGAAGTGCTGCTCTGACAGTTAATGCGAAAGTTTGCCCCAGATTTGTACAAAACTGCAAAATCTGACAACATAATAAAGCAGAACAGATGCTCCTATAGCATCACTCGCAATCCGGCTGTAAAACACATAGTACAAATCTGTCTTTGCATATATACAGTATACATAGTATACATACTCGTTATTATGTTTAGGTTAAGTTACACAACATCAAGGATCATCGAATTACGAGCTGTAATTACGCACCTATACGGCATGAAGGTGTTCATTTACGGAGAAAATAAATAACCAAAAAAAAACAGGGAAATGCACAAACACCTGAGATTACCCGGCCAGCCCGACTACAGCGCACTTCATTTCCTCCATTCTGCTTCATCAGCACTCTGAATTAAGATGCCTCATCAATTCCAGCGCTCGCTCGCATATTTACAGCGAGTAATTAAGAACAAGCACACTGGCCTGGCTCGGGATGAAGAAACTACTGTTACCAGCGCTGGACCCGCTTTAAAAACTGCCCGAGGACGCCTTGGCGAGAGCAGCTTTATTTTGGGGTTGAGGGAACATGCTCTTTATTGCTGATCTGAGAGCAGTTAGTCCACCTGCTGCTGCGGTTATTAAAGGATTATTTGCTTAGATATGCTTTTCCCGCTAATAACACATGAAAGCAAGTTGGGGCCGATTAGCATTATGCAAATGCTAGCGTGCCGCTGCGCTAGCCGGTCTCGGCGTTCATTTGTTCACTGATAGCCACGAGCGTGTGCAGGGCACACTCGCACTCCAAAGATTAGGCTCCGCCAAAGAAGAAGGTCCTTGGATTGTAGTTAAAAAAAAAATGCAAAAGCAGCGCTCGCACGCTCACACCATTACTTGGTCTCTATCTGGCCTCCAGGCTCCAGGCATTTACATTGGCAATCTCATTTGTTTTGTATGGATTTCAGAGCTGTGCAAACTGTATAAAAAAAACCCTGTGTGCAACAATGAAAAAAAAAAGATGCATTTCCTAGTTTTCATTAATTGTTAGTGATAAATTGGGGAACCTAAGACCTTTACGAGCTTGCTTTTAAAAGTTAACAGTGGGGTTATTTAAAGCCATGGTGTAAATTGATAAAGCTCATTGGATCAAATAATTGGATTAAACAGAGTGCACAGTTCAATTCCCGGTTTATGCTGCTTGCTTCAGCAGCCAGAGTCAGAGAGAGCACAGTTGGCCATGGGTAGATGTTGCTTTCACCGTTTATCACCCCTAAGATAATGGTAATTATCACAGGTGTCTATTAGCTGATGTATAAAAGCTGGATCATTGCACTTTCCTCCAAGTGCACTGCTTTCCCAGGTTTTCATCTATTTTTTTGTCTTGCTTTACAAAGAAAACCTAGTTGGTGTTAATTGTCCAGTGTTTCCACTTATTCAGGAAAATACCATAAGTGCTCTTTTGCCATTTCTGGCCAAATGATTATGTTTAAGTGCATCTGTTTTAATGTTATATTGTGTTTATATAAGTATATTATGAGTTATAGCTTAAAATATGTGCTTAGTGACCAATCTAATTCGCACCATGAGACACCACTAAAGGAGACGTTTTTCACATGCATTTCTGGACAAGCTGAGGAGATATAACGACTCAAGTGCATTGTTTTACACAAATATGACTTTTGGTGGTTTAAGCAGAGTTCTTGCAAATAAAGTTTTGATCTGCCAGCTTCACAAATGTTACGTATATATAGTGCTTAATGCAGTTTCTTACAGGTTGTCATTTATTTATTATCTTCCTTTTTAAGAAAAACCTTTTATATATATTGTTGGTATAAATTGTTCAGTGTTTTAACATAGCGTTTTTCCCATTTTTTGGCCAAATAATTATGGTTGTTGTATACTCAGCGCATCCCAAATATCTTCAGATTCACCATAGTACCTTAATGTTAAAAGCGGAAAGCAATCTTAACTTAACAAAAACGTTATTTAAAATGGGAAATTCTTGTTACTTGTTATGGTAATTATGTTCGTGAGCATCAGTTCTAAAGTAATATTGTGTTTGTATAGGTACATTAAGAAATACAGCTTGAGCCACCACTTAAAGGACACAGTTTTCACATGCTTTCCTGGACAAGCTGAGAAATACAGAACCTACATCCAAAGTACAAGAATCAGCCCAGAATAGCAACGATATAGGCACTATTATTCCCATTATAGGAGAGTAAAGCATCACACAGATTTTGAAGCTATGAAGTTATGAGAAATTATCGCTAATTGTTGTGGTAAGTATGTATATGTGCAACTGTTCTAATGTTATAATGTGTTTTAACAACTATATTAAGAATTATAGCTTTAAATTAAGTGCTTAGTAGGTCGCTAAATTCTATTCTGAACACATATTGCTAGGAATGTAGTTAATACAGCCAAGCAATTTAGATTTATTGTACATAATCAAGTTTTAATTCAATTCAATTCAATTCAATTTTATTTATATAGCACGTTTTACAACAGAAGTTGTCACAAAGCAGCTTTACAGAAAAAAAGGAAGGAACCTTAGGAGAAACCAAGACAACAAACAGTACAACAAGATAATATGAGCTATAGCTAATGTTACAGGTGCTAATTTATGAATTTAAAAATGTGATTGGCACATTTATACATTCATAATGATGAGCACAAGTTTAAAAATCAAGCTTTAAATCTGTTTCTCTTTCTCCCCAAAGAATCTTTCTAACATAACTGTCGTTCATCACTGTTTTTCTGTGTTTTTCTAATATTGAACTGACTCCTATTCCTTTATTCATCACTGTCCATCCAGTTTTACTTCTTCATGCATTTGCTGTGATTTGTTTTGCTTCTGGAGGAGGAAGTTTTTCATTGCTGCTGTCGCCTCTGGCGTGCTCACTGGGGGCTTGAACCCAAATCTCTTTACAGCTGCTTTGAGACAAGGCCTGTTGTTAAAAGGGAACTATATCAATAAATTTAAGACTCGACTTTTATGGTGTGCTTAATATCTTATAATCCAATTTGACTGACCTCCCCGATCATCTGCACACCCCATCGTTTAAAACGCTGCAGAGGAATTATTGTATTCTTGGTGTCTACACAGAGGCAGCTGCCCTGAACTGATGGGTTTCGTTGTTTGTGGGCGACTTGCATGGATGGAGTGCAGCGGGTTTTAGATTACATAGCGAATGATCTAACTTAGCGTTAGATAGTTTAATATATATTACCGTTTTCTCTTTTCCCTGTCCTCCTTATTTCTCTTTATTTTATAACAAGGCAGGCCTAGAAAGTAAAGTGTTCAAATCTGGTGGAGGTATTCCTGACAAAACCAGTTTTATTCTGTTGAAACATGGCAGCTGCAGTCCCATGATTTCCTGAACATATCTCTGAGCTTTTAGTGTTCCTCGTATCACTACTAGGAGCGACTGACTATTGTAGGTGATTACTTTCCAAATCATCATACCAGCAGTTGGGCCGGTGTGTTATTTCACAGCAAAGGCATGATTTAGGGGTGCACCGGGAGGCTTCTAAACTGGAACCAGATTATCATCAGATGTTAAAGGAGAACTCTGGTGTAAAATTGACTTTTGTTGTAGTAAAACATGATAAAAGGTACTTACCTTTGATGAAAAGCCCACCAGACATTTTAACAATTTGTCCAAACACCGTTCAGACTGGGTGACACTGGGCATAATTTGCTTCGATAAATAAATGCTTTTTCCACCGTTATCCAGCTCAAAGTAGCTCCACACCTCCTTGCTAGAATCTGGAGAGCCCTGACATTTAAACCAAGGCATTTATAACTTAAAAAGCTAGCTTCAGCTATATCGTCCAACACTTAGCGAGCCCTAGTGTTCATTCAGAACACATCTGTAATTAATCACATACAGTTGCAAGAAAAAAATATGTGAACCCTTTGGGATTACTTGAATTTCTGGACAAATTGGTTATTAAATGTGTACTGATCTTCATCTAAGTCACAACAATAGACAAACAAAGTCTGTTTAAACTAATACCACACTAAAAAAAATAATAATAATAATAATAATAATAAAAAAAATATATATATATATATATATATATATATATATATATATATATATATATATATATATGTGTGTGTGTGTGTTTGCATGGTTTTATTGAACACAACATGTTAACATTCACAGTGCAGGGTGGAAAAAGTATGTGAATCTTTGGATTTAATAACTGGTTGATCCTCCTTTGGCAGCAAAAACCTCCACCAAACGTTCCCTGTAGTTACAGATCAGACCTGAACAACAGTCAGGAGGTACTAGTTTAAGCAGACTGTGTTTGTTTATTGTTGTGACTTAGATGAAGATCAGAACACATTTAATGAGCAATTTATGCAAAAATATGAGTAATCCCAAAAGGGTTCACCTACTTTTTCTTCCAGTGCATGACTGCTTGTCCAGTTTTGCAACAATCCAGCAAAAATTATAGATGTCCTATCCTTTTATTGAACAATAAATCGATAGCGTAACTATGGCTACAACAGGCAATCGTGTCAACATCTATTAATAAACCCAATATCAAATTGATATTAAATTAAATCAAACAATGGACTAGGCAGACTGTTAGTGTTTATCCTCAGATCTTCTATTTAAATAAAAGAGGAAAACAAAAGACTTCAAGGGTTAACTGAAGGTCAGAAGAAACTCCGCACAGATTCGTCTCCTGTTTCTGCTGTGGGGCATAAACTGGGAAACATCCACAGCAGCTTCCGTCTTCTGCTCTCTCCCCGAGCCGCTAGCCTTCACACATCACACAGAGATCTGCCAGTCCTGCTGTTCCCTCTTGTTCAGCGCATGCAGAACACAGCTGCGGTGCCTCATGCATGTGCGTGATTCGCTCGCTTTCATATTTTGCTCCAGTCGCTCCGCTGGAGTGCTCCCTATGGCAGCCAGTGTGCCTGGTGTTTGTACAGCCGTTCAGAAATAGATAGGAAAGACAAACCTACAGGCGACCCACCAGACCCATCAGACCCACGAGCCCCGACAGCTGTTTTACACTCTTCAAAATAAAGCTTCCATAATAGCTCATGCCTTGGACAAAGGATATCAGGAAATATACTGTATATTGTATATGTATCTGTTGATTGGTAAAATATAGGAACAGATGACATAGTTCACAAAGTCTATCTATCTACCTATCTATCTATCTGTCTGTCTGTCTGTCTGTCTATTCATCCGTTATATATATATATATATATATATATATATATATATATATATATATATATATATATATATATACCATTCCATTCATTCATCCACCCATTATTTAGCTATCCATCCAAATGCCTATATTATCTATTGACTTATCCAACTACATCAGTCTGTCTCATCTATCTATCTATCTATCTATCTATCTATCTATCTATCTATCTATCTATCTATCTATCTATCTATCTATCTACGCACCCACTCATCTATGTATACCAACCACATGTCTATCTATCTCTCTTCATCCAACATCCACTGATCTATCCATTCATACACAATCCATTCATTCATCCACCCATTATTTGCTATCTATCTCTCTATCTCTCTATCTATCTATCTATCTATCTATCTATCTATCTATCTATCTGTCTGTCTGTCTGTCTGTCTGTCTGTCTGTCTGTCTGTCTGTCTGTCTGTCTGTCTGTCTATTCTTCTGTTATATATACCAATCCATTCATTCATCCACCCATTAATTAACTATCCATCCAAATGCCTATATATATCATCTATCGACCTGTCCATCTACATCAGTCTATCTATCTATCTATCTATCTATCTATCTATCTATCTATCTATCTATCTATCTATCTATCTATCTATCTATCTATCTATCTATCTATCTATCTATCACCCATCATCTACACATTAATCCATCCATTCATTCCCCTGTTATTTAGCTATACCTCCACACTATACAGTATATCATCTATTAACTTATCCATCTACATCACCTATCTGTCTCTCTGTCCACCGCCTATCCATCCACCATCTATACACTCATCCATCCAGCCACTATTTAGCTATGCGTTCACATATCTATCCACTATTGCTATCTGTCTGTCTCTCTGTCTGTCTGTCTGCTCTTTACCTTCCATGGGACATTACAAAAACCCTGGCCCAAAATACAAACATTTTGAACTAATTGTAGTTCATCCACACAACATTTACAGTATGTTTGATGTTTTTTCTTTAACTTCTTCACTTCTTCACTGATATTTCTTATCTAAAGATGGCTCTCTGAAGAACCTCTGAAGACTCCTTCATTGTTAAGAGTGCAGATGCACATCTCTTTTACAAAAATCCACTAAACCACCTAAAACCATCCTCTGAAAGACTGTTTAGGGAAGGGAAAGTGATTGCCCGGCAGCAAGGAGCTACTCCTCCGGTTCCTCTGAATGGAGATGGAATAATAGTGTCACACTGGGCTAATGGACCTGCTCCAGAGCCCGAGCAGTGTGAGCACTCGTCCGGACGCAGGTGATGATTACAGAACAGTGGAGTTTTATGGGAGCACAGAGCTATATGGCATGTTTTATGGATAATAGGAAGAGGGATGATTAGGGATGGGCAGCTCTTTTGGTGCTGATCTGAACTGACAGTGGAGGTCGTGTGGCGCTGTGGGATGGGTCGCTGTGTGTGTTAACAGTAATGCGACTTTAGGGTGATATCGTGTCAATCAGTATCTCCATCTGTCCATTTATCTATATATATATGTCCATCATCTTTTCTTTCTAGTCATATGTCCTCCTACTTATTCATAAACCCATGTGCATTTCTGTCTATCCACCCACCTTCTATCTACCTGCTTTTATTTATCTTCATCCACCCACCTACCTACTCATCCACCATCTGTACACCCATCAATCCATTCAACTGTCCACCTGCCATTCTATCTATCCATCTATCCACATTTCCATCTATTCAGCCATCAATCTGTCTCCCATCTCCATACTCATCTATCCATCCATCTATATAGCCATATATCACCCTCCATCTATCTCTTAATCTATCTGCACACCCAACTATCCATTCGTCCACCCATTAATGAGTTGTCTATCCACCTGTGTACCTGTCCTCCATCAATCCATTTATCCATCTATCCAGCCATCAATCTGTCTCTGATCTCCATACTCATCTATATATCCATCTATATAGCCATCTATCACCCTCCAATCACCTACTTAACTATATATCCCATCCACACACCTATCTATCTCTCCATCTATCAATTCATCCACCCTTTAATTGAGCTGTCTATCCATCTGTCTACCTTTCTATCAATTCACTTATCCATCTATCCAGCAATCAATTTGTCTCCCATCTCTATACTCATCTATCCATCCATCTATATACTGTAGCCATCTATCACCCTCCAATCACCCACTTACCTATATATCCCATCCACACACCTATCTATCTCTTCATCTATTTGTTTATCCAACTATGCATTTATCCATCTGTCTACCTATCCACCAATCCACTTATCCATCTATCCAGCTATCAATCTGTCTCCCATCTCCGTACTCATGTATCTATCCATCTATATATCCATCTATCACCCTCCAATCACCCACTTAACTATATATCCCATCCACACAACTATCTATCTCTTCATCTATCCATAATTCTATCTATCTATCTATCTATCTATCTATCTATCTATCTATCTATCTATCTATCTATCTATCTATCTATCTATCTATCTATCTATCTATCCATAATTCTATCTATCTATCTATCTATCTATCTATCTATCTATCTATCTATCTATCTATCTATCTATCTATCTATCTATCTATCTATCTATCTATCTATCCAGTCACTTATCTATGGATATCCAACCACCACCTATACACCCATCCTTCCATTCACCTCCATTACCTGCTTCTGTATGCATCTATCCACCTGCCTATCTATCTGCCCACACATCTGTCAATCTGTCCATCCATCCATCCATCCATCCATCCATCCATCCATCCACAGATTTATGTATACCATCCACATTCCTTTCGATCTCTCCATCCACCCACCTACCTATTCATCCACTATCTATACACTATCTCTCTGTTCACCTGTCCACCTGTCTATCCAGCTAAATACAAATAAATGGGTGAAGAGCATGATTAAATATTGGTAATTTACATTTCTGCTGCTTCTTCCAGACAAAAAGATAGATATAAGGGAGATATCTATGTAATTTCAAGAAGGACATGTGGTTCGAATCCCGATCACGTAGATTGCCATCAGCCGCCAGAGCCCTGAGAGAGCACAATTGGCCTGGCTCTTTCTAGGTGAGTGGATGGCGCTCTTTCCCTCATCACTCCTAGGGTGATGTCGATCAGCACAAGGCATCTGTGAGCTGATGTATCAGAATCAAGGCGGAGTCTGACCTCACATGTTGGAGGAGGTATGTGCTAGTCTTCACCCTCCTTGTGTTGTGGCATCACTTGTGATGAGGGAGATACAGCAGAGTAGCAGCTGAATGTGTGGAAAAACTGGCCTAGCTAACTTGGGAGAAAATGGTGAAGAAATATAAATAAATAAATAAATAAATAAAGGACCTAAAAGAGAAAAGGAGTACATTTAGTACATTTTATTCCAATCTATGGTTAGATATTTACTATAAGATGACCTAATGTAGATAGCAAACCTCTATTTAGCTTACTAAAACGTTGTAATGTAGCCTTTACTACACTTTCCAACACCTAACTGGACAAATACATATAAATGTCGGTATGACTGCACTTTTTTCCAACACGGCTATTTACGTAAAAGAAGGACTTAATAGCTGTGTGGAGAAAAAAAATAGCAACATCTTGAACGCAATTCCCTACAGGATCAATCTACAGGACGCAACCTCACGTACGCTTCCTCCACTGTGTCATTCTCTCCAACAGATTTTTTCCGTTTCCATCAAAAGATGGCCTTAATGAGCAGAATTATTTAGCACAAAGATGAGAAAAAAGAAGACTTTACTTTTAACCACCTGTCATGTGGTGCCCAAAAATAGCAGTCAGGGACCAATTAGCGAACATTCAAAGCTGGGAGATGTGAGAAAGAGTCTATTGTAAATGAGGACATTAGAAAAGCTCTCGCATGTTCTCTAGATCTCGATGTTCTCTTGATTCTCTGTTGTCGTGGTGTTCTTCGGCCTTTGTAGTAAGGCTGCTGATTGCGTTCGCATTTTTTCTCACAGTCCAACTAATTTAAAGTTGTGCCACACGCCTTCAGTCGTCATGCGACGGCTGAATCAGAAGCGAGGGCCGGCGTCTGCATGCAAATCCATGGGCGAGCCAATAGCTGGGATAGTGCAGTTAAGGCTTCATCTAATATTGGACTTGGTGCAAGTGATTGAAAGTCTTGCTCTGGCTCGGTGTCAATGGACTGGAAATTGGGGGGTTTCCCTCCTGGGTTTTTATCAAGGTAATGCTTCTTTTGAGCTCCTGCCATGCTCATCAATACAGATAATGTCTCCTTGAGCATCTGTGCTGACTATTAGAATGAGCACCTCGCCGGATCAAAGGTTCCTCCCCTTCTGGCAAAAAAATAGCATTCCCTTAAGTAACACACCAACACTGCTGTTTTCCATTTCTCCAGCTCCAGCAATGGCAGTATCCTTTTAGTGGGCCAAACTCAAGAGCCAATTTCAACTCAGTTATTCTTGAAAATACAGATTGTGGTCAAGCAGGCTAAATGCATTCACTATAACCCTGAGATTGCTGGTTTGAATCCCGGTCATGTAGCTTGCCATCAGCTGCCAGACCCTGAGAGAGCACAACTGACCTTGCTCACCCAGTGTGTGTAGACTGGGTGGCACTCTTCCCCCTCATCACTCCTAGGGTGATGTCGATCAGCACAAGGCATCTGTGAGCTGATGTATTGGAACTGATTTCCTCCGAGCGCGCTGTGATTCTACTTGGCAAAAGAGGCGGAGTCTGACTTCACATGTATCGGAGGAGGCATGAGCTATTCTTCACCCTCCTTGTGTTAAGACAATCGGCCTAGCCTAATTGGGGAGAAAAATGGAAAAACAAATTCTAAAAAAAACTTGTTTGACAAGTTATTTTATAATACTGCAGAGAAGTCACTTCATTTCATGCCATTGTGAATACCTAATTATGTATCATTTCTCCAATAAAAAGTGTTTAACCCAATTAAACTTTCTGTTTTCATTTTTTTTATCAGTCATAATTTAAGAAAAAAACAAAGTATGTAGTTCATATTGTCTTTTTTTTTTGTAATTACCTATGAGTTACAGGGGTATTACCTGTCGCTACAAGAAGCATCAGTAAGTTTTAAGAACAAAATATTCATATTGCACGAAAAGCACGATACCCCTGAATGATTGTAAAAGACACTTAAGGAAAATGAAGGTAGATGTATCCATCTGTGGAGTGGTGGTGCACTGTTCTACTGTGCACAAATATGGCGTTTGTAGAATGAAGTCATCAGTCAAAAACAATATAGTGGAAATATGTCTAATACACATTGACTAAATTGCCAAAATTATTCGCACACCCATCCAATCATTTCCACACTTCACGTTTACTTAAAAAAATACAGTCACCTGTAGGCTTGTAGGCAGATCTCCTCACTACTAAATATTCCATAGCCAACTGTCAGTGATATCATGAGAGCCTGGTCAGCGGATGCTGAGAAGCATAGTGCACAGAGAAGCCATTTTTCCCTACACCAATCACTACAGACCTCCAAACTTCATGTGGCCTTGAGATTAGCCCAATAACAGTAGAGTGTAGAGAGCTTCATAGAATGGTTTTCCATGGCCGAGCAGCTCCATCCAAGCCTCAAAAAAAACAAACACCAGGCGAAATAGTGGATCTCTGAAGCAATGAACTTAATGTGGCTCAAGAACCTCAAAGAACTAGAAGCTAGTTGATTAAATGTTTGCAGAAATGTGTCTTATTTTAACTGTAAACATTTCAAAAAGCAGGTCAGCTTTGCAGTTCTTAGTAACTTAGTAAGAGTTTGTAACTCTTGACCATATTTGCCCAAAACTTCTGCACACCATACCAAACATGTAAATCATAGAAACCCTACTACCACCACCACCACCACCACCAATGTTTACCTATGAATCTCTACAGAATTAGGCGACCCTCTACTCAATAGGCTATTTTCTTCCTTGCCTTCCTCACCTCCCAGCCTTCCTCTCTTTCCCTCACAATCTGTGCTATGATGGCGAATTTCTCTCGCCTGTGAAATCCATCTGACCGCCCGCCATCACCAGCCATCTCCTCCACGCTCACGGCAGAAAAGTGCCCTTCTCCGAGGCAGCTTTCTCATTATCCCCAACCAGCCTGACTAAAACAGAAGGTCAAGACTCAGCAGAACCAAGGGTTGCCTCCTGGCTTATGATTCCATTTAGATGCAATTTTCACCTCCCTTCCCTCAAATTACAGCGCACACGTAGCCTTTCTGAAACCTTCCGTCTACGTCCCTCCTCCTTCCTCCGCCTTCCTCCGCGGTCCGGGCGAGGTGCCGATGAAGTATGAGATGGGATTCATCTAGCGTGATCGGAAGATTAAGATGCGGAGGGGGGAAAAAAATCATGAATTTTTAAGATCGGATAGAGGCTTTTGACATTCACGGAAATGTGGCTCCTCTGAAATAATCCGCGGGAAAGAGGAGGAAGGAGTGTCTTTCTAAATTACAGGGCCTGGAACCATCTTTCTGTTACCTCCATATGTCTGCGTGCGAGTGGACTCGTCAATTAGCCCTTCCAGACGTAGGAATCAAACTCATGCATTGGAGAACAGTTTGCGATTGGGTGATGTGATGGTCCTCTGCGTGCCGCAACAACAGTTCGCTCAAAAGAAGTCTACTTCTAATAGTACTCTGTTATGTATTGTATATATTGTACACATATATTGCAGTGCTTCTGTTCCTTTGCATGCTTTATTATGCTCTTTCCACCCTGTTCTTCAATGGTCAGGACCCCACAGGATAGACCACCAAAGAGCAGATACCACATAACCATGAAAAGTATTTGTGCCCTCACAGATTTGTTCATTTGTTTTGGCATTTTTATCCTAGTTACATTTTCAGATTATTAACAAACACATATTTATCAATTTATCAGACCAAGATAACCTAATGATTAAATGATAATTACATTTTTTGTCTGGAAAAAAAAATCTATCCAAACCCCTGACCCTGCCCTTTGTGAAAAAGTATTTGACCCCTAAGCCTAATAACTTGATTCTGCAATCCTTGGTGACAACAAGTCCAATCAAGCATCTGTGTTTTTTTTCCTGAACCATTCCAAGGTGGATTCTCTGGTGTGTTTAGGTCATTGTCCTGCTGCAGAACCCAAGTACGCTTAAGCTTAAGGTCGCAAACTGATGGCTGGATATTTCCCTTCAGGGTTTTTTAGTCTTTTCTAGAGAGAAGAAACCATGCTTCTATCAATTACAGCAAGTTTTCAAGACCCTGAAGCAGCAAAGCATCCCCAGATCTTCATGCTACCACCACCATGTGTGACTTTAAGGCTTTTAGTATAATGTTGTATATGTTTCTGAGAGTATGTCACTTTTGTCATGTCAGTCCACAGAGTATTATTTTTTTATTATTTTTTTTAAGGTTGTGGGGATCATCAAGATATTTGTTAGCTAATGTGAGACAGCCTTTTTGTTCTTTTTGTTTAGCAGTGATTTTTGCTTTGGAACTCTCCTATGGAGACCATTTTTTCACAGTCACTTTCTTATTATTGAATCGTATTGAAACACTGACCTTAACTGAGGCAAGTGAGACCTACAGTTTTTTAGATGTTGTTCTGGGTTTATTTGTGACCTCCTGGATAGGTTGTCTTTGCCCTTTTGGAGTAATTTCGGTAGGCCGGTCACTCCTTGGAAGGTTTACCAGTGTTCCATGTTTTCTTTGTGTCTTTGTTCACTTTGATTCCCAAAGCTATAGATGTCAATGACTTTGTTTTCTCATCTGTTTTTTATATTTGTTCAGATTGGGCCAAAATATGTTGCTTTTTGAGATATTTTATCTGCTTCATGTTGTCAGACAGGTTCTATTTACAGTAAGTGGTTTCTTGGTTCTACAGGTCTGGCAGTCATCAGGCCTGGTTAGAAACAATAATGGGTGTAGAGACAAGAAGGCATCCATAATGTTATGTTTGATTGATGTACAGTATCTTGATTGGAAAAAAAAACTTGAGGTCAACTAAAGGCTGAGATTATTCCAACCATTATTCAAAACTCTTCCTCAAACCTAATGTCCCTCTTTTCGCCTAAAAGAAAAAAAAAAACAATAGAGACAATAAAGGAACTCTATAAAGGAGCCCATCGTTCCGACACCAGTGGAGAAGTAACACAATAAACCAGCATTCCATCAAATCACCGGTCATTGCAGCTGCTTCATGGCGCATACAATACAAATCAGCTCTCAAAGAAAAAGGCAACATATCAATAACTTTAAAGTGACGTCCCTGGAGCTACGGGAGTGTGAAAGTAGAGGCGGTGAAATTAAATAACGGGTGTTATGATCTGATAGGGAGTGGGGCTATTTGTGTATAAACATCTTTGAACAGATGGGTTGTTTGCACGGAGGGATCTCAAGAGGAGCCCCTAAAATGTTTGTGCTGGGCCCTCAAACCTGATGCACTGTCAGTAAAAAGTGAATTCAGAGTTCCCCAGAGCACCGGGAATGAAGAAGAAAGATTTTATAGTGGAAGCTGAGCATCTCCGCAGCTCGACAGCAGCACACCTGTTATGAGTATGAAGATCTGAACGCAGGAAAACAAGGGGAAACAAAAAAGCCGGGAGAGGAAAATTACAAAAATATCCTCTTCCCTTTTGGGAACTAACAAGCTGAGAGTCTGGATAGCCGGGGAAGAAAAGAATGTGGGGAAGACTGTCTTGGACGGTAAACAGTGTCCTATGTGGCAGCATCCTGTGGGAAGGTGATTTTTTTTTTCTCCCAGTTTCAAGTCTTTTGGAGCCTCCAACAGGTTTTCTTCCAGGTTTGCCCTGTATTTAGTTTCATCCTTTCCATCTTCCTATCAATTTTGACCAGCTTCCTTGTCCCTGCTGAAAAGAAAAGGCAAAAAGCATCCCATAGCATGATGCTCCCACCACCATGTTTCACAGGAGATGAGGTTTCATCTGACCACAGCTCTTTCCTGTCTTCCACATGTTTGCAATTTCAAATGGCACTTTTTATCAGATTCCATTGTCTTTCAACAATGGTTATCCTCTTTCCACTCTTCCATTAACACCAGATTTGTGGAGTGCCTAACTTATATTTGTCCTTTCATGTGAGTTGTGGATTTCTGCAGCTCCTCCAGAGTGACCATGGGCCTCCTGGCTGCATCTCTGACCAGTGCTCTCTTATGTATCAAGAGCCACGGTATCCAGGTTATGTCAGCATACCACCAAGAAAGACGAACCACATCCAACAGGATTAACTGTGGACGCAAGAGGAAGCTGTCTGAAAGGGACGTTTGGGTGCTAACCCGGATTGTATCCAAAAAACAAAACCATGGCTGCCCAAATCATGGTAGAATTCAATGTGCACCTCAACTCTACTGTTTCCACCAGAACTGTCCATTGGGACAAAAAATTATTGTGGTCTAAAACCAGGTGTTTCAGTTTCATCGTCCAATCCCTGTATGTGCTACTTTGTGTTGGTCTATGACTTAAAATCTCAATAAAAATACATCTAAGTTTGTTGTTGATAAGTGACAAAATGTAAAAAAAGTTCCAAGGGACGGTCTTCAAAACCTCTGCATTGTCTGTTAATTCCACCCACCACAAGTACTTTCCTTTGCATTGAGGCTAACGTTAGAAATCATATGCTTGCATCGCATCAGTAACAAACAGACCCAACTGCTGTATAATTACCTATCCCAAGGGGCCGTGCGGCGGAGTGGCTAAGCTTGGCCAGGTGGCAAACCTGATTGTGATGGTTCCATTTAAATGGGAGTCTAAATCTGCACCTGAAGACATGCTGACAGCTACAGCGGACGAGTCGTAATCCCCGCTCCGGATACACGCCGGCACAGATGCTACCTATATAGCCGCTAATGACACTAGATCAAATTGAACGGCCCCAGGCCTAATGAGTAATTACAGAGACTGCAGGATGTATACAGTTTCACTTGGAGAGAGGGCTGGCGGTGTGATTGTGTGTTAATTAGCCCTTTGTTAGTGCTCGCACTGGCTCTCTGTACACTGGTGAGGAGATCAAGTGATAGGTGTTGCTAACCGTGGCTATTGTAACCTCTATTTGTTTTCCGAGTGAACAGATCAAAAAGTGTGGGATCTTCCCAAGCATTTGTATATGTCTCTTTTTTATGTTTGTCACTGTTTAAATGTTTCAGATCATCTATTCGTCAAAGACAACACAAGTAAAAACACAAAATGCTGTTTTTTAACATTGGTTTTCATTTTGAAACTAAACCTTATAACTGTTTTTTTACACATTTAGCAGCAACAACTGCAATCAAGTGCTTGCAAAAAACTTGCAAAGAGTCTTTTTAGAGCTCTGTGGAGAAATTTAGTCCACTCTTCTTAACACGAAATGTTGTAATTCCACCACATTCAAGGGTTTCCCAGCATGAACCGCCTGCCTTTTTAAGGTCATGCCACAGCATCTCAATCCAATTCAGGACGATTCAGGACTTTGACTAGACCACTCCAAATTCTTGTTTTGGATCATTGTCCTGCTGCAGAACCCAAGTTCGTTTCAGCTTAAGGTCACAAACAGATGGCCAGATATTCTCCTTCAGGACTTTTTGTTAAACAGCAGAAACCATGGTTCCATTTATCACATCAAGTCTTCCAGGTCCTGAAGCAGCAAAACAGCTCAAGATACCATCACCATGTTTTATTGTTGGGTAGGATGTTCTTTTTCCGAAATGCTGAGGGATGTAATGGGGACACACTTTCCAAAATGTTCAACTTTTGTCTCGTCAGTCCGCAGAGTATTTTATTTTCCCAAAAGTCTTGGAGATCATCAAGATGTGTTCTGGCAGAAAAAAAAATCCCAGTTTCTTTCTTATGGTGAAGTCATGAACGAGTCATGAACGAGTCATAACTGAGGCAAGTGAGAGCTGCAGTTTTTTGGATGTTGTTGTGGGGTCTTTTGTGACCTCTTGGATGAGTGGTGGCTGTGCTCTTGGGGTAATTTTGGTCGGTCGGCCACTCCTGGGAAAGTTCACCGCTGTTCCACGTTTTCACCATTTGTGGATAATGTCTCTCACTGTGGTTCACTTAACTCCCAAAATTTTAGAAATGGCTTTAGAACCATTTTTCTTTTTCAGACTGATAGATCTCAATTACTTTCTTTCTCATTTTTTCTTGAATTTCTTTGGATATTGGGAAGACTCAAAGCTTTTGAGTATCTTTTGAGTATCTTTTGGTCTACTTTGCTTTGTCAGGCAGGTTATTTCTAAGTAATTTCTTGATTCAACAGGTGTGGCCGAAATCGGGTGTGGGTGTGGCTAGAGAAATCAAACTCAGGTGTGAAAAAACACAGTTAAGCTACTTTTTCCAAACAAGGTCATGTGTGTTTGGATTATTTTATTCTTTAATAATAAAAATCCTCATTTTGTATTTACTTGTGTTATCTTTGACTATTTTTAAAGTTTGTTTGATGAGCTGAAACATTTAAGAGTGACAAACATGCAAAAAAATAAGAAATCATGAAGGGAAAACTGTACTTCTGGATGAAATGCGATACAAGGAAACCAATCAGAACAGAGGTGATGTACATACATTAATTACATACATACTATACCAAAGGCACCCACAAAAACGGTATGTTTAGTTCTAAAGAATAAGCAGAGCTTGGAAATGGAAATGTTATATATAAACCCTCAAAAAAGACCAGAGACAATCTAAAACATATGGACACTTTAAAGAACTTTGCCAGTATAATTGTGGCATAATTACGTCTGTGTTATGCAGAAATTAGGCGGCATCAGATAATATTGTTTAATCATAAGCTGCATCTAAATTACAATCTGTACACAGTCTGCTGTTCAGACTCAACCCAAACATGCCATTTATCCGAAAATGAATGATAATCACTCCAAACTGCAGGGAAATGAAAAATGACAGCCATCATATGATTACAGCGGGAGTCGAACGGCCTGCTATTCAGATAGACGGAGCACTTTCGGCTGGATGGATGCAACGCATGGGATGGATTTTGCCATTATTTCTCTACAGACATAGCATCTTCAAAGCGCTCACAAAAGCAGTATCTTACCCGCATTGTAAGCACAGTGTCTTCACTTTATGGGAGCTCCTAATTCATTCCGATAGGGTCATTGAGACTGGCATCTGCAGACCTAGCCTGACTGAAGATGGGTATAGATTTTATAATAAATTCACCCTCAAATTTCTCTCGTTGGTGTTTGCAACTGACTGTAGCGCATCTTCTTCAGCTTTTTCCAGGAGGTACATCACCACCAGACCGATGGTTGTCATAACCTTGATTTTGCCGTTGCCAGATTCTGTAGAGGCTTGGCAAATGTGGTAAGCCAGAACCCTAAAGCCAAAGAGATGGGTGCTAGGCTAAAAGCACTAACCTTAATTTGTGGAGACACTTTGTGGAGAAGAACAATGATTACATTAAAAAAAAATCATCTTTGGTAAGTCCTGCTAAACCACTAGCAAGCCTTTTTCAAAGTTGTGTCATGGAAAAGGTCTTCTTCAACTTCTTAAGATAATGTCTTGTTGATGTTTTTTATACTTGCAGACAATCCTTATCTCAAGACTATATTGGTTGCCAGAGTCTGTAGAAGATTAGCTCAAACTTGGCAAGCCTGGAAGCTAAATGCCAGAGAAGCTAGCAGGTGGTAGACCATAAGATATCCTCAACACTATAAAGAAGATCTCTGGACCTTGAGTAGACGTCTAGAAATCACAGGACAGTAAAAAGTCAGGAAAAACACCATTCAGAGAGCTTCAGTAGAGGAAAGCCCAACGAGTTTAGGCTAGAGGCTAAAGTTAGAGAGTGAAGTTTACTCAAAATGAAGATAACAGCAACACTACTTGGTAAGATTTGTAAATAATAATTAAATAAATACAATGTAAAGACAGAATGTATCCTCATGTTTCATTCAGGCAAAAGAACAGGGTTGTAAATAGACATGTAAAACTGTATTTGAGCATGTTTTATCCCAAAGGCTCACACTTGCTTGTTATAGATTAAATACCAACTTAAAATAACACCCAGTAAGTTTTTTTTATATATAGTTTAGGGGTTCTACTGGTGGAAACACTGTCCACATGGTCACTAGGAGGAGTCAGAACTGATGTGATGGCACAGAATAATAATTATGGAATTGTTGGATATGTATCTATATTACTAGATTTTCACTCAAACTATATGTAATTGCCCAATATTTCTCAAATCTTCCTTATTCTAAGAGTCAATCAGATCATAATTGGCAGTTAATGAGTATAACATCTCTGTTTGAAGCTCATTACTTGATCAAGGCTTCTTGATCACAGGAACCTGCATTTCTATGTTCTAGGTCTAGATGGAACTATATGCGAGTCTGGCATTTATTGTTGTTTTTTGCCATTATTGACTGAAACTCTTTTCTTCATACTTGTAGAAAGTGAAATTATGTGAAAATATGTCTTGTGGGGAAAGCAAGGCATAGGCTTTTAATACCACTAACCAGATCCCCCTATTTAGAGTCACTCATAACTCAGCCCAGTAGAGTGAGCATTAGAACAGAGCAGAGCTAACAAACACCACTAACTACACAAAATGCAAAAGCAAATGGTAAGGACCATCTTTCTCTATGACCAAAAGTACAACAAGAACAGAAACATTCATTAAATTAAATTAATTGCAAAAGAGTAAAGTTGTGGAGTTTTTAGTGCTGAATAAGCAGCATTTTTGGTTGTGTTTACACTTTGAGCTCCACAGTGCATTATGGGAATTCAATGGATATTACTCGATGTTTAGTCAAAATATATGTGATTAGCCAATATTTCACTAATCCTCCCCATTCTGAGAGTCAATCAGATCATATTTGGGAGTTATGAATTACAGCAGCTCTGTTCGAGGCTCAGTACTCAAAGCAGAGTATAGGCTTTTAACACCACTAACCAGATGCCCCTCTCAAAAGCCAATCATCACTCATCAGAACACAGCAGGGCTAGCAAACTAACCACACAAAATGCAGAAAGTAAACGGTACAGACCATCTTTATCTATGACCAGAAGTACAGCAAGAACAGTAACAGTCAGAAACCGGTATCTGTAATTGTTTGATGGTGCTTGTTCGAAAGATGAATGGCAATCGGTTCTGGCTTGAATAAAAACACTGACCGTTACATTTATAATTCTTGGCTGGTTTTTGGATGTACAGTATGGTTTTAAGCTAAATCTTCCTAAAGCTGTAGTTATTATGTAATAAACTGCTTATTACTTGTGTAGTAGTGTAGTACAGTGTAGTAGTATAGTAAAATCAACCTGTAAAGAAACTTCTAGTTCTATTGGCTCCTGTCCAACTCTAAAAAGAGGTCCGGTGGCACTCGCCAACCAATGAATTCCCTGACCAGTAATCTAGCCAGCTCATGAGTTTTAATAGCGTAATTAGATCACATTTCTCTCTGGCTCAGAGTTTCACAGCATTTCACAGAAGGTGTCTGATTTCATGCTTTTTATTGATTAACTCGATTTTTAGTTAAAGCTTTTAAGCCCACTAACCAGATAACCCTCTCAAGAGTCGCTCATCATTTACCCCAGTCACAGCAGGGCTAACAAACACCACTAACCACACAAAATGCAGAAAGAAAACGGTACAGACCACCTTTATCTATTACCAGAAAGTACAGCAAGAACAGTAACAGTCAGAAGTGCTGGATAAGCAGTAATCAAGCAGTGCATATCTGTCAGTCAAGGTGTTTGATTTTATGCCCGCCCTTGAAATCAGTATCTGTAATTGTTCGATGGTGCTTGTTCGAAAGATGAATGGAAATCAGTTCTGGCTCAATTAAAAACACTGACTCTTACATTTCTAGTTCCAGTCTTGGCTGGTCCTTGATGTACAGTATGATTCTAAGCTAAATCTCCCTAAAGCTGTAGTTATTATGTAATAAACTGCTTATTACTTGTGTAGTAGTGTAGTACAGTGTAGTAGTAGATTAAAATCAACCTGTAAAGAAACTTCTAGTTGCACTGGCTCCTGTCCAGATTCTAATATCAGAAAAAAACAAAAAGAACCTGCACTACAGGTCTCTGCGGTCCGGCGGCACTCGCCTACCAATGAATTCCCCGACCATTAATCTAGCCAGGTCATGAGTTTTAATATCGTAATTAGATTACATTTCTCTCTCGCCCGCTCTCTCGCCCCACTCTCTCGCCCCGCTCTCTCTCCGTCTGCCAATCCCCATCCCCACTATAAAAGAAGCCTTTTTAACGGGATCTGCGTTGGGGAGAACATGACCAGGAAGCGTGCCAGAGGCTTGCAAATGGAGACGGGACTCCTTCAATGCTGCTACTTTAAGCTGGAATCAGCACAAATGAGAGAGCGCGAGAGAGTGCACGCGAGAGAGAGAGAGAGAGAGAGAGAGTGAAAGAGAGAAAGAGAAAAAGAGAGAGAGAGGATGGATGGGAGAGCGAGGGAGGAGATGCATCTCATGAGAACACCTTGTCAACCTGATTAGCAGCAAAAATGCTATAGCTCTATTTGCATACCGCTCAGGGAAAGAGCGCACACACTTGCGCGCACACTCGCGCTGGGAGATGGCGAGGGACAGTTACGTGCATTTACATTTTCATTGATTGGAGCTTAGCTTTTTTTTTTTTCTTTTTTTTTCCTAAGCGGTAATTAAAGATGGTTTCTGGACAGGGGACAGGAGCTGCAGCAGTGAGCCGTGACTAGCAAGTGCAAGCTGAAGAATACAGTAGCAGCCACCATGCAGCACATCTCTGGATATTAAAGTACCGTCTGATGCCTACACCATAGAAAAACACACACACAATAGAGAAGCTCTGCAGGAGGCCTCTTTAATTCATAGCGTAGTCTTTTAATTCAAGTCTTTAAATCTAATTCAACGACGAAAATTCAAACATTTGGCAAGCAATTGGAAATTCTTACACAGTGGGAAAAGCACCAAAAGTAAGTTATTTGGCTAATATTGAAAGCAAACAAAATGAAATAAAAATTGACTTTTCATATAATTTTTGCCATTTTTTTTATTCAGCTAGGAGTGGACTCCAGCTGCTGATGGCAAGCAGGATGATCTGGGATTCGAACAGGCAAGGTTTTTATAAATGTTGATACTGTTTCCCTTTTTTTCTTATTTTTACATAAGAGTTTTTATATTTTCTTATATAGATAAGAGACAGCATGGCCGATCACGCTCTCTCGGACTCCGGCTGCTGATGGCCAGCAGGATGATCTGGGATTCGAACCGGCAAGGTTTTTATAAATGTTGATACTGTTTCCCTTATTTCTTATTTTATATAAGATTATATTTTCTTATGTATAAGAAACAGCCTGGCTAATCACGCTCTCTCGGACTCTAGCTGCTGATGGCAAGCAAGGTTTTTATTAATGTTGATTCTGTTTTTCTTTCTTTTTTTTTGTTTTCCATTTTTCATTACGTTAGGAGTGATAGATTGGATTGGTTGAACTGAAAACTACCCACCAAGAGAGAGCAAGTCCAATCATGCTCTCTCTGACTCTCTCTGACACTTTTTTACAGTGTTTTTACAGAAATACTAAAAAAAAAAAGAGTTTGAAAATGTTTAATAATAAATAAAGACCAATTTACTACAGGTGATCCTGACTATATTTCTAGCTTAAACTAACCCACATTCACTTTCAGTAGGTCTGCCCTCAGTTGAGCGTGTTGTTGGTGTGTTGGCGTATGTGTTTCTTTATGGGGTCAGATTGAGGTCAATATGTTGTCTGTCACTGACCCCAGATGTAGACATGTAGCCTGGATGTGGAAATCTCTAGAAATAGCACATTTTCTGAGGGACGTGTCTGACAGAACACCGCTCGAATCTGACAGGAAATCGAGGAAGAAAAGGAGGAGAGCATGGCCAGGAGAAATTCCTAATATAACTGCACTGAATTAAAATTAGGGCTGCACCCAATATTTGGCAACCAAGCAGAAATTCAACCTAAAATTTGGTTGTGCAGTACTACATCATCACTCTACATGGCCTCAACATCAAAATTCTGAGATTCAGTGATACTCAATATATATTGCAAGACAATACTTAGAAATCCATCATGTAATCTGTGTTAGTAAGCGGGATAAAAATCTCCTAAATAAGCAAACAACAGTACTGTATTTTATGAACTATAAGACGCATCGTATATAGGGCTCATTATGAATGAACACCTATTTTCTGCTCTTTTTCATATAAAAGGTGCATTTTATGTGACACTAGTAAGGAACAAGGGTGTCGCCATGTTTCCCTTCTAATTTAAAGATTTTAAAGTGTGCCTTATAGTCTGAATAATGCGGTATTTATCAGAAATTATGTACTTATTGGTGATAGTTTCACACATTTTGACAACCAATATTAACTATATATAACTATTATGTGTGTTAAATAGCCATGTCAAAATTTCAACGTTAGCACAACCACTGAACATTAAACGTTGATCCGATGTTAAAATTTCAACGTTAGCACAACCACTGAACATTAAACGTTGATCCGATGTTAAAATTTCAACGTTAGCACAACCACTGAACATTAAACGTTGATCCGACGTTAAAATTTCAACGTTAGCACAACCACTGAACATTAAACGTTGATCCGACGTTAAAATTTCAACGTTAGCACAACCACTGAACATTAAACGTTGATCCGACGCTAAAATTTCAACGTTAGCACAACCACTGAACATTAAACGTTGATTCAACGTTAAAATTTCAACGTTAGCACAACCACTGAACATTAAACGTCGATTCAACGTTAAAATTTCAACGTTAGCACAACCACTGAACATTAAACGTCGATTCAACGTTAAAATTTCAACGTTAGCACAACCACTGAACATTAAACGTCGATTCAACGTTAAAATTTCAACGTTAGCACAACCACTGAACATTAAACGTCGATCCAACGTTAACATTTCAACGTTAGCACAACCACTGAACATTAAACGTTGATTCAACGTTAAAATTTCAACGTTAGCACAAACACTGAACATGAAACATTGATTCACTGTTAAAATTTCAACGTTAGCACAACAATTGAACATTAAACGTTGATTCAGCGTTAAAATTTCAATGTTAGCACAACCACTGAACATTAAACGTCGATTCAACGTTAAAATTTCAACGTTAGCACAATCATTGAACATTAAATATTGATTCAACTTTGTTTCAACATTGAAACAACAACAGACATTACTTTAGTCATATTTCAACCACATTTCAACGTTGAAGGTCCGTTGTGTGCCAGCTGGGTAAAGAAACAGGCGGATAAACTCTGCTAACATGTTTAATGATCTGTAATTATAATAATTTTCTGCAGGGTCAAATTGCTGGGATCGTATTGACCCAGAGAAAAAAGGTTGTTACTAAATTTGAGGATAGCAGGAGGGTTAAAACAGGGGATTTTTGGCGGGAGCGCGCAGTAATGGGACTAAAACAAGCCACTGTAAATATCTATATTTTGTCTCACCACTTCTTGTAGTTTACAGTATTATCAACACAACCATCCACAATTAAGCAATTTCTTCCAACAGAAAAACTAATATACTGTATAATGGGACTGTTGGTTCAACTCTAACTTGCCAAGAATCTTGTCTCCGGGTTTTTTTACGAGAAGTTTTGTTTTATGACACGAACGTAATCAACAGTAAAAGCAGAACAGCCCATCCCGGCCCAGCGTTTCTGGAGTTCATTTATTTGGTGCTGAGAAACGGCGGGGATAAAGCTTTCCCCTCTCGTGAGCTTCAGGCACTTAATATAGCCGTAATTTATGCAAGCAGTTTCGGAGTGCGCCGGACACGTTGGACTCGGAAATGAAATTGCAGGTGTAAGCAGCGGCGCCAGCAAACAGGAGAACAAGCAACAAACCAAGGAAAACAAGGCCTCTCTTAACCAACGAATCTTAATGAGTTCCACCGCTCCCCGAGAGATCTGCTGAGAAGTTTTTCTTTTTTTTTCTGCTTTTTTTTTTTCTCCAGGCTGATTTGAAGCCAGTTTCAGCAGCTTATCTCACTGGCATCACGTCAAGAAGGAGCTGGTCCTGGATCTGTGCAGTAGGTGAACCATATTTTACAATTTTACTTTACAATAGTCCTAAAGGCCAGTTTTTTTTTTTACTACGAAAGTAGTAGAGCCTCAGTAAGCTTCAGCAAACGAAGCGTATCTAAATCAATACTCTAATAAAACTGTATATAATATGCAGCCGAGTAGTCTAATTACATCCATTCCCTCTCTTTTCTTTCTCTCTTTCTATCATTCATGCATTTTTACCAGCTTTCTCTCTTTTTCGCTTGGTAAAAGAACAGCACAGACAATATTCTGAAGAAAAAAAAAGTTCTAGTTTGGTTCTCTGATAAATAAAACATTGCATTGATGAAGCTCTGGACTTTTTTTTTTTTTTTTTGCTGCACAATTCCCCCATCCAGCCAAGATCTGGACACTGCGAAGGTCGATCGCCAAGGAATTTCTATGATGGCGCCTTTTTTTTTGGCTCGAAACGACAGCAGCTCAGACCACCACCGCTGCCATAATGGGGATTCTAATGGAAATGTTCATTATGTTTCTCTTTAGCCTAATAGGTACGTTCTCGTGCCAAATATATACATATATATATATATATATGATGTTGCTCTTTACTAGCTTATGGAATTGCAGCATTTTAACAATTTGAGAGTGATTTCTGTTTTTATACAGAAACGAACTACCTGGCGATCAGGAGATCAAGGTTTGAATCCCGGTCATGCAGCTTGCCATCAGCAGCTGCCAGAGCCCTGATAGATCACATTTGGCCTTGCTCTCTATTTGGGTGGCTAGATGGAGCTCTTTCCCCTCATCACTCCTAGGGTGATGTGGATCAGCACAAGGCTGCATCTGTGAGCTGATGTATCGGAACCAAGTCGCTGCTCTTTAATCCAAATGCTACTCGGCAATGCTGCATCTGCAGCAGTTTGAAAAGAGGCAAAGACTGACTATACATGTATCGGAGGACGCATGTGCTAGCCTTTCTTCTTGAGTTGTGGCATCACTAGTGATGGGGTGATAAAGAGCTGAGTAGCACTTGAAAATTGGGAGAAAATGGGAGAAAATTAGAAATATGGTTATATAGGACATACACTTTGTCAAAAAGTAGATATGAATGTCAGTCTTTTCAGTTTTTTGTACCAAGCCATGGATCTTTATTAATTGTTCTTAATCATTTTTAACATTAATATCAGGATATCCAACAGATTCACACATCTTTCCTATATTGCGCACCACTAACTAGAGTTTAAAATCCTATATTTTAACAGCTCTAATTCTAGTCCACTGTTTTAACAGGCTGAAAGGCTGAAATGCTGCACGTTGCAAGTTAATTGTTAGAGGAACACTCATCCAACGCGCATTAGTCCTACATGGAGCGCCACAATCGAAATTGGCAGGGCTAAAAAAATTATGTAAATAAAATAAATAAATAAATAAATGAAATAAATAAGCACCCGGCTCACAGGATTTAGTATTCTTTGGATGTTTTTAAACAGTGAGCCACAGTCTGGGTGTATGTGTGGCAGGAGGAAGCGGCATCAGTGCATTTTTATTATTCTCTTTTTTTTAAGAGAGCAGAGGTCAATGAAGCGCTCCTGTGTAATCCACAAAGCCTTTTTATATGTGGGCATGTGCTGCAAGCATAATCACAGAAGGGCCTCAAAGCTTCCAAACGCTTTTTTGGAATGGGTTTGGTACTGAAGGTAAGAGAAGAGCATTTTAATACAAATTTACAACTGACTGAGTCGTTCTATAATATTAATATTTAATAGATTTAGACACAAGCTCAATTTAGGCAATGCAGAGCGAGGTAGTGTGAGGTAGAGTGAGGCAGATCGAAATATCTGTATTTAGTAGTGAAAGATCGCACAAGGCTGAGTAAGTAAATAAGTAAAGTGTGAGGCAGAGTGAAGGGGTGTGAGATAGGGAAAAGCAAACTAGAGTGAGGTAGAGTGGAGTAGTGTGAGGTAGAGTAAGTTAATGCAAAGCAGAGTGAGGTAGAGTGATGTAGAGCAAGGTAGAGTGAGGCAGACAGAGAGAGGTATTGAGAGGTACAGTGAGGAAGTGTGAGGTAGAGTAAGACAGGCAGACAAAAAGAGGTACAGTGGGGCAAAATGAGGGAGAGCTAGGCAGTGTGAGGTAGTCAGAGTTAGTGCAAGGCAGATTAAGGCAGAGCGAGGTTGTGTGGGTCAAAGCAAAGTAGAGTGGGGTAGTGTGAGGTAGATTGAGGTACACCAAGGTAAAGTGAGTTAATGCGAAGTAGAGTGGTGTAGATTGATGCACAGCAAGGTAAAGTGTATTAATGCAAAGTAGAGTGGGGTAGTGTGAGGTAGATTGAGGTACAGCCAGGTAAAGTGAGTTAATGCGAAGTAGAGTGAGGTAGAGTGGGGTAGTGTGAGGTAGATTGAGGTACAGCCAGGTAAAGTGAGTTAATGCGAAGTAGAGTGAGGTAGAGTGGAGTAGTGTGAGGAAGAGTGATGTAGAGCAAGGTAGATTGAGGTACAGGGAGGTAGAGGGAGTTAATGCAAAGTTGAGCGGAGTAGTGTGCGGTAGAGCAAGGCAATGTAGGGTAGAGAGAGGCAGACAGAGAGAGGTAGTGAGAGGCAAAGTGAGGAAGTGTAAGGTAGAGCAAGGTAGCTTGATGTACAGAGAGGTTGTGTGGGGGAAAGCAAAGCAGAGCGAGGTAGAGTTGAGTAGTGTGAGGTAGAGTGATGTAGAGCAAGGTAGATTGAGGTACAGGGAGGTAGAGGGAGTTAATGCAAAGTTGAGCGGAGTAGTGTGCGGTAGAGCAAGGCAATGTAGGGTAGAGAGAGTCAGACAGAGAGAGGTAGTGAGAGGTAGAGTAATAAAGTGTATGGTACAGCAAGGCCGATTAAGGCAGAGCGAGGTTGTGTGGGGAATAACAAAGCAGAGTGAGGTAGAGTTGAGTAGTGTGAGGTAGAGTGATGTAGAGCAAGGTAGACTGAGGTACAGGGAGGTAGAGGGAGTTAATGCAAAGTCGAGAGTGGAGTAGTGTGAGGTAGAGTGATGTACAGAAAGGTAGAGTCAATGCGAAGTCGAGTAGGTAGTGTAAAGTAACGTGAGGCAGTGTAAGGTAGACAGAGAGAGATAGTGAAAGGTATACAGTGAGGAAGTGTGAGGTAGAGCAGGACAGACAGACAGAAAGAGGTACAGTGAGGTAGTTTAAAGAAAAGCAAAGTAGAGGATTGAGGTAGAACAGGGTAATGTGAGGTAGAGCTAGGTAGGCTGAGATAGAATGAGGCAGAGTGAGGTAGAGTGAGGCAGATAGTGCTAGTGTGATGCAGAGCGAAGAAGAGCAAAGTAAAGTGTGGAAGCTTTCAATTAGTAGCTACAGTAGATTTGCTTTTCAATGAAGAGACAGCAGTGTTTGAGGTTGATGTCATGTCACTTCTATGTGCTGAATGAACTCTCTCTTTACTCAACGACGGCAAGGAAAATGCATTCATCCATCCTAAAGCACCTTTAATAAGTGAACGGGGTGTCACAACCAATTTGGGAGATGCTAAATTATAGCCAAACACAGCAGCTTTAATATTTCATATCAGTGCACTCGTTTAGCCCACAAACAATAAGCTACAAGTACAGTGAGTGTTTTTTTTATTTTTTTTTCTCTCTTAGTTGCTTGCTGCGTTCCAAAAAAAACCCCCACAAAAACACAAAAAAAAAAGAGCTTTGGAATTTTAGTACTTTTGGCTCTGAAATAAAATTGTCATTATCCATACGATTTTTTTTTTTTTTCGAGCTCCGAAAATAAAAGAAATAATAAAAGAAAGTGCTAAGCCTTTCACTTGACGCGGCAGAGACTAATAAAGAAAGAGATTAAAAAGGCACTCTAGTGCTATTTGTATTAAACTGTATTAAAAACACAGGCGCAAACAGACTAAGCGGCGCGACTCCTAAGCCAAAAACCATTCAAGCGCTAGTCTTCCTCAGTCGTTTAAGATTTAGCGCTGCTCGCGATTTGCATAACGCAAGTTAAGCAGCCTCGCCGCCTCTCAATGGCAGCCTTAGCCATGTTATTTCATTTAGACGTTAATAAATACAACACACACACATACACGCGCATACACACGCAGCAGCAGATTTACTGCATCCTGTATTACCCCTCATGAATTAAACATTTCAACGTATTTGAAAGCGCTTTGATAAATTTAAGGATTACAGCTTATGCCGCAACAAGAGAGCCCATAAAACAAGCACTTAGGCCAGGCTGTACTGGCCGGGCGTTTGGGGGTGGACCACAGAGGGCTAATCCCGAGAGTTTGGATATTAAGGTTCGGTAGAGATGGATACAGTGGCTTGTAAAAGTTTTTTTTGTTTTCACATTTTGTCACCTTAGAACCACAATCTCTAATTGCAAGGGGGAATTTTCTAAATTTGAATCAAATAAAAATCTATTTCAATACTTAGTAGAGCCACTTTTTTCCTGCAATTAAAGCTTAAAGTCTTTTGCAAAATTGGATGGAGAACAGATGTCTGTGAACAGCATTATTCATGCCACAGAAACTCTGTGGAAACTTTGATCTAAACCATACCACTGTAGCTCTGTAGTGCTGTATGTTTAGGGTCATCGTCTTGCTGGAAGGCCAATCTCCTTTCTAATCTCGAGTCTTTTGCTGCTTCCCAACAGGTCAAGTTTTCTTCCAGGATTGCCCTGTTTTAAGCTCCATCCAATCCATCTTCCCATCAACTCTGACCAGCTTCCCTGCCCCTGCTGAAAAGAAAAGCATCCCCACAGCATGATGCTACCACCACCATGTTTCACAGTGGGGATGGAGTGTTCATGGCGTGAGCAGAGTTAAATTTCCGTCACACATAGTGCTTTACATTTAAAGTTAATTAAAGTCAGATTCAGAGTTTTTGCAATAAGAATAATACCAGAAGGGTACTAGGGGTTAAACGACTGGATAGAATGTCATGTTTTTGTATATGTAAATTACCTCAAACAATGAGGTTTCCTAAGAAAAGCAAGCAAAAAAAATACATTTAATTCGAGCTGTTTTTAAAAAAAGTGTCAAAATGATTGAAACAAATGTGTTAAATGTTTATTTTGTCCGTTGTTTGTTCACAGCATTTTTTCTGATTAAGACTTTGCTGCTTTTTTATTTTCTTGTCTTAATAATGACTTTACTACTGCTGATCACTTCACCTGTCAGACGTATAATTCTTCTCTTTACTGCTGAAATTGAGACTTTATTCCAATATTAAGATGAGCTAAAGGCTAAAGCTGTTGTTTCCATGTAGGTCAGCCAGACGTGACTCTTTCTCTACCAGTTTTCTCCAGTTTTCAAGAGTCTTTTGAACGTGTAGAAAACAATACTCATCACTCTCTGGCTTCATCTGTATTTGTTTTAAGAAAAGCCTTAAAGGTACAGAGTTATCTATGTAAATTGGCATTTTTTAAAATCATAAAACCATTTCCAAAGCTCTATTTTCTTTGTTCCTACTTACCAGCTGTCAGCTTTTTTACCAATGAATTGTTTGCTAAAAATCACTCTCTCTCTTTTTTTTAAAGTTCTTACACTTTTGACCACTAGTGTACATATATTGTGTCAGGGACCTTTTTGTTCCCTAAATACCTAAAAAAAAATGCACCCAAATATTCGCTGGAGATTTTCTTTTGTACATTGAGATGATTTTGGCCATATCATCCAGCCCTAAATCAAAAAATATGTTTGTTTTTTTTGTAACAATGCAAGAGAACCATTTTTTGTTTTCTAAATACAACTTCAATACAACAGTGACAATGGCTTCTTTTGGGTTCATCTGTCGGGAACCTTCTTCTGAAGTGTTCTTCAGGTGGTTGCACTATTTCACCATTCATTTCATCACAATAAAAAAACTGTTAGTGCCTCTGTTTTTGCCTCTGTTTACAATCTCTTGCCATAAAAGCCTTGTTGGTTGCACTTAATCAAGTCAAATGCATGTAAAAATATGTTTTACGGTATCTACATCATGGTTTCTACACATTCAACAAGCTATAGCCGTTATTTTTATTTATACAGTTTCTCTGATTTTGCTATTAATAGAGTAAGTGTATCTTCGGGTGGTTCAGCTATTTCAGGGGTGTCCAAACTATGGAGGTATTTTAGAAATAGAATGAAAGGTGGCCCGCTGTTAAGCAGGTTTTCATAATGTGAGATTCAAAGTTTGAACGCTAGGTGTCAGGAACGGGCCTAAAAGCGGAGAGGCTGCGCAGTTTTAGATTAGAAAATCGGGCCAAAGACTCTAAAAGTGGAGAGGCTGCGCAGTTTTAGAGCAGAACATCGGGCCAAAGACTCTAAAAGTGGAGAGGCTGCGCAGTTTTAGAGCAGAACATCGGGCCAAAGACTCTAAAAGTGGAGAGGCTGCGCAGTTTTAGAGCAGAACATCGGGCCAAAGACTCTAAAAGCGGAGAGGCTGCGCAGTTTTAGAGCAGAACATCGGGCCAAAGACTCTAAAAGTGGAGAGGCTGCGCAGTTTTAGAGCAGAACATCGGGCCAAAGACTCTAAAAGTGGAGAGGCTGCACAGTTGTAGCGCTGAAAAACATGCATAAGAGTCTAAAAGTAATTAAGGTTACTTTTAAAGTTTAATATTAAGAGCCATCATGAAATGAAACATCAATTTGAAAAATCTTAGTTTACACAACACTGTCAAAGATAAAGATAGTAAGTCAAGTAAAATGGTGTGTAAATGAAAGTAATCAGTATTTTTTTTTATTTAAAGTGGTATATTTCATTATTTGTTTTATTACAGAGTCTGTGGCCCGTGACTTCAAATATATTTATCCTTCTGGCCCCCAACAAAAAAAGTTTGGACACCCCTGAACTATTTCATTACTCCAAAATAAAAAAACAAATTTTGGTGCCTCTGTTTAGAATTTCTTGCCATAAAAAAGCCTAAGGAAGTGGCCAAAAGCATCTGGGTACATTTTATACTTTAAAAGGATACCTTAAAATGACATAGTCAACCTGTAGTTAACACTAGATTAGTCAACTCAAGCGCTAAAAGCATCAATTTGTTGAGCGGCCTGTTTTGCGACATCCTACTTTGCGTTCCACCTTTGTATGGAAATTACTGAGCTGAAAACAGACAGTGTGTTCTAGCAGGTACTAATAAAGCCGTCGTATGAAAGGCTTTAAAACTGTATTTACTCAATGCAGCTCTGGAAGCACTTCATTTTCTGAAAGCATCATCGATTCAATGAGTTGTCCACTTTCCCCGTCCTCGGCTGCTCTGCTCTTCCTCTGGGAACGCAAATGAAAGCTTTTCGCCGAGCGGGCGCTAACGCGAGCGTGTACTCCTGCGCAGTACGGTCGTCGACAAAGCCCCGACACTTGTGGGCCGCGCGAACTTACGAGTCTCCGGGGGAAAGAGAAGAATAGGAATGCAGGGGTAAGAAAGGGAAAAGCTTCCTACTTAGAAAAATGCTGTAGCATAATCCCTCCCCACGGTAATGAATTTAAAGAGAGGCGCCTCGCGGAGGAGAGCAGGCCGGGGAAAGCCGGCGCCACTACGCTACGCTGGACCATCTGGCAAGGGCAGCATCGCTGGGACGGAGCAGCACATACTTCTCCCATTAACTTTCAACTTATGGAGAATGTGGCACCTCTCCAAAGATATCTTGAACCCGAGCACTGTGATTGCCAAGGTCATATCTGATGAAAACGTGATGAGGCGGCAGTTTATCTTTTACTTTTAACTCTCTTTCTTTCTCTCACTCTCTCTATCTCTTTGTGTGTGCTCTCTCTCTCTCTCTTTCTCCCTCTGATCCCCCCCTCACCCTCCCTCCTTTCCCCTTATTGAACAGTAGGAGACAAGAGCTTTTAATTAGAGCCCAAACCGTGGAGGTAATTGAACATAGCAGAAACCTCATTTCGCGTTATAAAGAAATCAGGATGTCATCTATGTAGGTTTTGGGTGACTTGGGGAAGAGAAGTAGGGAGAAAGGGACTCTACTTGGAGTAGGAGTGCAGGAAATTAATATTAATATCAATGTATCGAATTGTAGTTTTGATAATTTGTTTTGGTGAATTTGAGATTTCAAAACAAAAAAAAATATGTTTAGCTTACCTATACTGTAGAGATTGATGTCTAGACAATGGTCAATTTTGCGTTGTGTTTAAACCTCCGACCACTAGCTGTCAGTGTTGTACTCGTACTCATTAGATCCAACCTTTCTGATTGAATTACAAAAATGCACTTTTCTTTTACTTTTACTAAAGCTACGAATTTCCCTAAAATTTGGTTTAAACATTAATTACATATCGCCTTGCTTACAGCTTACAGTATCGCAATAAAATTGCGATATATATTGAATCATAAACTCTGTATTTATCATGATTAGAGCTACAACTAACTACAACTCATTATGCTGGCAGAAAAAAAAAATAGCTGACTATTCGGAAGCAACTCGCTCTGTTGGTGTAAAATGTAAACAGTGTACAACTTTCTGCAAAATCTTTCACTACAGACCTCCAAACTTCATGTGGCCTTCAGATTATGATGCTGCCACCACCATGTTTCACAGTGGGAATGGTGTGTTAAAAGTGAAGAGTAGTGTTAGTTTAAAACTTAGGATTGAATTCTTAATCTAATCAAATGTAGCACTTTGTTAAGTCGTCAAATTTCTGAATCAAATCATTTACGTCAATTACGACCTACTAAATGTTGCAGCCATAGTCTAAGTGTAAAACACAGCAGCTCCGCCCACTTCAGTTTAAAACTTTGCAGCTCTGCCCACTTTTATTCTGTAACGGCACTTTTGTATTATGTTTTATTCATGCTTTATTCTTATTTTATTTTTATTTTCAATTCTTTTTTGTTCTTTTACATGTTTTTAATTTTACTTCTCTTTGTTTTTTTAATCATGTTTGAATCATTCATGTTTTATTCTAATTTTAGTTTTTATTTCCATTCTTTTTTTATTTGACTTCTCTTTGTATTTTCTAATTTGTAAAGCACTTTGAATGACCATTGTGTATGAAAGGTGCTATATAAATAAACGTGCCTTGCCTTGCCTTAATAGGTATCATATGCCAATAAACAACCCTAGTTATATATATATATATATATATTTGGATACCTGAATGTCACATGGCTCTTCACTCCTATTCCGAGTCTATGTCAGGCTCGGAAATCCACTCTTTCCCTCTTCAGGCCGCGGAAAACAAAGCCCCCCTTTTTTATGGAGATGATCCCTTTCAGAAAAATGTACCTGGGGTCTATCTGGTGGCGTTATTTTCTCATCTCTGTCTACCAGAGGTCACACATCAATCACGCAATTCGACGCCATTATGCCAGGCCTCTCTCCGACCCCCTGCTTTGAATGCCAGCTACAGAATGATAGAGGGCCATTTCCAACCCCCCCCCCCCCCCCCCTTTGTCAGGCCCTTGGAAGCTGAATACATTTCGCTTTTATAAAAAAAAAAATGAAGTGAGTAAATAAACAAGGTATAGAAAGAGATACGAAGCAACTCCGATCAAGAGGTCTCTCTCTTTCTCTCTCTTTCTCTCTCTCTCTCTCTCTCTCTTATGAAGGGGTACAGATGGTGCCGCCGGTTGCGCGAAACGCTTGAAGGTCAGAACATGTAAATACGGCTGTACTGCTGCCGATAAGTGTGCACTTCATATGAATCATTGCGTCATAATAAAACACCCTTCAGTTTAGCCCTCAACCCTTAGAACCCTACGGACGGATTTCACGTCCAAAATCGCACCTTGTGTTCTCAGCTTAATTACTCAGGAATCCCTTCACACATCAACATAATCCATATATGGTTAGAAAGGGCGGAACTTACTCTTTCTAAAAATAGTAGATACATCCCAGTGCGGTAAAGCTAAATCTACGAGAAACCCATTGTGAGAAACACCTAAAAAAGTGAGATCTCCTTCCCCAACCAATATTATTTACCTTTAGTGCTTCAAACATATTTATATGATGTTTCAAACCAAATATCAAATATCAGTAAATGACTCAAAAGTGTCCACAGAAAAAGTGTAAAAGACATCCTGCACTCAAACTAAAGCTAGGTATGGTGTGCGCACTACTTTTTGTAGTTTTTATGCCATTTGCACATTTTGCACTAAACATTTTTATTTATTTAGACTAAAAAGTTTACATTTTGTATATAGTTGGTTTCTTTGTGTGTCCTGATCAAAATACTGAAAGGCATAGGCTGCTCTGAGTGTCAGGTTTTATTCAGTAATCTACATGTATCCTAGAGGTGTGATTATCAAGAGAAATAAAAAGACTGCCTGATGTTCTCTGTGTATTTTGTCAAAGTAATAATTAATGAGCCATGTAATGAACATGATTATCAATATTCTTATGCTTTTTAACTCCTAAACACTCTAGTCTAAGCATTTTTAAAATATATCTTAGATGTGAATATATTTAAATATATAATAAAAATAAGTAACATTGGTACAAAATTTTAACCAAACATGATCAGTTCTAGGAAAATATAGCAATTCTGCTTCCTTTTACATTTTAAATGATTATATTTTTTTGAGCAGCCGTATGTCTTCTGGAGTAAAAGAGCTCAGACAGGCATGTGTCTGTCTGATATACAGTAATTACTGTGTTATAAGACCTGAAATAGAAAGAGGAACTGACAAAAACGAAGAAAAAACACACCAAAACAGCCCAGAGTTCAAAGGGTTAAACCTTGTTCAGTCGCTCAGCCGCTACGTAGTCCGCTACTCGGCTACTGCAACCGCAGGAAAGTTCGGTCATGGCACTCCCAGCGCCCCCATATATTACAAGCAATTAGTTCAGAACTAGAGCGTACACATTTCTTCTCCCCGCGGACGATGAATAACTGAATACTGAGCCGATAGCCAAACCAATATGGACTTGATGAGTGAGCCGCCCATCTGGTCATCTGACACGACGGGTCGCGGCGGGCAGAGAGAAATCACCGTTTGGACGAGATCAGGGCCGTCCGCCATTGGGAATATTAATGAGGGAAGATTAGAAAGAATCCTTTAATGCTGACGGAGTTAAATATAGAATGCAGAGGCAGGATTCTGCCAATAAGACCCAGACTCAAGGAAAGTCGTTTGTATCATTTAGTGGTGGCGTGCAGCTCTGAACTTAAAGAATTGTTGAATTGTTGTTTGCGCTTAATCAAGTCAAATGCATGCAAAAATATTTTTTGTTACGGTATCTGCAACATTACACAGCTCTGATTTTGTTATTTATAGGTATATGTTTTAGTAAAATGAACATTCTTGTTATTCATAAAGTATGTTTTAAGAGTTCAGAAATCAACATTTGATGGAATAACCCTGGTTTTTAATCACAGTTTTAAACATGCATCTTGGAATCATGTTCTCCTCCACCAGTCTTACACACTGCTTTTGGATAACTTTAAGCCTTACACTCCTGGTGCAAAAAAATTCAAGCAGTTCAGTTTGGTTTGATGGCTTTTGATCATCCATCTTCCTCTTGATTATATTCCAGAGGTTTTCACTTTGGTCAAATCAAAGAAACTCATCATTTTTAAGTGATTTCTTATTTTTTTTAGAGCTGTATATTTATAGGAACACTATATGCAGACTATGTGCACTGCAAGTTGTTTTGAAGGATAAATCATATATATTTCGGTTAAATGTGTTCTGAAAAGATTGTTTCTTTTGTGTGGTTAAAAGTGTGTTTAATAAGAGTGGTGCTCTAATGCTCTCTGTACTGGGCTATACTGAGTTATGAGCACTCTCAAGAGGGTTATCCGGTTAGTGGTGTTAAAAGTCTTTAACTCTGCTTCATCCATGGGATGTTTTTTAACTCATTTTACAAATATTTAAGTTGAAATAAGTGTTAAATATGTCTTGTGAGACTTCAATACAATACAATAAACTCGCCCTCTATACTCCAGTCATGTTTGCATCCCCTGCAAAAACCTTGTATCAGCCTTGCTCACACTCATCCAGCATCAGAATGAGAGATTAAAAATATATATATTTTTTTCCTGATGCTCACTTTCACTGGTGACATATATACCTTCCACCTGCTGTGTAAGCCCCTCCCACTTGCTGGTATCCTCCTACTTGCTGTGTAAGCCCCTCCCACTTGCTGGTTGTCAGTCTGCAGAGATAGATATACTGTATACTTGGTCCATTCAAAAAGAATAAGGTTCATTTGAAAAGTTCATTGCTATCTTGGCAGTGAATTGTAAACACACATTGCCACACATCCTGGTCTCCAGACTGCAGAGATACAGAGTATACTTGGTCTATTCTATGAGGATATATACAGTACAGGCCAATAGTTTGGACACACCTTCTCTTTTTCAATGCGTTTTCTTTATCTTCATGACAAATTACATTGTAGATTCTCACTGAAGGCATCAAAACTATGAATGAACACATGTGGAGTTTTATGTACTTAACTTTTTTATTTATATATATTCTAGTTTCTTCAAAATAGCCACCCTTTGCTCTGATTACTGCTTTGCACACTCTTGGCATTATTCTCTCAATGAGCTTCAAGAGGTGGTCACCTGAAATGGTTTTCCAACAGTCTTGAAGGAAGGAGTTCCCAGAGGTGTTTAGCACTTGTTGGCCCCTTTGATTTCTTCACTCTGTGGTCCAGCTCACCCCAAACCATCTGGATTGGGTTCAGGTCAGGTGACTGTGGGGGCCAGGTCTTTTTTTGTTAAGTACATAAAACTCCACATGTGTTCATTCATAGTTTTGATGCCTTCAGTGAGAATCTAAAATGTAAATAGTCATGAAAATAAAGAAAACGCATTAAAATAAGAGATGGTTTGTCCAAACCTTTTGCCTGTACTGTATATATATATATATATATATATATATATATATGTATAGCTATATACTGTAGCTTAACGTTTCAGAATCTCAACATCTTACATCCCAGCATAAGGTTTACTATTTCACAGCAAAAACCTCCCGATATTTGAGGTTGTTGTTTAGCTGGAGAGAAGAAATTACAAGAGCCTTCTGCCAAGAGGTCTGTGCTCGAGCCCCATGGGAAATCCTCACCAGCCAACCAGTCGACCATGTGTCTGATAACAAAAAAGAATTTTCTTTCTTTTCTTACTCTCTCTCTCCCTCTCTCTCTCTCTGTTTCTCCCTCACTACTTCCACCCCTTGCATCGTCCCTCTTCCCTCTTTTTCTCTCCAGCAAACACTTCAGGACTTTAGAATAATCGCCTGGGAGCACCAAGCACTTGGTTAAGGAAAGCTGTCAAATCGATCCCCGGGAAGAAAGCCGGGGTCAGTGGGATGAAAAGTGGGCAGCGCAGTCTTGACAGTGGGCCGAGAACACACACCTGGAGTACCCCGCGCACTGGGCATTGTTAAAAGTGAGAACTGGCCACCAGCTGTTCCCACCACGCCACGGGAAGAGCCGGCCGTAGATCAGGGTTGGATCAGGATGGTCATTTGTAACGGCTGCAAAGGCAGGTAGTGGAAAGTCAAGAGAAAAGACTAAAAAGTGGTCTCAGAGCAAAACTACGGCCTCAGAGGAGGGCATTGCATGCCTCCGTATGTTGCTGAGTGCCAAGCAACAGCAAGCATGGGCTCAGGATGTCGGCACTGTCAATAAACCATACGTTTAAATAGCAACAGTGCTTATAAATATATCTACAGCTCTGGAAAAAAATTAAGAGACCACTTCAGTTTCTAAACCAGTTTCTCTAATTTTGCTATTTATAGGTATATGTTTGAAAAAAAAAGTTAACATTTATGTAATGAGCCATTATTTGCAGAAAATGAGAAATGGCTTAAATAACAAAAAGAGCTTTCAGACCTCAAATAATGCAAAGAAAACAAGTTTATATTCATAAAGAGAAATTTTAAGAGTTCAGAAATCAATATTTGGTTAGTATAACCCTGTTTTTTTTTCATGCATCTTGGCATGTTTTCCTCCACCAATCTTACACACTGCTTTTAGATAACTTTATGCCTTTACTCCTGGTGCAAATATTTGTTTGGTTTGATGGCTTGTGATCATCCATCTTCCTCTTGATTATATTCCAGAGGTTTTCAAAAAGAAAAAAATCAAATCAAAGAATCTCTTCATTTTTAAGTGGTCTCTTATATTGAAAACCTCTGGAATATAATCAAGAGGAAGATGGATGATCACAAGCCATCAAAACAAGCTGAACTGCTTGATTTAGTGGAGTCCTGGGATGAATTGTTGCAGGACTCCACTAAGAACCTCTACAACTCCACGCCAAGACGTCACGAATGACATGTCCTATTACAAGTCTAGAACATTTATTAAACTCTAATTAAAACACTGTATTGTATGGCTCAATAGCTGTTGCCCATATCAGTGTATAGATTATATATGTTTTGATCATATTTATTGTTCCTGATAACAATATGTAAAAATGCAAATATAACAATACACTGAGAGATTTCGGTTACACTTTCTATGAATGTCATCTCTACTGGACTCTATAACCACATTCATAACATACTGTATTCTAATGCACTCATAAGGCATTATAAACATGGCTATAAATATTTAGAAACATGCATAACCCATTATAGTCATGTTTATTAAGCGCTGTGACTTGTGATCTTAATACATTACAAGCTGTTAAAAAAATATATTTAAAAAAATGATACAGGTTGTTTTTAAAAGTTAAACGCTTTTTTATATATATTTTTTAATTTTTTTATTCATATCATAATGAATTATGCAAGCTGGGACTGACTTTCTTGGTATGGATCTATACCATGTTATAAACACAGCTATTAATGCATTATAATCACTATTTATGATGCCCAATAGACATGGCTATGATGGATTTTACATTTTTATTAAACTGTATAGCCATGTTTATAATGCCTTAAAAATGCATTATAGTGTGCTATGAGTATGTTCATAGAGTCTTATAGAGAGGACATTCGTAGAATTTGTTACCGAGATTTCTCCACAGGGGCTGGATTAATAAATGATAACTATAAATAATACTCATATTCATATTCCCATGAGGAAGTGTTTTAATGAGCTCTGAAACATAAGATAAGATAAGATAAGATAAAAGGGTACCACTTTAAAATAAGACTACCTTTATAAAGGGTTAATAAATGGTTTATAATTAGTTTATTAATGGTTACTAATTAGGTTGTAAATGCCTTAAAAATCATTAATAATCGGTTATGTTGCTGTGGGTTCACTATTTGGCAAACAACAGGTATATGTACATTTCTACGTATGTGTTATAACTGATTATTAATGATTTTAAAGGCATTTACAACCTAATTAGTAACCATTAATAAACTAAACCATTTATAAACCCTTTATAAAGGTAGTCTTATTTTAAAGTGGTACAGATAAAAGTACTACAGTACTTTTTTTTATGACTCTGTTCTAATTATTCTAATATCAGTGCTGCCCAGATAAGAAACATTTTTTATACAGTATAAATACAGTATTTCTTCTTTTTTTTTTTGAACGCCTATTAAACTGCATGACTATTATAGTGTTGTTTTTTTATATATTTATATATCCATAATTGACTTTGGAGTGTGTACTAAATTGCTTGCTGCCACAAATATTTCACATATGGTCAAATCAAAGGTGTTGGCACACATATAAAGCGTGCGCCAGTAGGTGTTATTTTAGCGGCGATACCTTTGCCGTAATTAGCGCAGCTTTCTAAAGAATCACGTGAAGGCTTCGGCAGCCGCGGCACGCCGGCTGTTTTTCCACAGCGCGCAAAATAAACATTGTTCTGCCGTTTCTATCCAACTGCTGGTTTTAAATCCTCGTTAGCTGCTGAAGGACCCAGCTTGCCTTTTGTGTTGATCTTCTCCGGCGCAGAAAAGTGGCGTAGCAGTAGTCTCTTCAGAAGCACGGCTCTTTTTTTTTTTCTTTTTTTTTCTCTGGAATAAGTCATGATTCACTGAACACAAAAACAGCCTGATTGCAGGTTTGGCTCCTAGAGTGACAACTGTAGCAAAAGTAAACAAACTACTTGTTATTTAATGGGCCTGATGGAACACTGATGACACCGCCGAAAGAGCTTGACGGGAAACTATTTAATGACTCTTACTGAAAGCAAGCCATTGCAGTTAGAGAGCGGAGGAGAACGGAGAGCGGAGAGGAACGTGCTGCCAGCGATCTTTACAGACTTTTTTGCTATTTTTTTTTTTTTTTGCCTCAAAATAAAATAAATGTTGTTTTTTGATCTTTTGCATTGTGCATTGTTCATCTTAGGGCATTTTTTTTCACTACTGTAGTTTCTATGGATTTTATGTTCCGAATCAGTTTATGAGTTTGTTTACTTGGAGCGTTTGGTTTGGTTTCACACAGGCATGAAACCTAAATACACCAAAATGCGCACCAATATACCATGCAAACTTATTGTCTCCTCTGATTGGTCAGGGCTGTCTGGCACAGGAGTATAAATATATATAAATGTTTGAAGAAAGTAAGGTAACTCTTTAATTGGATGGTCCATTTAATGGCCTCGTTGATGCATTTAACTGAATGTCTATTAAATGCAACTTAAACATAATCCTACACCTATCCCTAACCTTAACCCTTAATCAACTCTAAAATCTAATTTTACACCTAACCTTAACTATCAATCAACCCTAAAATCTAACCCTACCCTTAACCCTAACCATTAATCAACCCTAAAATCTAATCCTACACCTAACCCTAACCTTAACTATCAATCAACCCTAAAATCTAACCCTACACTTAACCCTAACCTTAACCATTAATCAACCTTAAAATCTGAACCTACACCTATCCCTAACCTTAACCCTTAATCAACCCTAAAGTCTAACCCTACACCTAACCCTAAACATTAAGCAACCCTAAAATCTAACCCTACACCTAACTCTAACCTTAACCATTAATCAACCTTAAAATCTGAACCTACACCTATCCCTAACCTTAACCCTTAATCAACCCTAAAATCTAACCCTACACCTAACCCTAACCCTAAACATTAAGCAACCCTAAAATCTAACACTACACCTAACCCTAACCTTAAACATTAATCAACCTTAAAATCTAATTTTACACCTAACCCTAACCTTAACCCTTAATCAACCCTAAAATCTTACCCTACACCTAAACCTAACCTTAAGCCTTAATCAATACTAAAATCTAACCCTACACTTAACCCTACCCTTAATCAACCGTAAAATCTACACCTACACCTAACCCAAACTATTAATCAACCCTAAAATCTAACCCTACACTTAACCCTAACCTTAACCATTAATCAACCTTACAATCTACACCTACACCTAACCCTAACTATTAATCAACCCTAGAATCTAACCCTACACTTAACCCTAACCTTAACCCTTAATAACCCTAAAATCTAACCCTACACCTAACCCTAACCTTAACCATTAATCAACCTTAAAATCTTACCCTACACCTAACCCTAACCTTAAGCCTTAATCAACAATACAATCTAATCCTACACCTAACCTTAACCTTAACTATCAATCAACCCTAAAATCTAATCCTACACTTAACCCTAACCTTAACCCTAAATCAACCCTAAAATCTTAGCCTACACCTAACCCTAACCTTAACCCTTAATCAACCCTAAAATCTACACCTAACCCTAACTATTAATCAACCCTATAATCTAACCCAACACTTAACCCTAACATTAAGCCTTAATCAACAATAAAATCTAACCCAACACCTAACCCTAACCATTAATCAACCCTAAAATCTATCTCTACACTTAACCCTAACCATTAATTAGCCCTAAAATCTAACCCAACAACTAACCCTAACTTTAACCCTTAATCAACCTTAAATCTAACCCTACACCTAACCCTAACTATTAATCAACCCTAGAATCTAATCCGACACTTAACCCTAACCTTAACCCTTAATCAACCCTAAAATCTAACCCTACACTTAACCCTAACCCTACCCTTAATCAACCATAAAATCTAACCCTACACTTAACCCTACCCTTAACCCTTAATCAACCGTAAAATCTACACCTACACCTAACCCTAACTTTAACCCTTAATCAACTCTAAAATCTAACTCTACACTTAACCCTACCCTTAACCCTTAATCAACCATAAAATCTACACCTACACCTAAACTATTAATCAACCCTAAAATCTAACCCTACACGTAACCCTAACCTTTACCCTTAATCAACCCTAAAATATAATCATACACCTAACCCTAACCTTAACCCTTAATCAACCATAAAATCAAACCCTACACCTAACCCTAACTTTAACCATTAATCAACCCTAAAATCTAACTCTACACTTAACCTTAACCATTAATCCACCCTAAAATCTAACTCTAACCTTAACCCTTAATCAACCCTAAAATCTAACTCTACCCTTAATCAACCCTAAAATCTTACCCTACACCTAAACCTAACCTTAAGCCTTAATCAATACTAAAATCTAACCCTACACTTAACCCTACCCTTAACCCTTAATCAACCGTAAAATCTACACCTACACCTAACCCTAACTATTAATCAACCCTAAAATCTAACCCTACACTTAACCCTAACCTTAACCATTAATCAACCTTAAAATCTACACCTACACCTAACCCTAACTATTAATCAACCCTAGAATCTAACCCTACACTTAACCCTAACATTAATCCTTAATCAACCCTAAAATCTAACCCTACACCTAACCCTAACCTTAACCATTAATCAACCTTAAAATCTACACCTACACCTAACCCTAACTATTAATCAACCCTAGAATCTAACCCTACACTTAACCCTAACATTAATCCTTAATCAACCCTAAAATCTAACCCTACACCTAACCCTAACCTTAACCATTAATCAACCTTAAAATCTTACCCTACACCTAACCCTAACCTTAAGCCTTAATCAACAATACAATCTAATCCTACACCTAACCTTAACCTTAACTATCAATCAACCCTAAAATCTAATCCTACACTTAACCCTAACCTTAACCCTAAATCAACCCTAAAATCTTAGCCTACACCTAACCCTAACCATTAATCAACCCTAAAATCTAACTCTACACTTAACCCTAACTATTAATCAACCCTAGAATCTAATTCGACACTTAACCCTAACCTTAACCCTTAATCAACCCTAAAATCTAACCCTACACTTAACCCTAACCCTACCCTTAATCAACCATAAAATCTAACCCTACACTTAACCCTACCCTTAACCCTTAATCAACCATAAAATCTACACCTACACCTAAACTATTAATCAACCCTAAAATCTAACCCTACATGTAACCCTAACCTTTACCCTTAATCAACCCTAAAATATAATCATACACCTAACCCTAACCTTAACCCTTAATCAACCATAAAATCAAACCCTACACCTAACCCTAACTTTAACCCTTAATCAACCCTAAAATCTAACTCTACACTTAACCTTAACCATTAATCCACCCTAAAATCTAACCCTACACCTAACCCTAACTTTAACCCTTAATCACCCCTAAAATCTAACTCTACACTTGTCACGTCTGGTGCTGTTAGCTCCTCTGTCCCTTCCACACCAAGCTCTAACGGAGGTTCTCAGGTCAACAACTACACTACCCAGAATGCACCACCCGCTGACATCACGCACTCACCTGATCACGTGACACCTCACCTGCTTCCTCCAGGAAGTCCCGAATACTGATTACTGGCACTATAAAAGAGCACTCCACACAAACACCCATGCCGCGTATTGTAGGTTCTCCTCATTAAATGAACTCTGGACTGTTTCTCGTTTATGGTATGGTTTTGCCTTCATTGCTCTGTTTATTGGTGATTACCCATTGTTTCTGTATCGACTACGTTTACATCTGTTTATTTTATAATAAACATATATTTTTATCAGTATCTACACGTGTCTGCAATTCTGTGCAAACCATGACAACACTTAACCTTAACCCTTAATCAACCCTAAAATCTAACCCTACACCTAACCCTAACCTTAAGCCTTAATCAACAATAAAATCTAACCAAACACCTAACCTTAACCCTAACCCTTAATCAACCCTAAAATCTTACCCTACACCTAAACCTAACCATTAATTAGCCCTAAATCTAACCCTAACTTTAACCATTAACTTAACCATTAATCAACCCTAAAATTTAACCCTAACCCTTACCTAAACTTTAAACCTAACTCTAAACCCAATGCTAAAATGTTAAGATTAGAATTTGCGTTAGAGTTGGATACAGGATTATTTTCAATAGACAATCATTTACTTTCAGTTAAATTGCATTTTATAGAAATGGTGTTAAATGTTAACTGAATGTCAGTTGAGCATTTAGTTAACACCACAAAATCTGATGCACTTTTGCATTTTCAACAGGATAACGCTCGTCTTCATGCTGCTGACGTCTCAATAGCCTCAAAATGCCAGATGTAGGCTAGTCTATTGTTAATCCCATCATGTAGCAGTGAAACTCTATACTCGGGAAGGATGGTGAACAGATTGAAGGATGCTAGCGGTGTTAGCATGTCTGACAAATGAAGATTAGTGCTTAAATAATAATAATGCATATTGACAATTTGAGCTTTGGTAATCCTGGCCATGGTTGCATCAACAGGAGTTCCTTTAATCAAACTGAATCAAGGCCAATCTTTTGCTGGCCTTAGAGCTCTCTCTCTCTCTCTCTCTCTCATTCTTTCCCTCTCACTTTTTCTCTCTCTTTCCTTTTTCGAAAAAAAGAAAAAAAAAAAAGAACAACAACAGCACCCTCCCGCCTGCCGCCCCCCCAACCCTTTCCCCTTGTGTTACGGATGGCTAGCTTTGAAGTGCCGAAGCTTCCAAAATAAAAGACTGAGGCGAGGCCAGCGGTCCTTCAGGGAATGCATTACGGAGCTCCCTCCTCGGTATGCCTGCTTGCATCAGCTCTCCTGATAAGACCGAGGTTAAAGAGCGAGGCACCGCGAGTCAAAGGAGACGGCAAGCTGGCTCTCCATTTGCATGCAGGGACGGTGGTGGTGGGGGTGGTGGTGGTAGGCGGGGCGCAAAAACAGAGCCGGCAAAATTGGGCACGTGCCGTGCCGTGCTGTCGGCATCCAGATCAGAGGATTTTTAACTAGCTTGCACAGGTGGCGCAGGTGCTCGCCCAAAAGAGGTAGACATGCATTAAAAATGCTCCTTTTGTCTGTGATCTGGGTTAGAGAAGGGCAGACACACAGGAAGTGCATCTTACTATTGTACAAGGAATTTAAACAAACAAACAAAGAAACGGCAATATGATAATGTTTGTACCATATCCAGGTGATTGTGTGGGAACCTAAATCTAAAACTCAGGACAAAAAGATTTTCCTCCTATCACTAGTAATGCCCCAACACACCAGGAGGTTGAAGACTAGCACATGCCTCCTCTGATACATGTGAAGTCATCCACCGCCTCTTTTGCCAAGTAGCATCACAGCGCTTTCGGAGGAAAACTCAGCGACTCGGTTCTGATACATCAGCTCACAGATGCCTTGTGCTGATCGCCATCACCCTTTTCAAGTGATGAGGGGAAAGAGCGCCATCTACCCACCCAGAGAAAGAACAAGGCCAATTGTGCTCTCTCGAGGCTCCGGTAGACGTAGACGATGGCAAGCTACATGAACAGGATTCGAACCGACGATCTCCCAAACGTAGTGGCAGCGCTTAGCCCGCTGGACCACTCGGAGCCCTCAGAAAACGGTTGTTTAACATAAAATTGCAAAATCATCAGTTATTCCACTGTCTAGAGTAGATAATATCATTAAAAGATTAAAAAGTATCTGACAAAATCACTGTGAACAAAGGACAAGACTGACTGTCAGTAGTAGGGCTGCAACTAATGATTATTTGAGTTGTATGTAAACCTAAATCTAAAACCCAGGTCAAAAAGAGTTTCAGAAAACTGTTGTTGATTTTTTCTCCCCAATTTACACGGCCAATCACCCAACCCACTCATTAGGACCCTATCACTAATGATGCCTCAACACACCAGGAGGGTGAAGACTAGCACATGTCACCTCCTCCGCCTTTTTTTAAACTAGCTTGCAGCGCGCTCAGAGGAAAATTCAGCGACTCGGTTTCGATACATCAGCTCACAGATGCCTTGTGCTGATCGCCATCACCCTAGGAGTGATGAGCGCCATATACCCACCCGGAGAGAGCAAGACCAATTATGCTGTCTCTGGGTTCCCAAAGACATAGCCGATTGCAAGCTACATAAACAGGATTCGAACTGCTGATCTCCCCATCGCAGTGGCAGCGCTTAGCCCGTTGGGCCACTCAGAGCCCTCAGAAAACTGTTGAAAATATTGTCATTCAGAGCATTTATTTGCAGAAAATGAGAAATGGCTGAAATAATGCAAAGAAACCAAGTTCATATTTATAAAGTTTTAAGAGTTTAGAAATCAATATTTAGTGCAATAACTCACAGTTTATTCACAGTTTTAATGCATCTTGGCATGTTCTCCTCCACCAGTCTTACACACTGCTTTTGGATAATTTTATTCAAGCAGTTCAGCTTCCTCTTGATTATTATATTCCAGAGGTTTTCAATTTGGTAAAATCAAAGAAACTCATCATTTATAAGTGGTCTCTTATTATTTTTTTTTCAGAGCTGTATATTGTATCTTCTATTAATATACTAAAACTATGGTGGGTCTATGAGATTTGGAAACCATTGCATTCTTTTTTTTTATTGTATTTACATTTATTTACCTGCTACTTCTGAGCTTGTACTATTCCGAGCTTTGTTGTTGTTGCACTGCTGGGAATAAGCAGTCTATTCCTATACAGCTGTATCTATAATAACCACCAGGGTAGCAGTATTGTCAGTAGTGACAGGGCCTGTAATTAATATACTGCAACTGTACAATAATCCCATTATCTCTTCATGTTTATTCAGACGGAGATATGAAGCTTTAGAACTGCTTGAAGAACAGAAGCTGGGGCTTCTGTTTACTGCACACCTTCCCTTCCCTCCATGTTTTCTGCTGCTGCTAGTTAATTACCAGTCCTTATATCCTGGCAAATAGAAACAGGAATCGCAGGTACATAAAACACACATATAAAGACACACACACACACACTGCCTCGTCTCTGTTCTTCTGGATTGAAAGAGAACAAAGTCCCATTCAGAGACCGGCGCTCGGCGACGGGGAAGAAAGGGGGTCTCGCTGTCTTCCTCATCCTATGGAGACTAATTATTTTCTCTCTTCCTTGACATATCACTCTATATTTAACAGGAGGGATTTATAAGGTGGCGGAGAAAAAGAGACAGAGAAAAAGAGACAGAGAGACACACACTTGCTACACTTGCTATGATGCTATTTCTTTGTCTTTTCAAGTTTCTGCATCTGTTTTTTTCTTTCCCTCCGTTCTTTAACTCTGACACATTGCATTATTCTAATTCACAGATACCTTTGGTTATTAACGCTCTCGTGACTTTCACCTTTTTTTCATGTCTAAAGTGGTGAGAAATCATCGCTAGCTTCAAATGAGCAACTGCTCTTTTTTGTTCGAACAGTGTACTCTCAACCCTCAGCCTTGAAGATCTGTTTTTTATGTACATATATATAAACAGCTCTGGAAAAATAATAATAAAAAAAATAAGAGAGCACTTAAAAATGATGAGTTTCTTTGATTACAACTAATTGAAAACCTCTAGAATATAATCAAGACGAAGATGGATGAACCAAGCTGAGCTGCTCAAATTTGTGCAGGCATAAAGTTATCCAAAAGCAGTGTGTAAGACTGGTGGAGGAGAACATGCCAAGATACATGATTAAAACTGTGGTTAATAAAAAAAAAAACAGGGTTATTCCATCATCCTCCGTGTTGATTTCTGAACTCTTAAAACTTAAAAAAAAAATGAATATGAACTTGTATTTGCATCTTTTTGGGGTTCAGCCTTTTTCTTCTGCAAAAAATGCACTAAATGACTATTTCTATTTGGAATTTTTGGGAGGAATGTTGTCTGTAGTTTATAGAATAAAACAACAATGTTCATTTTACTCAAACATGTACCTATAAATAGCAAAATCAGAGAAACTGATTCAGAAACTGAAGTGGTCTCTTCATTTTTTACAGAGCTGTATATATACATTATGTACATATACATACATATGCTCAACAATTTGTACGGAAAACCAGTAACGAGCAATTATTTCATACAATCATCTAATCAAGTCAATTGTGTGGCAACAGCCCAGCTCACAAAGAATGTTGCTTTAAGAGTGTTAAACAATGTTTTGAGAAGGTTCTAGAAATGTTAGCCCATAACATTAAAGAAATAATGCCCAGGGTGCACTAAGAAATCAGTATAAGAAATGATTTCTGAATATTATTGTTGACCTTGTGCATCCCTTCATGTCCACAGTTTACCAATATTTTAATGGCTTTGCCTAGCCTGACAATGTATCCTGACATAACACGAAGCAAAAAGTGTTCCACAGTATTACCAAAGTATTATTTGTTGTCAAATATAAATCAAATCCAATGCTCCTGAAAAATATGCATGTTGCAATCAAATAAACACGGACCAGAATCTCTAAGGAATGTTTCTAACATCATCAGCATCTTAGTAAGTAAATTTTTTCACAATAAATTATACTAAATAAAACTTCAAATGTGATGAATAGTTTAATGTGTAGCAGTATAATTGCTGATCTTGTGCATCCCTTCTTGTCCACAACTTAACCAGCTTCTTCTGGCTATTCCTAGCATTAAATGCAGTATCAGTGCATAGAACAAAGCAAAAAGGTGTTCCACGGTGGACGACTTGTTGCTGTTAAGTTAATGTAATCACGAAACTGATTATACTAAATTATACCACTATTTGTTCGGACCCTGCATGTGTTTGGCTGTGATTGCCTGAGAGGTGTTTTATGAGTGACATTATCAGCCGATTCTGATAATAGCACTGTAACCAAAGCTCTCCATGTATTACTCTGACAAATACAGGTAAACTAGCAATGGTGCAGCGCTTACAAGCCAAATAAAAACCAAATGCGACGTCATTAACATGGGAGCCGCTGGATCCAACAGGCACAGTGCAGAAACACCATGTCTCCAATAGGCATATATTTTATGACACTATTATCCCTCGTGCCTACAACCGCATCACAGCAGTGCCAATATTATACATTATAGCACTCCCTCTCGTGTATTATTGCTTAATTAATTAATTAATTTAAGCGTGCAAAATGGTTTAAAGGGTATCAATAATACTGCTGACCTTGTGCATCCCTTCATGACCACAACTTTCCCATCTTCTTATGGCTATGCATAGCATGACATATCAGTGCATAGTGCACCATAACCAAAAAAATAATAATATTGGCTTGTTGCCAAATCTAAATCCAACCCAGTGCTGCTGAAAAATCTGCAGAAATTGCATGCTGCAATCACATCAACATGGACCACCAGAATCTCAAAGGAGTGTTTCAAACATTTTGTAGAATCCATGCAATGAATAATTCAGATTTAATACTGAACAAGTGTGAAACTGAACTGAATTTTTAATAGGCCACACAAAAATATAACTTATACATTTCAAGAACAAGAACAGGCCCATACTCGCATGCTTTTTATCATGACGTATAGTTTGGCAGAAGAAGCGTGTCTCTGTCTCTTTTTTTCTTTTTTCTTTTTTTTTTTTTTTGTCGCCCAAACTTTTTTTCAAACCTCTCTCTCCAGAAAAGTTTCCAGAGCCTCTTCAGACGCGACAAAGACTAATTTGCCGCGCGCCCTGCACAATTTCTCCCACTTCCATGCTAATGATTGATAATGTTTTATTAATGTTTAGATATTCTCCGCTGAGGATCTAAACAAATTGTGGCAATTTAGCCGAGCCCATGCCTGGTATCAATCATAAGCCGCTCGGAATGATCATGCATCAATGCCACTTTTCCCTCTCCCAGGCCTTCTGAAGCTTGAAGCTGCCTGTGTATTTATGACACAAGCAAATGAGTTCCTCCGCATCTTCGCTCTCTCTCCCTCACAAACATATGCAGACGTAAAAAAAACATTTTCCTTGCTAAAAAAAGGAAGGTATTTTTTATATACAACCTCTTTAACTCGACTCACATTAATGCAGATATTTTTAGCCAATGCAATCTGTGAACATGTCCCTCATAACTGCATTCGCAAATGGGAAAACTGTGTACGCAGCAAATGCACTCAAATAATTATGCCAGATATACAGCTGGACAATATATCTTCTTTTCCAGCCAATAAAAAAGCACCATGTCCATCACAGCATTTCCTTACGGAAACACAAGACAAGGTCCAATCAACACAACAAACAAGCTGGGCCAATGTAGACCAAATCTGATTTTAGACATAGCTAGATTGTATTCCAGATTGATTTGTGATAGTGTGGACATCCAGAAAGTACATGAAATCAGATTTTTAGCATATCTAGATTGTATCCAGATTGGTTTGTGATAGTGTGGACAGCTAAACAGTACATGAAATCTGATTCTGGCATTTCTAGATTGTATCCAGATTGATTTTGGATAGTGTGAACAGCCAGAAGGTACAAGAAATCTGAAAACTAGGAACATGTGTTTTATTCCATGATAAATAAAATGAAGTTGTAATTAATCCCTTTAAAACAAGTATATTTCTATACATTGATGTTTCAAAAAGAAAATATTGTGTAAATTTAACTTTACCAGTACTCCCAAGCCTTGAGCAGCTACAGTATATCGTCGCTGTCCTATGAAAAACACTTATCTCCATTTTTGTCGATTTTTAGTTCACTACATAATTTGAACAAACACATTTACACTGTGCCACAATTTCCTGATGAACTGACCAATAGAAACTCTTTAAAACAAACTCTTTTTACACTGACTTCCATTGAAAGGTTACAAGGTTTTTTCTCTCTCCTGTAAAATTGCTGTTTTGGAGATAAGTGTTTTTCGTTGGACAGCGGCGATAGGCGTATTGACATTATGCAGACTGCAACTCCTCGATTTCTCCTTCAATCTTCTGTCCGTCTTTCAACCTCAATCATTTTTCAATTAAAAAAAGATCACCCTGTGAAATTACCCCACGGTGAACCTCCTATTTAGAGCCCTGTGGAAGTACATTATGCATGCTCATGTCTAAAAGCTGATCCATACGGAGTATTAGGATGCCTCTCGCCGAGCTGCGCATCAATACAGTCGGGTTCATATCCGCAGTTCAAACAGATCAATGTTCGTCACCTGGCAAATTATGCCGACGTTGCAGGATAAACACAAACAGCTGCTCGGCTGCTGAACCGTGGAGGATACACAAGTTTTACAAGGTCTGCGAAAGTGAAAGGAGGGAGAAAAACATCGTTTTTAACCGCTTCCAAACGAGAAAAGATCCGCCGCCACCATGTTTAGCGTCTTGTTACTTGGATAATTACACTGTAAACCCATAGCCCATATTTTCTGAGCAGATATACATTCAAACTGAGATCTTTGAATTGAACCAACTTATAATAACTAACTTTAGTCTGTTGCCATTAACAGCTTCTTTTCCATTGGCTTCTGTCACAATCTATTTGCATACTGGGTGTGTCCAACAGTTTCTGACTAACACTCACCATCAGTGTGTAGTGATTCCCCCTGGGCTACCTTAGAAAAAGTAAAATCAACTTCCCCTTTAGTTGTAATAACTTGATGTTCTTACGTTTTCATTACCCATTACTTAACTTTTTTAAGGCAGCCAGTTTCCTCAAATTTTTAAAGTAAATTCACCTTATCCAGGCTTACAGTGTACCTGAACTGACGATTAAAATGCGCAAGCCAATCACAAAGACCAGCGATTACAAATGTTTAGCTACTTTTGTTTAGGACGAAGACGCCTTGATACCCAAAGGCGTCTTACTTCAGAGGACAAAGATGCATCATCTGATACAAAGAAGCTCCAACACCGAGCCCTAATACCGAACAACAAGACCTGCATGCATTTCCCAACATAACAATCTGATCTTCATCAACCCAAACACTGCTGAAAGGAAAACATTCATCTGTTAATCCAGCAGAATAAGCAACTAAGGCTTTGTTCAAACAGGCGTCTCAAATCCACTCGTTTTCAGCACATATGATTGGGCGAGACACACGTGAGGCCCTTTAAAATCCACTTTTTTTATTTTTGTGTTTTATTTTTTAGATATAATGATTACAATACAATATAAATGCAAAGTTTTGCGATACTGTAAGCCAGGAGATACTGTATACTGTGGGCTGAGTGGACTGTTTATCTAAATCAGAACACTGATATCTCTAAAAAAAAGATCTAAACACTGCTATCTAGCACTACTGTCTAACACCAATCATAAAATGTAATCTTATAATTACAAATGTATTTACAAATGTATAAAATATTGCGAAATAAAAAAATATATATTAATTTAAGTGTAAAAAAATAATTTTACAGTCTTAAAATAACATTCAGAAACAGGAAAAATACTGCATTTCACAATAGAGTTAATAGAGTAAATCCATTAACTTATTTACAGTACATAGCATAGAATAATAATTATCCAAAAGTGGGACAAAACAATCACTTAAATATTGCTATGTTCCTCATTGAAAGAGAGAGAGAAAATAAGCAACAATCACACCAGTAAAACTAGACATATATGACTATAAATATATACATTTGACAAAAAGTTTCCTAGAAATCCTAGAAATGGCTTTTTTTTATTAACATTTTCTTGTCCATATTACATCAGTCATTTTGCCATATAAATGTCAAAAAGTAAAGTATTCTGTTTTAAATTAGTGTGGTTATGACAGAAAGAAAGAAATGTAACATAGAAAGGGAGGAGCTACTCACATCTGAAAAAAAAAGGATTAAAAACTTTACGGCATATTACAGTATGTTATGTACACTGGGTTTAGAGCATTTTGACTACAACTCAAGACTTTTAGCAGACAGTGACGGAAGAAATTCCCTACGTTGTCGCTTCGCTGCTTCTTTGCTGCTTCTCTGCGTCGCTACAGTATGAATTTACCTTTAGACTTATTTTAACCCCATCTCTGAAAACGACTGCAAACAGGTCAACCTACAGTAATGTTCCGTTGAATGGGCTTCTAAGGTCAGAAATGCGATTGGTGGCATCACACTCGAATGGAAAAAATCCTGGTTATAAATATATGATCATATGTTCTTCCTGCTGTCCGTGACCTTTCGGGTTCAGCGGGCTGGAGGACCGCAGGTTCTGAGACCGAGCCGGAAAACCAACTCGTCTTTTTTATCTCCAGGCCTGCGAGTCTCAGCGGACGGGTCATCGCTGCGTGACCTGATGAGAACAAAGCCCGGCTTCCTCCGGAGGTGCTCTGGAGGTGGCTTGGGTCGTCGCCACGGCGGCCCACGGAGCCACGGGATCAATCACCGAGGTTCTGGCAGGCCGGGGTGGAAGCACGCCTGCAGCTATAATTGACGACAGCTCCCGGTGCAATGGATGGGCCGGTCGGGCGGCATGATGGAAGAGTTAACCTACTGCGAGGAGCACTCAGGTGTTATCCTGGTAAAGAAGGATCGCACTGCTGGATGTCAGGGTAGCTGGACCTACATGACGGTTACTTTGAACAGGAACGGCATGATTACAGACCTGCTGCCAGGATTTCTTTCAGGTACAGTTTGAGTGGTTCCCAGACTGAATCTACTGTAGAAGGTAAAGCCCATGCTGGTTTACATTATAAAATAGCATCGGAATTTAGAAATAAATCTACACTGATGGGCATGGTGTTCTGGAGGTGAGGTGTGTTCAGGTAAACTTCTGACGTGTTGTTTTATTTTGGCGGAAAAGAACAAAACAAAACAGGTGCACCACTGACCGATTTAAACCCTGACAACAGTCAACAGTCACCCATCTATACCAATGCAGCCGCACCATTCACTAAAAAAGGCTAAAAGTTAAAACAAAAATATGTACAGTTTGAGTGGTGCCCAAACTGAATCTATTGTAAAAGGAAAAATTGTAGATTTCTCTTGAAATTAATCTTTTGATTACTGATTTTCGCTCAGTAATACTTAGCTATGTAGCTGAGCTTTTACAGCTGAGAAAGTAATTAATATTAAAATTTAAATAAGCTAAAATAAGGGACTTCATTAAAAAAAACACATCAAAATTAAACAGTAAGGGTAGAAAAACACTATACATTTTAATTAAGAAGAAATAAAATAATTCATAATAAAAGGTTAAAATGTAATAGCAATAAAACAAAAAAAGAAAAAACTAAGTAGCTAAAATGACATCAAAATGATAAAGAAAGTAAGTAATGGAAATAAAATAAAAGCTAAAACAGAAGACAGAAAGTATAAAAGAACAAAATAAATGAAATAAAAAAGTTAAAAGTCCAAAAGTAGATAATAAATAAAAGAATGAAATGAATAAAATGAATCAAATAAATACAAAGGCTAAAAGGTAAAAGAGAAAATATACAGTTTGAGTGGTGCCCAAACTGAATCTACTGTAAAAGAAAAAATGTGATAGATTTTTGTTTTGGTAACATTCTATGAATGTCAAGTCTGTTCAGTCTGTAAGTGTGTTCAGGTAAACTTCTGGCGTGTTGATATTTTGGGGGCAAAAAAACAAAAACACTGTGCGCCACTGACTGATTTAAACCCTGACAACAGTCAACAGTCACTCAGCCATACCTATGCAGTTGCTCCCTTACAGGGAGACTCGCTTTTTATGACTGAAGCTGCCTAAAACGTGAGTTTTCGCCCCTTTCGCCTTTGTTCCCAAATAGCTATAACCTGATAAGATGTTTCAAATATTGAACATTCAAAAGACGTAATTCAGACATCTGTTTTCAACATTTCAAAATTAATCTTCAGAAAATATGGAATTAAAAAGTCTTCATTGTTGCTAAAATGTCTATTGTAACCCAACATCCAAATGATGACAGTAGTAGACATTTCATGCCCATCGTAGACATTGAAAATGTGTCTTTTTTTAAATGTCCATTATTGACATTGCAAATATTGGAAACATGCCATCAGTTTATAGCTATTCAGAAACAAAGACGAGAGGGAAAAACTCAAATTTCTCCCAAATTCCAAATAGAACTATTGTCATTTAGAGCATTTATTTGCAAAAAATGAGAAAGCACAGCTTTCAGACCTCAAATAATGCAAAGAAAACAAGTTCATATTCATAAAGTTTTAAGAGTTCAGAAATCAATATTTGGTGAAATAACCCTTATTTTTATTCACAGTTTTCATGCATCTTGGCATCATGTTCTCCTCCACCAGTCTTGCACACTGCTTTGGGATAACTTTATGCCTGCACTTCTGGTGCAGAAATTCAAGCAGTTCAGCTTGGTTTGTTTTGGTGGTTTGTTATCATCCATCTTCCTCTTGATTATATTTTAGAGGTTTTCAATTTGGTAAAATCAAAATAACTCATCATTTTCAGTGGCCTCTTATCATTATTTTTTATCCAGAGCTGTATATATATATATATATATATATATATATATATATATATATATATATATATATATATATATATATATATATATATATATATATATATATAATAAGTACTAAGAGCTTTCTTTTACAAGAATTTGTCTTGTTTTACGTAGTGTAGATACGAAGTGCAGATACTTGATTAACATCCAGCTTGGTTGCTTCTAAATCACGCTGCTACAGACTTAATGGAATACAGTACTTCTATATTGGTAAAGTTGTGACAGCAGCCTGATTAAAAAAGTCCAAGGGATTCCATTTAAGCAAAGCAAAACTTCAGAACACCTAATAAAGGAAGAGCTAGAGATAAAAGAAAATGTGCAATTATGCATGATAAAAAGCCCCTTCGTATCATTTATTTATGCGGAGTTCCAGCCACGCTTTGAGCGCAGTAGGAGTCATAAACTGAATATACGGCGGCACATGCAGTCCCGAGGAAAACGTATAGCAGCCACTTACAGCTACGGCTACGGCTACGTGCAGAAGTTATGGCCACGTCTGTCCTCCCACATACTGATCGCTAATGGTCGGGATGAGGGCAAAGGTTCAACTTTTCAAAAATAATTAGCATGTGAGCACGAGGTATTTGGGAAATATGTTTGGCCGGCCCTTCAGTCCCCAAATGCGGAATCAATATGGAGAGAATTAATGTCTGACTTAATAAGCCACTTAAACCGCTCTTAATAGGAAAGATAAAACCCCATTGAACTCTGCAAGGTAATGAACATTTTTTATCTGTTCCAAGTTGCCACGGCTTTATTAGCAGCGAGAATTAAAGGGGCCACTAAAGAAGACACTTAAATCGGCGCTGGAATAAATTTAGCACCTGTAAACATTAGCGGTTAGCTCGCCGGGGCGTGCGCTCGTCTCCGCGAAAAAAGCCAGGCCTAGCTCCGGGACTCCCGCCTTTACTTTGGGCTTCCTGTTTTGCTCCACTTATTATTTATGCAAAGACTTCTCAAAGGCGAGAGCTCGGAGCGAGCCGTATCAATAGCACCAGGCTTAATCTATCATTTATCTTGATTAGCTTTGACGGTAATGAGTCAGGCGTCTTGTCCTGTCATTGTTCTGAGCATTCGGATTCGACTTTGAAGAATTATCACAGAACCAATTAATAAAACATCTGTTCTGACTTAATACAACGAGGGGAAGGAAAGGGGGAGGAAAGAAAACCAAGCCAGAATTGTTTTCACAGCAGTTTAACAAATTTAACAAATAAAATGCACGAAATAAAGGCTTACTCACCTTCTCACACTCATAACTCTCAACATGTTTCTTCATTAGCTAGAGTTCCACATTATACTGTATCTTTTTGTACAGTTGCTTTTGTTGTTGTGTTATTTGTTTGAGCCGTCCGGTTCGACCAGAGGAGGATGGGTTACTTACTCAGTTCTTTAAACATCTTTTAAACATCTTCTATTGTCATCATTTGTATGTTTTGTGTTGTAATAGATGTTTTAATGTCCATCAAGACTTTTTAAATTCAGGATTCTCTGTAGTTTTCTTTGGAAACGTTGAACACGGATGTCCAAATCACGCCTTTTGGACGTGTCTTTGCTCTGTAGGATGGTTTCCAGCTTAAAAGCTGTCAAATACAGCTCTGGAAAAAAAAACTAGTTTCTGAATCAATTTCTCACGAATTCCAAATAAAAATATTTTTATTTAGAACATGTATTTGCAGAAAATGAGAAATGGCTGAAACAACAAAAAAGATGCAGAGCTTTCAGACCTCAAATAATGCAATGAAAATGTTCATATTATCAAGGTTTAAGAGTTCAGAAATCAATATTTGGTGGAATAATCACAGTTTTAAACATGCATCTTGGCATGTTCTCCTCCACCAGTCTTACACACTGCTTTTGGATAACTTTATGCCTGCACTCCTGGTGCAAAAAAAAATTCAAGCAGTTCAGCTTGGTTTGATGGCTTGTGATCATCTGTCTTCCTCTTGATTATTATATTCCAGAGGTTTTCAATTTGGTTAAATCAAAGAAACTCATAATTTTCAGTGGCCTCTTATTATTATTATTTTTTTTTATCCAGAGCTGTATATACTAAATACTAAGAGCTTTCTTTTACAACAAGTTCCTCCTAAGGTTTCTAATATTGGAAAATCAACTGGGAAAATCTGCTAACACAAACACATCCATGATTGTTTTTTAAGCGAATTAGCTAATGCCTTTTGCGCCTTTTTGTAATTTTTTTTTTTTTTAATCTATAAATCGGTAAAATAGAGCCCTATTTGTCCACAAAGGGGGCTTGTAGCCAACAAAAACTCAAAGAAACTCAAGGAACAAGACTTGCCTTTGTTTAATAGCCCACCACTGTCCTCCCACAGCTTACTGAGATCCAGTAATTTTGTGCTTTTTGCCTAGACCTTATAATGTGTAATGTAAAAATATGCTTCAGAGCATATTTTGCCCCAATAAAACGCTTTTTGACAGCGTCCTTGATCATTACTACATCTCTGACATTTGTAAACCAAACCAAACCCTGTTTAAATCAGGTAAAAACAATGGTAGAGTTGTGATTATTATAGGTGTAGTAAACACCTTCTTCAGCGTAAAGAGAGTCTATGTATATATCTCCATGACACTATCAGTACAATGATGGCGCCGCCCAGAGATTTACCAGCACGATGGGATGTAAACAGTGGTTTTTAATGAACTTCTTGTCCAGTTTTAAGGTTCTTAATGCCTCGTTTTAAGTGGTGGAGCTCTACCAAGGAGGTGTGGGGCTACTTTGAGCCTGGATACCGGTGCAAAAAGCGATTTATGGGGGCAAAATATGTCGCAAAGCGGCTGTTGTACAGAGTGCTTGGCAAAAAGCACAAAATTACAAAATTAATAAAATAAAATCAAAATAAAATTTTTATCACCAGAGTTTTCCTTTAAGATATGAACGTGCCAAAGTCAGAGCTCCCCTGGCTCTTAAAGAGTATGGCAACTGATTGGCTCATTTCAAGTTACGCCCAAAACATACCCACGATTCATTTAGAGAATTAGTACATGCCTTTTGCGTGTTTTAAGCTGTGCAATGCGTATTTTTTGTGCCCTCATGATGCCCAAGACACAGCAACATGACCTTAATCAAGCTGCATGATACGCAATTGACCGGAGCACTCTGTAAATCGCTAAAATAAGGCCCTAAAGTCCACAAAAGGGGCTCCTAGCCAACAAAAAACTCGAAGGAACTCAAGGAACTAGTCACCAGAGACCCTTTAATGGCCCAGATTGGCTGTACCTCTCTGTTGAGATGGACTCCAAAAGAAGCTGCAGACCGCCTGTCAAGGGGGGTCCCTGGGGTGCCCAAGGGGAATCTCATAGGTTTCCACTACATTGCTTCAATGAATTCTTATTTATCCAGCATTTATCACCTTTTCTTTTCTTTTCTTTTAGGAACGTTCGTACTGTCTGAGGTAAAAACCAATTACCTCAGTGTTTCACATTAGAATTAGATCAGATGATCCACAACCGTACCTCCATCCTGAACTGCTGGAACTAATAACCCTATTAATGAAGGCTTGGCCTCAGCAGCAGCCGCAGCCTCAGCCTCAGCCTCAGCATTCTGTAAACACAGTGTTAGAAAGGCAAGTGAAGCACACACTGATTCGCTGGAGATCCACCTGCTTATGATTTTCTAGTGCGCTGGCAGAAGCTGCCAGGATGCCCCCCGGGGCCTGCGATTTCTGGATGGAGAGACAAACTTTGTTTGGTAAATTATACAGGGCTGCAGGGGGAAGGGCCGTCCCTTAAGCAGATGGCTCCTTTCGCCGTAATAGGAGCTCAGAAAGCTGGATAATGCTAAATTTTAACGAGTCGAATGCCACCCTGTCTCCTCTCTCTCTCTCTCTCTGCATTCTGGCCTTCGTTTACTGCTGTCTAACAGCTCCAGTCTGGGATTTCACACAACAAATATTGTGACCAGTCAAAATCTGGGCTAATCAGATCAACAATGCAGGCGAGAGCAGATTACTGTAAGAATGCCTGTTAAAACACTGCAGATCAGAGCAAGATTAGAGCTGCACTAGGAGAGGTCGATATAAACCTAAAATAATCACAATACTTCTGGGTAATATGGGAAAATCAACTGGAAAAAAATATATACTTTTAGCTATAGAAAAACAGCTAAAAGTACAAACAATTACTAACCACCTTCAGACAGCCTGCCACTGTTTTTGCTTATTTTAGTTTTTGATGATTTCTGGGATTTTTTTTTTTATATATTATATGTTGGGTATGTTTCAGATGTCTTTTTAACTTTCCTTTATTGTTTATTTTTATGCATTTATTTATTTTCTTTTATTGTTTGCAATTTCTTTTATCATTTGCTTATAAACATGTTATTGCTTTTTTATATTTTACTCTTTTATGTGTTTAGTTTGATTTATTAGATTTCTACCCATTTCTACTCTTGTTGTTATCTAATTTGTTTTAGATCTTATTACATAGTATCTTATATATCTTGTTAAAATGCAGTTTTCATTTATTTACTTATTCATTTTCTATGACATATTGCTTATTTATATTTTTATATTCTCTTTAATGTGTTTAATTATTGATTAGTTTGTTTTTCCTACCCATGATTTTATGATTCCTACCCCTAAACTCTTATTTTTTTTATCTAATTTGTTTCAGATCTTATCACATAATGTCTTATATATCTATATATCTTATTAAAATGCTGGTTCCTTTTTTATTTACTCTTTTTTTTTATTCTTTTTCTATGACAATCCCTTCCCTATCTATTTACTTGACTACACTGTAAACGATAACCATTCTCAATGTACTCTTATAATAGTTTCTAATAGTATATGTAATAGTTTAAATAACGGTATATAATAAATGTTGATAGATTGATTGATAATTGATGTATTAATACCAATATTCTTTTTTTTTTGACCTGGCAACCCCACCCACCCCCCCCTCCCCTTCTTCAGAGGATTAATACTGATTCACTGCACCTGTGACTGATTACCCTGCTTGTATTTAAACCCTCTTTGCCTCTTTACTCCATTGCGAAGTATTGCCAACTGCTGTCAGTGAATACCAAGTGCTCCATTCTTCCCTACTTTCATTTCATTTCCCTGTTTCATTCCTAACTCTCCTGCTTTGGTTTTGACCCTTTTGGTTTAATTATTTAGATTTCAGTACAATAATCAACAATAGATATAGTAATGCACAGATGCTGCATGGATTGTTTTTTTATTTTTTATTTTTTTGCATTTTTAAACAAAGTTTTAAAGTTCAACAGGGTAACAAAAGTGGTTCCTCTGTTGCATCACTTCAAGGCCCATTTGTGCCCCCCTTTATTTTTGAGAGAATGTAGTCTATTCATTAAAACTGCCCCAGCAGAAAACAGGTTACCCCCTTCCTTCTTTAAAAAAAAAAAAAAAAAAGCTTACAATTGAAAAGTTGTGTTTCCAGAGGCGCTGCATTACTCTTCTTCAGTATAACTGCTGGGGCTTTATATGCTTGTGCTTCTGGGTGTAAAATAAGCCAACTGATGACAACCTGCTCCACCCCTTAAGACACACGGCCCTCTGATCAGCTAACCAAGTAGGAATTTCTCAGCATCCTCATAAATCATACGGACTATACTTCCATTAGGGCCCAGAAGCCCAGCTTGAATTCTGTCGCCACTTTCCCCTGACCTGAAGACAGCAAATTTAGCTCTGTCCTACAGTAGAGGCTCTCCTGGGCTCTGGGATGACAGATTTAAGACCAGCGGCTAGCGCCGGAGTTATTTAGGGCTTCTTTCAATGGGCTCCCAGCTTCAACCAGCAATATGGAAGCTAACCAGATGCCATTATTCAAAGACCCATATGAAATTAGTCCGCTCTTCTGGGCCAGCGTGCACATGAAGTCTGCGTCTGTGGGTTTACAAGCAGATTAGGGAAACATCAATATATCATAAATATTAATATGTTAAATTCTTGTTATTCAAGATACAAATAAAAATAAATAAATAAATAATAATGTAATAAAATCATATTGTAATCTGAATGCTTACAACTTACTTCCAAAAAAATAAATGAATGTGTAAATGTCCTTTTGGTTTCTGGAAGGATGACGCTTAACAAAGTACAGGGTGTGCTTCCCGTAAGCCTCAGAACTTCGTTAACTCGTACTTAAGATTGATCAATAATCAAAGAGTGTCTCCAAGTCTGTGCATTCTGTAACCAGGCTGTTACTGTGGCATACACGCACCTATATCCATATATTTCCATGCTTTTGATGCATTTTTTGGAAAATCCCTGGTAGTGTAGGTCCAGTGCACAGGACACCTGTGGTGTATTTAATTACACCTACATGTATTGTAAAGGGGACTCTGCGGTGAATATGCAGGTAATATTTAAGAATATTTAATAATCAGGTGCTTCTAACCAACATTGTTGCCGATCATCTGGGCAAACTCTTCTAAAATATATCAAAAGTACCAGTCACAACTTCAATGTTCAATGTTTTTCTACATTGTAGATTAATATTGAAAACATGAAAACTATTCAGTGACGCATATGGAATTATCTAGTAAAGAAACATATATAGACATAAAGGAACATACACTGAAAAAAATAGTGTACTTGATCTACTTAAAAAAATCATGGCAACTTTTTGCATCAGATAATTAGGTAGATCAAGCAAGAGTAGTCATTGTATTTACTACTTAATTTTCTCAAGTAGGGCTAACATACTTTTTCAGGTAGTGTCAACTTAAAAGAGTCCATTGACACTACATGGGAAATTTAAGTATTTAACTTAATTTTCTCTTGTACACTGCTGACTTAAAAAGCTGAGTTAACTCAACTTAAGTGTTTCATTTGTCCTTTTTAAAAAAATGATCTGTTTAGTCAAATAAACTAACAATTCATCTTTATTTTAACACACACTTTCAAGTTAATAAAACTTTAGTAATATTCACATAACTTATCATTTAAAGTTAACTATGGGTATTCTCAACATATTTAGTATATTATTATTTAACTGCCAACACTGACAGTACAATACTGGAGCAATACAGGAGTAAACTCAGTAAAGAGTGAACTCTGTAGCTTAAAGCCAGCATACTGTGATCATTAGAAACACAGAATAAAGTTAATGTGCTCTTACAGCTCTACAACACTAAGGCCTGCCAATCAACATGTATATTATAATTACTGCACAGCCAGGATAAGGGAGCTTTGGGCAACAGACAACACAAAGATGGTAAGTAAGGGAGAGACCACACCCAATATGCTAATATATGGTACCAGGAGCCTATAGGAAAGCTGAATGAAGCAACACTGTAGAAAGAGCATTGACACAGGTAGTGACTAAAACCCTAGTAAATATAACAAGACTTTTGTTTGTTGTGCAGGTGCACCTAAAAGATTTGTTGGGATTACATAAATAAATTATATTAAGGAAAAAATACACAATTTTATCAAAATTTAAATATCAAAATATATATAATGTTGATGATTACAGCAAAGTTCTTTGTTTTTAGGGTGTAATAGTGAATAAATACTGCATATTGGCAGTGTTGAATCGATGTTTGTGGATCGATTGAGCGCGCTGTGTCGGGGGGAGGAGTCAAGAAAGACTTTCTTTAACCTCGTTCGTTAATTTTTACTTTGTGAAGCTCTTTGGGAAACACTCGTAGAACTGTCTCATTCTTTACTCACATCATTCGTTAGTTCATTGGTTATTCGCTAAGATTGATGGTTTTCAGGAAACCCACCCCAGATTTGTATAAAATGTCGTAGAAACATTGTAATTACAGAAGCAGCCTGAAAACATTTTATTTCACCTCTTACAGATGCACAGTTATCTATTTACTGTATGTCATATTCATGTTGTTCCAAATAAATACTGATATTTTAACACTAAATATAAATTTTAATAAATTCTGAATCAATACTAAACCCAGTCAGGACCTCCATCCATAAAATATAAACAGGGATAATTATAAGACCTGTGAGATCTAAGGAAGGAGGATGTTACAGTCTTGACCTCAGTGATGTATAATTGAGCTCTGCATCAATAATACAGAGCTTCGTGAACAAAATGGAGAGCGCACTCAGACAGCGCAGACATGTACGATTTAATTACTATGCTGCCGTTCACCATGAAAAATATAGTATAAAATACTGCCAAATATTTTATATTGTACTAAAATACTAACACATACTGGATATAGTACTAAAATTACTGTAAAATATGAAACAATACAGAATATATTATAAAATACTGACAAATATTTGATATTGTACTAAAATACTAACACATACTGGATATAGTACTAAAATTACTGTAAAATATGAAACAATACAGAATATAGTATAAAATACTGACAAATATTTGATATTGTACTAAAATACTAACAAATACTGGATACAATACTAAAATTACTGAAAAATATGAAACAACACAGAATATAGTACTAAAATACTAACAAATATTTAATATAGTACTAAAATACTAACAATACTGGATATAATACTAAATAACTGAAACTTGTCAAATAATACAGAATATAGTACTAAAATAGTAACAATTATTTTATATATTGCTAAATTCTAAAAATATATTTTCTATTGTACAAAATACTAACAAATACTGGATACAATACTAAAATTACTGAAAAATATAAAACAACACGGAATATAGTATAAAATACTAACACATATTTTATATTGTACTAAAATACTCACAAATACTGGATATAGTACTAAATAACTGAAACTTATGAAATAATACAGAATATAGTACTAAAATACTAACAAATATTTTATATATTGTTAAATACTAAAAATATACTAAAATACTAACAAATACTGGATATAGTACTAAAATTACTAAAAAAAAATGAAACAATACAGAATATAATACTAAAATACTAACAAATATTTTATATATTGCTAAATACTAAAAAACATAATTTATATTGTACTAAAATACTACCAAATACTCAATATAGTAATAAAATTACTAAAAAATATGAAACAAAACAGAACATAGTACTAAAATACTACCAAATACCGCATATAGTACTAAAATTACTAAAAAATATGAAACAACACAGAACATAGTACTAAAATACTAAACAAAAAATTTAAATTATACTTGTACAAACACTGAAAATGATGTATATAATAAAAACATAATAAAATTATACTGGGTATAGTACAAAAGTACTAAATGATTCTGAAAAATACTGGATGTAGTACAAACATACTAAAATAGTAACAAATACTGAATATAATACAAACATGCTAAAAAATACTAAATAGAATACTAAAATACTGACATTATACTGACAAATACTGGATTACATGAACATAAACAATACTGAAAAAAAATGGATTTAAGGTATCTTAACCTTAAAATTAAAACTTAAAACAAGTCTAGGGTTTAGTTGAGCAACTTATTTATTATTTTAATCTTTCTCTCTTAATAACATAAGTAAGTAATATAGAAGCATAATAACAGTAATATAGAAGCATTTCAAATATATGCAAATACAGAACTCAACAGCACTAAACTAGATTAAAGTACATCTCTATACAGCAGAACTAACTTTATGGAAGCATCCTAAAGAGAACAATGGCACATGCCCTGATATAAATTTAAATTGAACTAAATCAAATGGCCTCTTCCATGGTCATAAACTCCTGAATTATTCAGGAACAGATGAGCATGTAAAGAAAGTTTGTTTTCTAACTTTTAGCAATGAAACAGCACTTTCGTTGCTTGAACATAATTGTGTTTATTTGTTGTTTACCATGAATGTGAACAAACATACATTATATGGTTAGTGTTCATCGTTTAAATTCATAGCCATAAATAGACGTAAATCTGAGACGCAATTGTGTTGCAGAGGTTTTAGTGTCAAAAAGCAATTGAGGTTTTAGTGTCTGAGTTCTAGATGTCACATCGTACAGCTCTCAGACTGGCTGTTGTAAAGGCAACAGCCATATGCTACAATGCTGATCTGCAGCCTTAAGTCAAAACACAGTAATTCAGCCGCCGCTTTATCCGTCTGGATGAAAAGACTCCCAGGTGGTTTTCATTCCCCACTATAACCACAGAGGGAAGACAAACATTTGACTGGTAAGCCTCCACTGCGCAGACTACCATATGACACTGCATAATTTCCAATAATTATTCAGGATCTGCAGAGCCCTTTACAAAGGCCTAATCTGAGCGGCTTTTGATCGAGGAACCAAATCCAAACACAATCTCATCAAACCCGACATCGACATGGTGTGACACGGTGTGTGTTCAAAGAAAGGCTTTTTTTTAATATATTCCTCACCGCTGAATAATGTAGGTGTGATGGAGTTTGTTCTCAGCTGCTTTCATGGGTCCCTTTATCCTTGCTTTTTGGACCGTTAAAAAGAAAGTCGGGCTGCGAGGGCCTGCCGTAATTTCATTCTTACGGTTGGCATAAGGCTTTGAAATGTCCCAGGTGACAACTTTTTGACTTTTGACAGTGACATGCACGACAAAAGGGCATGACCGCCAGTTGCGCTTGTGATGTACGTACGTAGAAACGACACAAAACATAGTGGAACAGTCAAGCAACGGTTTGAAACACTGGGTCATAGAATTAGATCCTTGCTGATGGTTACTGTTTCCAGCACAACTATGCAGTCCCAATCGTGCCAAGAGTTTTGGTGTGTAAGTCCAGGTCAAGTCTTAAACCTTTGGGGTGCAAGGTCAGGTCAAATCTTGAAACACTGGGGTGCAAGGTCAGGTCAAATCTTGAAATTCTGGTTTGCAAGGTCAGGTCAGATCTTGAAACTCTGGGGTTCAAGGTCAGGTCAAATCTTGAAACTCTGGGGTTCAATGTCACGTCACATCTTGCAACTCTAGGGTGCAAGGTTAGGTCAAATCTTGAAATTCTGGGGTGCAAGGTCAGGTCAAATCTTAAATCTCTGGGGTTCAAGGTCAGGACAAATCTTGAAATTCTGGAGTTCAAGGTCAGGTCAAATCTTGAAACTCTGGGGTTCAAGGTCAGGTCAAATCTTGAAACTCTGGGGTTCAATGTCACGTCACATCTTGCAACTCTAGGGTGCAAGGTTAGGTCAAATCTTGAAATTCTGGGGTGCAAGGTCAGGTCAAATCTTAAATCTCTGGGGTTCAAGGTCAGGTCAAATCTTGAAACTCTGGGGTGCAAGGTCAGGTCAAATCTTGAAACTCTGGAGTGCAAGGTTAGGTCAAATCTGAGACAATTCTCAAATCTCTAGGGTATGATTCTAAGTTGAATCTCGAGACTAGGTTGCAAGAACAAGTCTCAAAAGTCTCAAGTCTCTGGAAAACAAGTTCCTGACCAATCCTTTTGAGTCTGTGGGTTGTTAGTCCACGTCAATTCTTAAGTCTTGGGTGTAAGTCAAAGAACAATCTTAAGCCTCTAAAGTGCGAACCCAAGTCAAGTCTGAGACAAGTCTAAAGTCTGTAGGGTATGAGTCTAAGTTGAATCTCGAGACTATGGAGTGCAAGAACAAGTCTTAAGAGTCTCAAGTCTCTCGGCAACAAGTTCATGACCAATCATTTTGAGTCTGTGGGTTGTTAGTCCAAGTCAAATTAAATCGTAAGTCTTGGGTGTAATTCAGAGACCAATCTTAATCCTCTGGGGTGCAAACCTAAGTCAAGTCTCGAGTCTCCATAGTATGAGTCCAAAGATCTTGAGTCTCTGTTGTGCGAGTCTGAGACAAGTCCCAAGTCTCTAGTGTATCAAAGAGTCAAAGGTGAAGTTCATGACAAATCAGTCTTAAGTTTTCTGTGTTGCAAGTCTGAGATTTTTTTCTGTAGAGAAAAAAGTTACTTGAGGCCTTATCCAACCTGATCCTCCTGGCACTGCAGTATGCATGATTGCTGCTGCTTATCTGTCTGACACTCCTGGGTAATATACCTATTTATTACCTATTTATATGAAAGCATACCCGTGTTTAAAATCTGAGTTAAGTCGTAAATCGGTCAACATGCAACTCAACATGCAAGGTACGTTCCACTGACTAGAATCAAACCGCAGAAAACCACAGCTATTTAAATCTATATCTCCACTGTCAAGTATAATCTCGCCTGTATTTTGCCCATTACAAATATTCCAGAGCTGTCCTTTGCTCATAAATGGCATTGATTTGAGCCGCGCGCTCTTTATCCTCTTTAATATCAGTTGCATTTTTCGTCTCCACTGACACCATCTCCAGTGTGTGATCTATCTCCACTCGAGCTCAGAATAGATTGCCTGCAATTTTCGCTTTAGCATAGAGGGCCGCCTCCTCACTGGCGTGTCTGGATTAAATGAAATTGCCTTCACTGTACGAGTCTGGTCACTCGCATTTGCAAAATTGCTGATATCCTTATTTGCGGGAGTATGCTGGTCGTGGTGCACCGGCCTCAGCAAAGCGCATTATGGTGAAGTCTCTGGGAGAGTTCATGGCCGAACACTCACTGTGATGTGCACCTTACGGTTTAAAACCGCTTGTGCCGAGGTGTCCTGTCCTTCCTTTATGAAGAGTGAGATACAATTACTTAGGCTGGGGTCTAATGCTGTCAGCTTGCTCACTTTTGCCGAGAAGTAAATTACACCTCCGACTCCGGCGTTTAATCTGATTTAGGCTCAACCTACACCTCTGGACGCCTTTCGCCCACCTGCAGCCGTAATGAGATAAAAATTGCAAAGTCGATCGCTTCACACTGTAGCTGAACTGCGAGAGCAAGCCTCCAATCTTGCAATTAGTGGTTGTCCTTAACATGCGCATGTCGATTGCTTTCAGACGTAATTGGTGTTTAATTGCCAGGGAACTTCTCGGCAAATGGATACATTACCAGAGGTTTAGCATAAATCGAATTGATGGGTAGGGAGTCCGATGTCAAGGACTACACCTACTAGACAGTGCGGCCAGTAGAAAAACAGTATAAATAAAAAGCTTAGGGAATTCTCTTGATTGCAATGCAGGAGGATCAAACGGCATTGTCAACCTCAGTGGTGGTACTAATGATGCTCTTTGTACCTTCCCTCTAAACTGAGACCCTTCAAGCTTTAGAATAAAGTCATCCCAAGCCCTCAATGGTCGATACCGAAGAGCTGCCTACCGAGATGACATCGTACTCACATAAAAATCCAAGCACAAACAATCTAGTCAGTCAGCGCTTGGCCGTTGTCAAGATAGAGAAAAGCTGAGAGTGGTTGTGAAAAGCATTCCCTCTACTTCCCCCCGCGGATGCCGGCCGGAGTCAAAAAGGATGAAAAGTAAAATACGAATGACACCCGCAAGAGGTTTCTGCCCGTCACGAGTAGCGGAAGAGCAGACAATGTGATAAAACGGAATTCTGGCAGCGCAGGAATCATGAGGGTAATGCTGCTCAAATGACAGCACTAACACTGATTACATCCCCCACCGCCATCACTCACACTGTGGCATGCGCCGCGCCAGGTACCCGATACATCCAAGGTGTCCAACATAATTGCGGCTCTCCGGATGGAACAGAATTTATACGTCGTCAACATATATATCACACGTTCTCCGTTTATTTTTCTATTATCTTCCTTTCTCATCCCGAGCAAGAAATCATCCTCTGAATCTTCCAAATCACCTTCTACGCAAATTGGTTCTTGTAATTACGTGATATTTAAGGCATATAATTACGGTTCTGCTTGTTCTGCCACAAAAATCCATTATGTCGCACAAATTGCCTCTCTATGTGGTGTCTTCTATTTACGGCAGGTTTACGTGCGGCGCCCGTCCTTTGTCTTGCTGTTGTTGCTTTGCGGTATGTTCAAGGTACATCAAATAGTTATTTATCTCGGCGTAGTTCTGAAATACGTAATGTAATAATTCGAGTTACATGGTGAAATAATGACATTTTCATTAGAAAATACACTCGGAAAATACACTCGGAACACTCGGTACGATCAAGTTCAATTCTGCACTTCCAACAGTAAACATTATGAGTGAAAAAAAAAAGTTTTATCGCTCTACAAAAAATCTGTTTAATCAAAAGAAAAATCATCTTCTTATGAAAACAAATATAGCATTAACACTTCATATTAAGTGTCTCTAGCAACTGTTTAGTTACACATTACAAATTCATGTAATAACATTGTAACTACTGGTAAAGTACATATTGTTATAGATGTGTCATATGAACTTTTGTAGAAAAAATAAAAACATGATACAAAATCCAGTGTACATAATTTTGAATAAAACAGAAAACTGAAAGAAAGTAATTTTATTATTATTATTAAAAAATAATAATAATAAATCATATATTGTTTAAAATTTAAATAATGGAAATAAACTGAGCTTTAGAATTGGATTTTTTAAAAATAGCCATTTCTAAAGCCTTGTAGTCTGTAGTAAAGCAGTTTTAGAACACATCATGTTACAAAACACTTTCATCATAATAACTAGAGAAAGAACCAAAACTCAGAGAACTCTGTAACTATTAAAATATAATAATATAAGTATTTTCTTTAGAGAAATTACAGAAAACGCCAGAGAACAGCAAGTACTGTTTTCTACACCTTCAAAAGACTCTTGGAATCTGGAGGAAACTGATACAGGAGGAAGAGTCACAACTGGCTAACCTACATGGCAACGGCACCAGTAATCAGCAGTAATAAAGTTATTGCTAAAATGAGAAAATAGAAACTTTTGCCTAGTAGTGTGTCTATGGATTATATTTGCATTTAATCCAACAGATGAATAGATCTACCTCTAATAAGGTATTGGCATTGCTTCTGCACCCTGAAGTATCTCAGTAAATCAGACTAGACATAAATATTCAAGAATTTTAATGCAACTTTGTCCAAATAAAAAAAAAGAAGAAAAAAAAGAATAACACATTTCTCTCAACATTGAGAAATGATGGATATACCTGGGTATTTTTTTTTTTTTTGTTATATACATTTTGATGTGTTTAAACCATGGGGGACCAATGGAGTTAGAGCTTGACCAATATTTAAAAAGTGTAACTTATGTTAATATTGATTGTAATAATAATAAAGCCAGAGAACAGCAAGTACTGTTTTCTACACCTTCAAAAGACTCTTGGAATCTGGTACAGAAAACTGGTACAGGAAGAGTCACGTCTGGCTGACCTAAATGGCAACAACACCTTTAGCCTTTAGCTTAGCTTAGCATTAAACTAAGTCTCAGCAGTTTCAGCAGTGAAGAGAAGAATTAGAGGTCTGACAGGTAAAAGTAATCGGCAGTAATAAAAGTAATTGCTAAGACCAATAGAGTATATGGTATTTTTACATTGTTTTTTTTTTTTTACATTTAATACAACAGATCGATTGATCTACCTCTAATCTGACATTGGTTCTGCACCCTGAAGTATCTCAATAAATCAGACTAGACCCAAATACTCAAGAATTCATGAAGAAATATCTAAATATCTAATATACAAAGTCTAAAGAAAGCATAGTTTTGTTTGTTTTAATGCAAAAACGTTGACAAGTGAAGTAATCAGCAGTAATAAAAGTCATTGCTAAGATCAATAGAGTATGTGGATTATGTTTTTTACATTTAATCCAACAGATGGATTGATCTGCCTCTAAAAATCAGTAAATCAGACTAGACCCAAATATTCAAGAAGAATATTTCATGAGGAAATATCTAAATATTGAATATCCTCTTGAGACCCAGTGTCCTCATACGGGGACATTACATTTTTCTGCTTCTCTGCACCAAGATACATTTTTTAAAACATTGACCCTTTGGCCTCATATGGAGACACTGCCCGTTCCATCTAGTGGTCACAACATGATGACATTACACTTAATTGGTTAAACACTAATTGGCAGGAAGCCCAGTCAAAGGTTTTTACAGCCATTCCAGACAGAAACATGGGCCAGGTAAAATGATCCTTCACTTTTATGTTTGAAATAAGTTTATTTTATTTTTTGTAGAAGCTAACGTTTAGTTCTTGCACTGATTTCGTCTTTCTGATGCCAAATGGAAAGGGTATTTTTAAAATGTTAAAATAAACCACCATCCCCACATGAGGACACTGTTTTTTGTTGTTGTGTTTTTTTTGTTTGTTTTTTTTTGCAAAAATGACTTCCTGTACAAGGACAAAGTTTAGTTTTAATACTTCTTGGGTCCCAGTTATCCCAAATTGCAAGGAGAAAGTAAAAAATGTCAGGCATATGTCCAGGTCTCAGGAGGATATAGAAAGTCTAAAGAAAGCATATATATATATTTTTAATGCAAAAACGTTGTCCAAAAAAAAAAGGAAGAAAGAAATACACATATCTCACTGAAGGCATCAAAACTATAAATGAACACATTTGGAGTTTTATGTACTTAACAAAAAAAGGTGAAATAACAAAAAAAAAATACATTTATATTCTAGTTTCGTCAAAATATCCACCCTTTGCTTTGATTACTGCTTTGCACACTCTTGGCATCATTCTCTCAATGAGCTTCAAGAGGTAGAGTCACCTGAAATGGTTTTCCAACAGTCTTGATGGAAGGAGTTCCCAGAGGGGTTTATTAGCACTTGTTGGCCCCCTTTGCCTTCTTCACTCTGGTTTATTTTAAATGTTAAAATAAACCACTATCCCCACATGAGGACACTGTTTTTTTTTTTTTTTTGCAAAAATGACTTCCTGTACAAGGACAAAGTTTAGTTTTAATACTTCTTAGGTCCCAGTAATCCCAAATAGCAAGGAGAAAGTAAAAAATGTCAGGCATATGTCCAGGTCTCAGGAGGATATAGAAAGTCTAAAGAAAGCTTATTTTGTTTTATTTTTTTTATGCAAAAACGTTGTCCAAATAAAAAAAAATGAAAGAAAGAATAACACATTTCTCTCATAACACATTGCATCTATATCTGGGTATTTTTTGTTAGGGCGCCATTGATGCATCTCACTCAATTAGTACCTGGCCAGGAGACAAGAAACGATGCAACATCAGACCTCACAAGCATTAGAACAAACAAATGCAGCCTCCATGCCCCCTACCCCAATCCCCCGCTTTGGCTGCTGGTTGTCGTGCAATATGGAGAGCGAGAGCAACAAAGCGCTGGGACTTAGAGACTGCTAAATTGGGTGACGAGAAAAGAAAAAAAAAAAAAAACACAGTTAAAAAACACCTTGTGTTTACACATCTCTCTTCGCGTCTTCAGATGTTGGCCATATGCATCACGCCTCAGTTCTCCGCAAAGCTGTCGCTAAAGCAAAAGCGCTCTTTGTGTTTGGACATTAAAGGGCCGAACGTAAACTTCCAAGGCTCACGCTGTGCCAATCTCGCTGTAGCGCGACGCCTGACAACTTCATCAACAACAAACACCGTTTCCCTTCAGCTCATGTTTTATTAATCGGGCTAAAGTTAAAGAGAGTTTTCTTGCTAAACGTCGGATCCCATTTCCCTCCCTTTGTCGAGAGCGGTCATTTATATTCATTGCATCTATATGACTGAACCATGGAGCAATTCTTCCCAAACCCATCCGCTATGATTGGGTTTAAGGGCAAATATCCAAACATTCTGCATGGAGAAGCGCTTTAATATGATGCCAGATGTGGGTTGTCTTTAGTGCCGTGCTAGAACTCAAACCTCATCAAAACGTTAAACTAATAATAATTAGAATTTACGAGAAAAATGAAGCACTGACGGGCATGAAACAGCTCTAAGTCGATCTGTTCATTTTGAAAATACCAATTAAGTGATTGTAATGTTGTTGAACCACCTTTGGCTACACATTTCTGGAGTTTCATAACCTGGAGTTACAGAACAATGTGTTAAAAAAGTTTTTTTTTTTGTGAGTTTGGTTTAAATATCACCTACAATGAACAGAGGAGTGGCATAAAGTTATCCAAAAGCAGTGTATAGGACTGGTGGAGGAGAACATGATGCCAAGATGCATGAAAACTGTGATTAAAAACCAGGGTTATTCCACCAAATATTGGTTTCTGAACTCTTAAAACTTTATGAATATGAACTTGTTTTCTTTGCATTATTTGAGGTCTAAAAGCTCTGCATCTTTTTTTTTATTTCAGTCATTTCTAAATGACAATATTTTATTTAGAATCTGGGAGAAATGTTGTCTGTAGTATAAATAGTAAAATCAGAAAAGCTGATTCAGAATCTGAAGAGGCCTCTTAATTTTTTTCCAGAGCTGTATGTGGATTAGTAGAAGTAGAATGCTTTAATATGATGCCAGATGTGGGTTGTCTTTAGTGCCGTGCAAGAACTGAAAGCTCATCAAAACGTTAAACTAATAATAATTGGAATTTACGACAGAAATGAAGCACTGGCGGGCATAAAAACTGCCCTAAGTCAATCTGTTCATTTTGAAAATACCAATTAAGTGATTGTAATATTGTTGAACCACCTTTGGCTACACATTTCTGGAGTTCCGTAACCTGGAGTTACAGAACAATGTGTTAAAAAAGTGTTTTTGAGAGTCTGCACTCTCTGCACTCTCACTTTTGAGCAATCTGCACTCACTTTGTTTGGTTTAAATGTTATCTATACTCAACAGAGGAGACACACTAAAAGAAATAAGCTAAAAAGTACAGCACAGGCCAAAAGTCTGGACACACCTTCTCTTTTTCAATGCGTTTCCTTTATTTTCATGACTATTTACATTGTAGATTCTCACTGAAGGCATCAAAACTATGAATGAATACATGTGGAGTTATGTACTGAACAAAAAAAGGTGAAATAACTAAAAAAAAAGAAATTTATATTCTTGTTTCTTCAAAATAGCCACCCTTTGCTCTGATTACTGCTTTGCACACTCTTGGCATCATTCTCTCAATGAGCTTCAAGAGGTAGAGTCACCTGAAATGGTTTTCCAACAGTCTTGAAGGAAGGAGTTCCCAGAGGTGGATTGGGTTCAGGTCCGGTGGGGGCCAGGTCATTTTTTGTTAAGTACATAAAACTCCACATGGTTTAGTCATAGTTTTGATGCCTTCAGTGAGAATCTACAGTATAAATAGTCATGAAAATAAAAAAAAACACATTGAAAAAGAGAAGGTGTGTCCAAACTTTTGGCCTGTACTGTATCTAAAGTTTCTTATTTTGTTAAAAAAAAAGTACAGTACATCTTTCCAATTGGCTCCTACTGGCATCAACTGTTTGCAAAATAGACATGTCCCCCCAACTCTTGTTCGCCTCAGTGTGTTTTTTTCTATAATATGAATTGTTGTCTTACTAAGCATTGTAATGTAAGATTGTTGTTCTTATTTTAGGAATAAGTATCTTATTTTTACCTTATTTTAAGTAATTCCCTTGTAAAAAAAGGAAGTATACTTAAACACATTAAAAGTATGTTCAAATTAGGTAAAGAATAATAAAAGTGATTTTTTTAATTTAATACACTTTATGAAAAGACGCATTAACTGTACTTTCTTTTCAGTATTAAGCTTTAAATTAAACATTGTTTTAATAGAAATATATATGTCTTGGCATTAAATACTGCTTGAAGTGCATTTAAATGTAGTTTTCTTTCCAGTAGCATAAAGGTAAAAGGTGTCCTCAATACGTGCATCAATGCGCAAAGTAGTACCTTCACAGTATACTTCACGTGTATTAAAAGTTATGTTTAAAAACACATACTTACTACTACGTACGTTTGCAGAAGTTGTACGAAAAGAGCATTCAAAAGCACAATTTATTACTTTTATGTTATATTTAAATATTGTTTAATTACAATTGAAATCTACTTAAGTTGCCATACAAATAGTTGTTCCAAAATAGTACATTTAGTATGTCTGTAAGCACGTATTACTTTTAACACACACAAAAAAAAAATTAACATTAAGTATACTTACTTGCATTTTTGTTTTACAAGGGATTGAGCTCAAAATAAGCACAAAAAGTTGCCGGCAAAGTTATTCTGTCCCTTGTATACAAATTTAAGCCAGAAAATAAGGGACTTTTTACGTGATTTAAGTCTTACTTCACTCATTTAGAGACTGTGATTGCTTATTTTTAGAAACATTACTAAGAAAACAATGCTCCCCCCATTAAAGTTCAATTTACATATATTTTGTCTAGTTTTGCCAATGGATTTTTTTTAAACGTTAATTTCGTCCGATTCTTTGTGCCCCACCTGCAAAACCACACACTTTCAGAAATTAAAACTTCATTATCAGCGTACACTGCCAACCTTCTACACTGTAAACCCAAAGGTTGTTTGAACTCAAATGATTTAAGTCTGTTTTACATAAAATTGGATATTTCTAAACAATACTCAACTATTTTGAGTTAGTTGAACATTTGTGGGCACAAATAAACATTCACACTGAGATCTTTGAGTTGAACCAACTTATAATAACTGAGTTTAGTCTGTTGTCATTGGCATCTTCTTTTCCATTGGCTTCTGTCACAATCTATCTGCATACTGGGTGTGTCCAACAGTTTCTGACTAACACTCACCATCAGTGTGTAGTGATTTCCCCCCTGGGCTACCTTAGAAATAAATCCAATTCCCCTTTAGTTGTAATAACTTGATGTTCTAAGTTATGCTTAGACTTAATAACTTAAGTTTTCATTACCCATTACTTAACTTTTTAAGGCGACTGGTTTCCTTAATTTTTTTAAGTAAATTCAACTTATCCGAGGTTACAGTGTATCCTATGACAATATATATATATATATATATATATATATATATGGATTCTATGTAGACGACTGACTTACTTGCCTGAAACTGGTAGAAACAGGTACTAAATTTATTCTGCTTTGCAGCAGCTTTGCCATTTTGCCCACTCAACAGATGTCGCACGGGTCAAACCTTGACCTGCCGCACACAACGTAAACAAACATTTCTTGCTTCTAATCCAAAAGACAGATATGGCTCTAATAAGGCACAAGTCCCTGAGCCCGAAATATCGCTCTGAATCAGACGGGACCCGGCTGTTCACGCCGAGTTCGGTGGGGTTCAGACATCATTTCTCAGGTAATTGTCAGACTCAGGATGGGTTTAAATATCATGTGGGGATTTCTCATAGCCTGCCTCCCACCTTTTGCCCTACATAAGTCACTGCTGAGGTTTTGTTACCTGTTTTATTTCTTCCTCCCTACTTTTATAGAACTTTAAGCACTTTGTAACTACATGATCCCGACAGGCCCAAAGGAAGAATAGGGCCGCTCAATTAAATCTGCCACCAGAGGGTGCAGCGTGTAACTGTCCTGCAGCGTAATCATTCTACTAAAATCCATAAGCTTGTACAACTCTAAATCAAGAAACGGTTGGAACAGTAGGGACAATAAAACAATGTGTTTATTACATTTACTTTGACTTGTATTTGTTCCTCAAGAAAGAAAAAAGACATTTGCCTATTACTCCCTCTGTAACGTATAATATGATTAAACAATTCAAGGAGTCAGGAGGAGTTTCTGTGCATAAAGGGCAACCTGTGATCTATGATACTTCCGACAACATTGTAACAAGAACCATCATCCAGCAACTGCTGAGAGAAAAAGCTGGCAGAACTACAAAAATAAGGAATTACTTTGACAAATCTTGTCAAATTCAAATTAATCAAATAAATTTTACATGAATTTACTGTATTTTTTGCACTATAAAGCCCACTTAAAATTCTTTAATTTTTCCAAATATTTTCAGTGCACCTTATAATATAATGTGTTTTGTGTATGAATTTTACCAGTCAGGTTAAAGTAAAGCCACTCTGGAGTTAAATTTTAGTTCTCCAGCACCAGGGCTGAAACAGTATTAGCATTAGCTGCTAACCACGCTATCGACTGTAGTCTGTGTGTTTACCATGTTAAAACAACTACGTGGGATGAACCGCTGATGAAACACTTAGGGATCCTCAGTGTAGCGTTGTTGAGCGGCATTAGCTGCTAATTGCTAGTGGTTAGCTGCTAATGCTAGTGCTAAAGAAATTCAGGAATCTAAGTTTACTACAAATAAACAGATGTGCTTTTCTCACTCAAATAGACAGTTTTTTTCAGGAGAGAAATATGTGTAGATTAACATCCAGCGCTTTTTTTGACTTCAAAAGGAAAAAAGGAAAAAGGACTTACAGTTTTGTTTACTAAGCTTAGCTTTACTTAACTTAGTTTGTGACACAAAATCAATCATATTCACCAATTGCTTTTCAGCAATACTTTTATAACGTATTAGTATAGAATTTTGCACCATTACTGCTTGATATGTCAGCTGTTTCTCTTTTTTACAAAATATTAATCTAGCAGTTTTTTTTACATTTATATTGTATTAAAATGCCATGATTAATGGACTAGTATAAAGAGACCAAAAATACTTAATAGGAAATATAGTAGTAGTAATAGTTAGTAGTTCTACACTGACTTCTGTTTATGGCTTTGCAAGTTTGTCGATACTTAAGCAGGGATTAAGTCTAGTCTTGGACTACAGAGCATTCTTCATTGAAAGTGAAATATAGTCCAGAATTAGGCTTAATCCTTTGCTGGGAATCCATCCAACAAAGTTTTTGCATTATAGTGAATATGTGTAAGAAATGAATAGAAAATCTACTTTATTCTTTCCGTAATGAAGAAAAAATCCAAATAAATGCACTAAACACTTACTGGTTTCCTTGTATTTTTATTTCCTCTACTGTCCACACTAGTTTTTGACTAAAAATGACATCTACACTGCTAAAAACGAAATCTTAGCAAGTGAATTTATCTAGTTTCAAAGCAATACATCTTATTTCTTGCTCTGATAAGGATTTTTAGTCTTAGGTAAGCATTGGAAATGTAAAATTGTTTTACTTATTTTAGGAATAATTATCTTTTTCAGTCTTACTTCGAATTTTCACCGTATTTTAAGTCATTTGAACTCAAAATAAACACAAAACATCACCAGTCAAATTATTCTGATACTTTAAACTTAAATTTCAGCTAGAAAATAAAATGTTTGTGCTTGATTTGAGTCTTACCTCACTCATTTTTCTGTCTTTGTCATTGCTTATTTTAAGAATAATTTATTAGAAAATGTTGCTTACCCCATTGGCATTGGATTTTTTTTTTTTTTGCTTAATTTAAGCAAAAAAGACAGAGCTGAGACAGAGACAGAGCTGAACCCGGGCTGCAGCAGAACCAACACTGTCTTTTTAGCTAAAGAGCTTACAGCTCTTTTTACACCATCTAGTTAGCGTTAGTTATTCTTGTGTAACTATAGGTTTAAATCGGATCTCCGGTTGATTCTGTGTTTTACCGAGACCTTAAATATTCACTAGTAAAGCATGGTTTGACAAGGCAGCACAACTGGACAGGACACCGGTCAAAGCGGGCTCCATTTGTGTCGTATTTTATGATACTGAGCAGACTTTTTTCCCGCAAAAAACGGCTCACATGGCATTCATGTCTCAATTTAAATACATTTTATCTAGTTTTTGCCAATGGATTTTTTTGCAGTGTGGAAGTACCACAACAGTTTGCTACACTGCAAAAAACTAAATCTTAGCAAGTGAATTTTCCTAATTTAAGCCAATAAATCTTATTTTCTTCTCTGATGAGACTTTTTGTCTTACAAAGCCTTGTAAGATAAGACTATATTATTTTGCTTATTTTAGGGATAATTATCTTAATCATTCTTACTTAGAACTTTATTTTAAGTACAAATTTATTTAACTCAAAATCAGCACAGTCAAGCAGCAATCAAGTTATTCTGATTCTTGTGTCCAAAAACAGTGACTTTTTTGCTTGATTTGATTTGATTTAGGTGTTACTTCACTCATTTTGAGACTTTGCCATTGCTTTTGGTAAGAAATCTTACTAAGAAAATTTTGCTTACCCCATTGGCAGATTTTTTTTGCTTAATATACATATATTTGTCTTACTTTGTACCTATTTTATATAGTTTTTGCCAATGGATTTTTTTTGCAGTGTGGAAGTACCACAACAGTGTGCTACCCTGCAAAAAACAAAATCTTAGCAAGTGAAATTGTCTAAATTTAAGCCAATAAATCTTATTTTCTTCTCTGATGAGACTTTTTGTCTTACTAAGCACTGTAAGTGTTATCTTAATAATTATCTTAATCATTCTTACTTAGAATTTGTACCTTATTTTAAGTAATTTGAACTCAAAATAAGCACAATCCAGCAGCAATCAAGTTATTCTCATTCTTGTGTCCAAAAACAGTGACTTTTCTGCTTGATTTGATTTGATTTAGGTGTTACTTCACTCATTTTGAGACTTTGCCGTTGCTTTTGGTAAGAAATCTTACTAAGAAAATTTTGCCTCATTGGCAGATTTTTTTTGCTTAATATACATATATTTGTCTTAATTGGCATATATTTCGTCTAGTTTTTGCCAATGGATTTTTTGCAGTGTATATCTTCGTTGGCGGCCTCTGAAGATGAATCTCAGTTTTAGTTAAATGGCTGTGTTATGTTATCCTCTGAAGGAGTGCCAATCAAATGTAGGAGTTAATGTAGAAAACCTGTCTGCTGAACATCAATCTTAAAACTTGATCCAATAGACATGCAATACAGGAGACTCTGATGTGACTCTTAGATGTGTATTGGGGTTTCAAAAGGGAATAAAAGACCCATTTAATAGACAAATTACTAAGTTAAGGTGGAAATTGTCTCAAACTGTTGTAAAGCTATTGTAACCATGTCTTCTGACAGTTGTCTCTAGTACTAGGTAACCTCACATGCATGCTATCAATAGAATTTATTTTCATATTTTATATCTATATTGAGCCAGTGGAGGTGATCAGAATTGCTTTCTTAATTTTACCAGGTTAAAGTGAGGTTAGATTTGAAAACTTCAGACTTGATTATAGCTGTAATTGGTGGTGCTGCTGCTGCAGAGCTAACAGTTTCTTTTCTCAGGGACAAAAGCTTTAACAAGAATACGGCAGCCGCCGCCGCCGCCGCCGACTACTACCGCGGTCCTTTCTAGCAGACATCTGCTATTTTGCTATGATTGCCATAATGTTCAATAAGCCTGGGCTGAACTATTTTAAAAAATGATTGCCTTGCACGCCTCGAGCCGATATAACTGCCCGCCTGAAAAATGACAGAGAAATATGCCTCTGATTGAAAAGTGTCAAAAGTAATATTATAATAATGCGGTTTAAATTAGCGTAATGTCATTTTCTAAAAAGAAAAAAAGAAAAAAGAGAGGTATAAACTCCCTCCTGGCCACACAAGCACTTGAATATATCCAATACACTGTAAAAAAGGAAAAAAAAAAAAAGAAGTATTTTTATATTGTATATTAAATTCAATTCCATCATAAGTTAGATCTCCTTTATAAAGAGTTTGTAAATAGTTTATCAATGGTTATTACTTAGCTTTATAAACCATTAATAAGCAGTAACAACACATAAACAAATTCATTTAAACTGTTAAACCTCAGATCTTACGAGATACTTATCTTAATTGATCTTATCCATCAGTCAGCAATACTAGTTATTTTAGTAACTTTATTAATTCCACTATATTAATATATTAAACGACTAAACTGACTTTTATACTTTTATTATTTTATTAGATTTTTAGTTGTTTTATTTAGAATTTTAGTACATGTTCTTTTTAATTACTTGTTGTAAGTGCTTATTCATGTTTTATAGAATTTAAAATTTTATCTAAAATCGTTAATAAACCCCTTTATAAACTACTTATGAACTCTTTATAAAGGAGCCTTATTTGAACGTGGTACCCAATATTTTTAGTTTGGGCACGTCTTCTTCTCATTCAATGTTTTTTTCTTTATTTCTCTGTTTAATTTAACTTCTACATTGTAGATTATTTTTATTCAAGCCATAAAATAAAATTAAAGGACACATATGGAATTATATGGGGAACAAGAAAAACATGTTTGGGCTCCACAACTTAAACCCAACTGAGATGGAAAAACAAGTCGATCAGAACAAGAACACTGATCCACGACAACTCGTGAATTAGTATTCATGGCCTTGCCCACCTTGGTTTGGGACCGCCCACAGACAGACGCCCACTGAACCCGGGCTGCAGCAGAGCCTACACTGTCTTAGCTAGCTAAAGAGCTTACAGTTCATTTTGCGCCAGCTAACTAACTAGCGTTAGTTATTCTTGTGTAAGTAACTATAGGTTTAAATCGGATCTCCGGTTGATTCTGTGTTTTACAGAGACCTTAAATATTCACTAGGAAGGCACGGTTTGACAAGGCAGCACAACTTGACAGAACACCGATCAAAGCGTGCTCCGTTTGTGTCGTATTTTATGATATAGAGCAGACTTTTTTCCACAAAAAACGGCATTTATTCATACTAGAGAGCACAAATAGACATTTTAAAATGAATGAAAAAAACGATGGAATGAGACCTTTAATATGTGATGATACACACTAATCATGTTATAAGTTACTAAAGAAAATATAATCCTTTTTTTTTTTTGCAAAAAATACAAAATTTCTATAAATTTCTGTATAGCTTTCATGTCTTCAATATTACACTTACAATATATATATATATACTGTAATATATATATATATAATGTAATATATATATACTGTAATATATAATGGTCTGTGATATTTTTTTTTTTTTGGAATAGCTGTAAGACCACTGTGCTACAATGCTAGCATACATTGTAATTGTTTTTTAATTACTTTTCCCTGCTGACACAGTGCATCATTTATTTAGATAATGTATGTGTCTCCGACCTCTAACTTACCATCAGTCTGCAGTCTTGTCAACAAGGACAAGCTTCTCTTGGGTATTTAGTTAATATGAATGATTGCAGGTAGATAATTCTTCGTCCATGAAATATTTTATTACTCACTCAATATGACTAACCTGTATGACTTGTTTTTTCAGGGATGTTTAGCGTGTGTCTTTGGTTCTTAACGTGTGAGAAATATGCCTTGCATTTCTCAGCCTTTAAAAAGTAGCAAGTATCTTTTATGACCTATAGCACTGTAGCCAGGCAGTCAAACCTAAACTTATATAAAAAAATAACTGAGTACCCAAGGTAAAATAGACCTGGTGAGCAAGACTACGCACTGACACAATGATATTTATTATTTTTTGCAAGATTTTGTGAAATTTGGAAAAGGAACCTTGGTGGTACTTGACACTTTTTAGGTGAAATTGCATCTGATTGATGCTGCTAATTCCCAGTAAAAAAAAAAAATAAATAAATAGGTTGAATTTGTCCAGCTGTCTCTGTCTGGTTCTGGTCCTTATCTGGCTCGCTTAATGTTTTATTTGTGCTTATTGATTGGACACATTCTGTGTATTGGGCGATAATCAGGACAGCTTAGGACCCATGGGAGACTCAGCATGTCTCTCCACAACCATGCAACAACCAATCCGAATTTTTCTGGTTTTCCCAGGAGCAAATCAGCGCTCTGAAGGCAGACGCTGAAGATTTTAGGGCTAAATAAACAAAACTTTCTCAGCTGCGTGATCATGGCGAGTGAACGCGAAACGGAGAAAAGGACATTTGAAGAGGCGCCATCAGCTTATAAATCTGCAGTTTGGGACCATTTTGGCTTCAGTTTTGAGTTTAATGAACAAGGTAAAAAAACACAGTCAGCAGATAAAGCATAATGTGATATCAGTTGCCTGTTTTTTTGACTAATGGTAAGAATAAGCGTTCCTTTTTTATGATAGATATTAGGTAACACTTTACATTAAGTGTTGACTAACTAACATGAATTAATGCATTAGTTACCATGAATAAGACATGAGGTAATACATTAACAGTGCTTAGGTAATGTTAATCAAACACGGAACAACGGCATTAATTAATGTTACTTTCACGTGAACTAACTTTTGACGTAAAGCATTTGTTAAGGTGAACAATAAATCATACACTTTATTAATAATGTTAACTAATGTTTAGTAAACAAGTAACAACTGCATTAGTAAATCTTCTTGTCATTTGCTCATATGCTGCAGCTATGCATATATATATATATATATATATATATATATATATATATATATATATATATATATATATATATATATATGTATATATATATATATACATATATATATACATATACATGTATATATATATATATGCATATATATATATATATATATATATGATGAAATGAAGCATAAGCACCATCCAGACTAATATAATTTACTTAATAAATATTTAACGATTACTGTTTTATGCATAACTGCAGTACACATGCAAGCAAATGACAAGAAGATGAACTAATGAAGTTGTTACTTGTTTACCTAATATTAGTAAAGTGTATGATAATAAAGTATATGATTTCCTATTAATCTTAACAGATGATTCACTTGTAATGTGAAAGTAACATTAATTAATGCTCTTTTGTTCTGTGTTTAATTAACATTACCTAAGTATTGTTAAAGTTTTACCTCGTGTCTTATTCATGGTAACTAATGCATTAATTCATGTTAGTTAGTCAACACTTAATGTAAAGTGTTACCAGATATTATATGTGATTTGATTAATCTGTGGCTTTTTTCTATTTATTAATTGGCTCTGCAAGTGCGAGCAGGAGCACCTTGTTGATTTGAAATAGAAAAGGCTAAAAACATGCTGCATATTGGAGCTAGATAACATTGATATATATATATATATATATATATATATCGAATCCGAACCAAAACCGTGGCCCAAGAACCGCGATACGAAACGAACCATTGCCACACTCTACCACTGCATCCCTAGTACCTAATGAAGTGGCCGTTGAGTGTATAGCTAGAAGCAATTCATTACTGTGTACCAATATGGATAAAACCCATATTAACCAACAGGTGGTTTGCACGTCAACTAGGATATCGTCGACGTAGGTCTTTCGTTTCCTTAAATGATGATGAAACATGAGCGATACAAGCCTGAGACACAAGAGAACAAGCAGAGAAGAGCGAGACCACAGCGAGGCGAGCTTCTTTTCATCCTGCAGTGCTGTAATTTTGATTTAATTCAGATCAATCCCGGGCACTTCAGTCTCAAGGATCAAACATGATGGGAACTGGCTAGAGGTGAAGCTGCGTTTTTTCCTCCTCCCATCCCACTCCTTCTGACAGAGTCCTTCACCAGTGGAATACAGTAATAAGCCTCTCCATTTGAACTAAACAGGCTCCTCGCTAGCAGAAGCGGCCCCGGGGCAAGGGGAAATGCGCAAGGAAATCTCATTAGGTACAATATCGTACCTATTTCTGCAGGCCCCCGTCAGGCGGGTTCGAGCCCGGTCGGAAGCCCTGGGTGCGGCCGCGGCTGCAAAGGACAGGAGTCAGGTAGAAAAGAACGGAGGCGGACGGAAAAACCTTGAAGAGCGCAGGGCGCCGCTCGTGCCTTTTTTGCTCCGGCTGAAGCGGGAGGCTTTTCAGAGGGTTGAGAAAAGCTGCAGCGCTGCACATTTCCAACTTGTGCGTTACAAGGTGGGGGATAAAAAAAAAAAAAAAAAGTAGAAGGAAAAAGTAAAACTGCTAAAACCAGCACTATTTAAGCGTCCCAGGTGGGGAGGCGATGCTTGCATATGAGGCACACGCAACACAAACTTCACCACTGATAAAAATAGATAACTTCAAACAAATCCATACCCAGTGAAAGCTGCAGGCTTGGCATGAAGACATGAAATGACGCCCCTGAACAATCTGCCCCTGAGAGAACATCTCCAAACGTATTCAAACAAAGCATTGACGCAGCACAGGCTGCATAAGTCCGACCAAGCCGTGGAATCTTGGGTGTATCTGGGCGCATCTTGTCTTGATCTTGTTCTATAATAAAAGAGCCTGACTTAGACCTTTCACGGTTATTTACGATATTGATTTATCGTACAGCACATGGATGGACATTTTGGAGTTTTTCTGCTTATTTGGTTTCTTTAGCAAGAAGTTCCCATCAGGGGTGTGCCATATCATATCGTATCATATCGTACGCAACAATATCGTCAACATTTTTCAATATCATGAACGGTAGTACACCCTGAAATATTGTGCCATTTCACCCACCCCTAATTAACACCTTTTTCAGTTTTTAGCCAAAACAAAAATTAAAAATTACATTTTTTTGTTCTCATTTCCTATTATATATCTACTAGTGACAGATTATATCTGTTTAGTATCATTAGTTTTACTTTAAACCTAGATATATGGAGATTTTACAAATTTTACTGATACAATTCTTGTACTTTTTTTTTATATCTCAGTCAAGGGTGTGCCATATCATATTATATGCAATAATAAAATGCTATTTTCATTTTGTTGCAGTAGCGTGTTCTTGATTAATTTTTTTTTATTCATGTAATGTTTTGTCACATCGCCAGCAGTATCCTTATCATGAAAATACCATGAAATATCGTGATATTATTTTAGGGCAATATTGTCCACCTCAGGTTCGATATTATATAAGTGGAATGAAATGAAATTGTCCTAAAACTGACAATAATATAATTTATGTACATTATGTTTCTGGGACGTAATATCGTCCCAAAAAAATGGCTTATCGTGACAGGCTTCAGCTGAAATATCACACAATGGTTTCGCATAGTAAATCAAGCACGAGGCTGGTGGGTGGACCGTGTTCACACCACGTTCACCGATCGATAAACATCCTTCCCAGAAGCTCACAGTGGGAGGAAACCGCCAGCTGTAGACGTCTTCTTGAGTGAGTAAATTATGTCTGCAGCCACTTACTGCGAGACATAAGCAGAAGCTCAAAGACAGAAGCAAAATACCTAAAGATCAAAGACTTTCCATACGATCCCCTCCATTTCCCATACATGATAATGACTCAAAAAAGCCTCGACGCTGAACGTTCTAATCAGTCGAGGTGGGATGCTCGGCTCAACCCGGCAAAAAACATAAACATTTTTTTTTTCCTTTTCCCCCGCCATTGCAGCTCCACTTTTACAGACAGGAGTATTTTTGAAGGTGTTAAAGTGTGTCAGTGACGAGCATGTAGGTGTCTGCAGTCAGGAAAAGGAAGCCGTAGAAGATTCTGCACACTTTAATGAGCCCTGAAGCCTCCGTCAAATTAAGCAAAGGCAAGTTCAGGCTTCCGATATTAAAGGCTACATTACTGCTTTCCAGCAGCAACGGAAACTCTGACAGTTCTATCCACAAATACGGCGGTGCTGGAAAGTTTCTGAGCACCTTAGAATGTTCGACATTTCTGCGTAAAACTCACCTGAAACTTAAAAATCAGACCTTCGCAAAAGTTCTACAAGTAGGAAAGGAGAAGAAAACTAATGAAAGAGACAATGATCTTAGACTTCTTCATTTATTTATAAAAGAAAACGATCAAACATTACATGAACCTTTAGGATTAGCAGATCATTTGATGGTGAAATTAGAATCAGGTGTTTTCAGTCAATATATTTAATGTATAGAACATAGATCTATCACGATCACTATCAAACCAAGGAGATTGCAGAGGATGAGAAGTTTTCTAAACTCTCTCTGAACTCTATTAAAGCATGAGTAGACTGATAAATCTGAGTTCTACTAAAGCATGAGTAGACTGATAAATCTGAGCTCTACTAAAGCATGAGTAGACTGATAAATCTGAATTCTATTAAAGCATGAGGATACTGATTAATCTCAGCTCTATTAAAGCATGAGTGGAATGATAAATCTGAATTCTATTAAAGCATGAGGATACTGATTAATCTCAGCTCTATTAAAGCATGAGTTTACTGGTTAATCTCAGCTCTATTAAAACATGAGTATACTGATTAATCTCAGCTCTACTAAAGCATGAGTAGACTGATTAATCTCATCTCTACTAAAGCATGAGTAGACTGATTAATCTCAGCTCTACTAAAGCATGAGTAGACTGATAAATCTGAGCACTACTAAAGCATGAGTAGACTGATAAATATGAGCTTGACTAAAGCATGAGTAGACTGATTAATCTCAGCTCTACTAAAGCATGAGTAGACTGATAAATCTGAGTACTACTAAAGCATGAGTAGACTGATAAATCTGAACTCTACTAAAGCATGAGTAGACTGATAAATCTGAGTACTACTAAAGCATGAGTAGACTGATAAATCTGAGTACTACTAAAGCATGAGTAGACTGATAAATCTGAACTCTACTAAAGCATGAGTAGACTGTTAAATATGAGCTTGACTAAAGCATGAGTAGACTGTTAAATATGAGCTTGACTAAAGCATGAGTAGACTGATAAATCTGAGCTCTACTAAAGCATAAGTAGAATGATAAATCTGAATTATATTAAAGCATAAGGATACTGATTAATCTCAGCTCTATTAAAGCATGAGTAGAATGATAAATCTGAACTCTACTAAAGCATGAGTAGACTGATAAATCTGATTTCTATCAAAGCATGAGTAGACTGATAAATCTGAGCTCTACTAAAGCATGAGTAGACTGATAAATTTGAGCTCTACTAAAGCACGAGTAGACTGATAAAATCTGAGCTCTACTAAAGCATGGGTAGACTGATAAATCTGAGTTCTACTAAAGCATGAGTAGACTGATAAATCTGAGCTCTACTAAAGCATGAGTAGACTGATAAATCTGAATTCTATTAAAGCATGAGGATACTGATTAATCTCAGCTATATTAAAGCATGAGTATACTGATTAATCTCAGCTCTATTAAAACATGAGTATACTGATTAATCTCAGCTCTACTAAAGCATGAGTAGACTGATTAATCTCATCTCTACTAAAGCATGAGTAGACTGATAAATCTGAGTACTACTAAAGCATGAGTAGACTGATAAATCTGAACTCTACTAAAGCATGAGTAGACTGTTAAATATGAGCTTGACTAAAGCATGAGTAGACTGATAAATCTGAGCTCTACTAAAGCATAAGTAGAATGATAAATCTGAATTATATTAAAGCATAAGGATACTGATTAATCTCAGCTCTATTAAAGCATGAGTAGAATGATAAATCAGGAACTCTACTAAAGCATGAGTAGACTGATAAATCTGGTTTCTATCAAAGCATGAGTAGACTGATAAATCTGAGTTCTACTAAAGCATGAGTAGACTGATAAATCTGAGCTCTACTAAAGCATGAGTAGACTGATACATCTGAGCACTACTAAAGCATGAGTAGACTGATAAATCTGAACTCTAATAAAGCATGAGTAGACTGATAAATCTGAGCACTACTAAAGCATGAGTAGACTGATAAATCACTGTGCTGATCAGCTATGCATCTCAGTGTTACTGATTTCTACTAAAGCATGAGTAGACTGATAAATCACTGCACTTTTTGAAACATTTCTGTGTTGTTGTTTTTTTTAACCCTGGACAATGGACATCACATATCTTATTGTTTTTTTAATATTTTATTTATTTGAATTTAATTTTAAGTATAGTTTATGTTAAAATATAGTTTTGTGTCCAGCACAGAAAAAAACAGCTTCTTTTTTCTTATATTTTCTCATCACTGGAATATAATTCAGGTCTGAAAGGGTTAAGCAAATTCCACATTTTAAGGTTATGAAACATGCAGCAAGTGCCTATAGGGGTGGTAGTGGACTGAAACTGGAGATTAGCAAAATATATACTGTATGTATATCTACATTCAGAAAGGGCTGGTAGGCCACATATAGGAATAGGCAACCACTCTCTGGTTTAACCAGCTTTATTATCCACCCTATAGAACAAATTATACAAAGTATATGATATATTTCTACAGTAACTTATGTAGCACGTCTTTAAACAAGTTCAGAGAAGAGCAAGCACACATTAACTCTGAAGCCTCGAGCTCATCAAGCTACTGAGAAAAAGAAAAGAAAAAAAAAAAGGTTCTACTGTATGATCTGTTACTCTGCTGCATAATCAGTTCTGTCGCTAAGCTCCCAGAATTTTCCTTTAATGCTAAATATCTCTAAAGTCAGTGCTTCTTACTGTCATTAGCCCACTGTAGCTTATCTAAATTGCTCAGTCAGATGTTGGGCTGTCGTTTGTTGCTTTCAGCTCTATCATATTCCTGCAATTTAGCATTCTTAACTCTCTAAAACTGTAGTCGTTTGCAACTCTATATCCACCTTAGTGCACTACAGCTATTTACTTTCAAGAGTTTACTGAGTCTACTTCTGAGTAGACAGAATAATATGTGTATATATCACTCTGGGAAAAAAATAAGAGACCACTTCAGTTTCTGAATTGTTATTTATAGGTACATCTTTGAGTAAAATGAACAAATTACAAGTAAAAATATTGTCATTTACAGAATTTATTTGCAGAAAATGAGATGAAAATGGCTGAAATAATAAAAAAAAGATATAAAGCTTTCAGACGTCACATAATGCAAAAAAAAAACAAGTTCATATATATAAAGTTTTAAGAGTTCAGAAATCAATATTTGGTGGAATAACCCTGGTTTTTAATCATTTTTCATACATCTTGGCATGTTCTCCTCCACCAGTCTTACACACTTATTTTTTTTCCAAAGCTGTAGATCACATTGTGATGCTCATTGCTATCTTACACCCCAGCAAAAGTCTATTTTCATGCCTTTTGCTTGTGTCGTTTAAATATATCTACGCTGATGGGGGTAGTGGTCTCGAAATGAGGTGTCTTCAGTTACATTTCTTTTCGTTTTTCATCCATCTTACCAATGGAAAATACAAAGTGCATCACCAGGCATACATCAACAGTCAGACAGACGTTTATTGCTATCTTGGCAGTGAATTGTCCACACAGGTGTGTCCCCTGTTTGCGGAACCACCCAACGAAGCCCCAGTTTGATGTCTGCAATTAAATGTTTTTTAGTTTTTAGTGCTATTCTGAAAAAAATCTAATTAAGCCCCCCAACATCATTTCTCTGTGTATGGAAGGCATTCAGGTGTTGGTTTCACCTCCACAAATTGGTAAAAGCTCATCTCACTGAATATGTTATGCTACACTTTCAGGACTGTACACTACAAGCTATATTTTATTTTATTTACCTAAAATATTCATTTGAAACCTTGAAAAACAGCACAAAAAGATCATTACAAGAGTATTAAATATTGCTGACTGAAACATATCTTGACATTTTTAAATCCAATTTTATACTTTTAATGGAATAAAATTATCAATATGCCAAATGCTGACAGCATAATTTTGTGTCAAAAGAAGAAAATGCTACATAGTCAACAGTTTAAAGGTCTCATTCCATAATCTTTCATTCATTTTAAAATGTCAAGTTTTGGATTCTAATATGAATGAACTCTATGTGAGCCGTTTTAAGTGAAAAAAAAAAAAAAAAAAAAACCTGCTTTAGTTGACTGAATTAGTGGTCTCTAAAGAAGGACAGGATTTCGGCTCATGCTCATGAATATTCATACATGCAAACATATCGCCTCTGATTGGCTAACAGCACTGCAGCAGAGAATGCCTGCTTGCCTCCCCCCCCCCCCCCACAGTCAATTTTAGAGCTCTAAAACTCAAAGAACAAAATGTTTTCAGAGACACAGGCTTAGTTCTAAAGATATAGCTCTCAGTAAAATGCAGAATCAACCGGAGATCCGATTTAAACCCACAGTTACTTACACAAGATAGCTAACACTAACTAGCTAAATGATGCATTTCGTTTGGAAATCAAGGATCAGTGTCTGGAGGAAGAGTGGAGAGACACACAGTCCAAGCTGCTTGAGGTCTAGTGTGAAGTTTAGTTTCCACAATCAGTGATTGTTTTTGAGAGACATGTCATCTGCTGGTGTTGATCCACTGTGTTCAAGTCTATCAAGTCTAAAGTCAGTGCAGTGTTTTCCTACAAAATCTTACAGCACTTCATGCTGCTTCACTCTGCTGACAAGCTTTTTATTGAGATGTGGATTTCATTTTCCAGCAGGACTTGGCACACTGCCCACACTGCAAAGAGTACCAAAAAAGTACCAATTGGTCTTATATAATATTGCAACTTTCTGAGACACAGATTTTTGTTAATCAATCATAAAAGAAATAAACGTTTAAAATAGATCACTCTGTTTGTAATACATCTATATAATATATGAGTTTCACATTTTCACAGTTTTGAACTAAAAAACGACTAACATAAATTAACTTTTCTAGTATGTGGTTGTATCTGATGATGGCCTCCACTTGTCATCGTGGAAAATAAGGTGAATAACGTACGTAAGGAAGGAATATCTGACTGCATGCTGAGCTCTGATTGTGTTATACAACATCAATAACAGAAAGAACACTAGCGATTGTTCCACTTTAGCCTTTTGACTAGAGCATCTACCCACACACGATCCACAGCGCTTTCACCGGCGTCCAAGTATTTAACAATCCGCCTCGACTCATTATGTCTTAATTGAATCAAAGCCTGCATCACCGTTGGTTACACGGTTAGTTATTCAAAGCGGGGCTGTATAGACCTGCGGGGCTGTCTCGGTAGAGCCGGATGTGTGTGGTGGGCTCTGTGTGTGTGTGCTCGTTTGTTTGAGGGACAACTGCGGTCTCCAAACAGCTTTTCTCCATCCAGCCTCTGCCAGTCTAACCCTTGGTTCGGTTGGCGTCCGGCTTGATTCCACACAATGCCGCTGCCGCTGCTGCCATCAGCAGAGCTGAATCAACAGCTCCCCTCCACCCGGCCTTTAATGTGCTTCTCTCTCCTGTTGGCGGTGGGGACGCCTACTTCCTGGGTGGCACCCTGCTTGTTTACACCACTGCTCACAATGTGCTGCCTGATAACATTATTATTTTAAACAGCTGATTCACCAGCATATATAATCAGTACCAGTCAAACGTGTGAAATCACCTTTTCTGCATTGTAGATACATATTAAAGTCATCCAAACATATGGAACTAGACTGCAGTTCCTGCAGAAACTGTGAGTGTGATTGCAGTGTTGATTCGTGGATGGTTGATATGGTGTCTCTGCTGGTTTCTATGTTGTTTCTAATTGGTGCTAAGTTGTTGCTAGGTGGTTGCTAAGGGGTTGTGTTATGATGTCCGTGGTGGTTGCTATGTTGTTTCTAAGTGGCCCCTAAGGTGTTTCTATGGTGCCCATGGTGGTTACTTTGTTGTTTCTAAGTGGCTCCTAAGGTGTTTCTATGGTGCCCATGGTGGTTGCTATGTTGTTTCTAAGTGCTTGCTAGGTGTTTGCTTGGTGGTTGCTAAGGCTTCTACTAAAGTCATCCAAAGTATGAAGAAAAACATATGGAACTAGACTGCAGTTCCTACAGAAACTGTGAGTGTGACTGCAGTGTTGATTCGTGGATGGTTGCTACGGTGTCTCTGCTGGTTTCTATGTTGTGTCTAATTGGTGCTGAGTTGTTGCTAATGTGTTGTAATGGTGTTTGTGGGGATGTTATGGTGTTGCTCAGTGGCCGCTAAGCTGTAGCTATGTGGTTGCTATGGTGTTGCTATGTGTCTGTGGTGGTTGCTAAGCTGTTGCTAAGTGGTTGCTAAGGGGTTGCTATGGTATCCATGCTGTTTGCTATGTTGTTTATAAGTGGTTGCTAAGGTGTTTCTATGGTGCCTGTGGTGGTTGCTAAGCTGTTGCTAAGCGGTTGCTAGGGAATTATAATGTCCGTGGTGGTTGCTATGTTGTTTCTAAGTGGCCCCTAAGGTGTTTCTATGGTGCCCATGGTGGTTGCTATGTTGTTTCTAAGTGGCTTCTAAGGTGTTTCTATGGTGCCCATGGTGGTTGCTATGTTGATTCTAAGTGCTTGCTAGGTGTTTGCTTGGTGGTTGCTAAGGTTTCTACTAAAGTCATCCAAAGTATGAAGAAAAACATATAGAACTAGACTGCAGAAACTGTGAGTGTGACTGCAGTGCTGTTTTGTCAATGGTTGCTATGGTGTCTCTGCTGGTTGCTAGGGTGTTTCTAAGGTGTTGCTAAGCTGTTGCTAAGTGCTGCTGCTATGGTGTTGTCATGGTGTCCTTGGTGGATGTTATGGTGTCGCTAAGTGGTTGCTAAGGTGTTGCTAAGGTGTTGCTATGATGTCCGTAGTGGTTGCTATGTTGTTTCTTAGGTGTTGCTAGGTGGTTCCTAAGGTGTTGCTATGGTATCTATGTTGGTTGCTATGTTGTTTCCAAGTGGTTGCTAAGGTGTTTCTATGGTGCCCATGGTGGTTACATTGTTGTTTCTAAGTGGCTCCTAAGGTGTTTCTATGGTGCCCATGGTGGTTGCTATGTTGTTTCTAAGTGCTTGCTAGGTGTTTGCTTGGTGGTTGCTAAGGTTTCTACTAAAGTCATCCAAAGTATGAAGAAAAAACATATGGAACTAGACTGCAGTTCCTATAGAAACTGTGAGTGTGACTGCAGTGGTGATTTGTGGATGGCTGCTACGGTGTCTCTGCTGGTTTCTATGTTGTGTCTAATTGGTGCTAAGTTGTTGCTAGGTGGTTGCTAGGGTGTTGCTATGATGTCCATATTGGTTACTATGTTGTTTCTAAGGTGTTGCTAGGTGGTTCCTAAGGTGTTGCTGAGTGGTTGCTAAGGTGTTGCTATGGTATCTATGTTGGTTGCTATGTTGTTTCTAAGTGGCTGCTAAGGTGCTTCTATGGTGCCTGTGGTGGTTGCTATGTTGTTTCTAAGTGGTTGCTAAGGTGCTTCTAAGGAGCCTGTGGTGGTTGCTTTGTTGTTTCTCAGTGGTTGCTAAGGTGTTGCTAAGGTATGTAAGAAGAAAAAAAAAATTGAAAGAGAAGGTGCGTCCAAACCTGTACTTTGACTGGTACAGTATATGCCAAAATGTGTAACCCCCGCAACTGTATAAGTTCGAGTGAGGCTTCGAGTGAGGCTTGTATATCCATTTCCGAATATGTGTAACCCACAGTGTCATGTGTATACCAGCCATTACCACCCACAGTGGACAGCGCAGTTAATGGTAATGATCGTGAGCGGTGGTATCTGGCTAGAATTGTCCATGCAAACAGACCATGCCTCTATAGACGTTGATCCCACAGATGAGTTTAGCAGTCTTTTGCTTGCATTGAACATATTATTGAGCCACAATGATAAAATCTGATATACCAATATTTTCCAAATATATTTTAGATCATAATAAGTTTGGATTACCAATCTTACTGAATCTGTTTCTGAGTGGGCTGGAAGTGTTAATTACACCTGGCAAGCAATGCAATGCTTCAACAAAGAGAACTGTGCAAAAATGAGAAAAAGAATCAAAAGCAAAACTTAAAGGTCACATTCAATTTTAAACATTCTTAAAAAAAAAAAAAATCATATTAAACACAAATGATCTGTTATTCATTTTAATACACGGTTTAATGCTAAAATATTGTATTATTACAAAGCTTTTAAAGAACCCATAAGGCTAAAGTTGATAAGGCTTGATAGGGGCTTAATTTTTGATGCTCATTGCTATCTTACACCCCAATAAAAGTCTATTTTCACAACTACCAATAGTGCTTGTGAATATATCTATGCCTATAAAAAATCTTGACAATGTTATTAATGAAATGTCTAAAACAAGGTTATAACTTATAACTAAAAATAAAAAACACTAGCGCAGCTGATACATAATCACACTGTTATCATTTATAATTCATAATGAACGTGGGAATAAATATTTTCACAACTAAAGATATGATATAGAGTGCAGTGTTTTCCAAAATGATTCTGGTTGATCGATTTAACCTCTGAAGACCCTACGTCCTCATATGGGGACATTACATGTCTGCTTCTCTGCAGCATGATGCTTACATTTTTAAAATGTTGACCTTTTGACCTCATTAGGTGACATTGCCCAAACCATCTAATCTAGAGGTCACATAACAACACTGCACTCAATTGATTAAAAAAACAAGATGGCGGGAATCCCAGTCCTAAGTTTCTACAGCCAGTCGAGAGAAAAACATGATGGAATTTTAGGTTTGAAACAGGCTCCAAGTGGTCCAGCAGTTTGGGAGATCACTGGTTTGAATCCTGGTCATGCAGCCTGCCATCAGCTACCAGAGCCCTGAGAGAGAACAATTGGCCTTGCTCTCTCTGAGTGGGTAGATGGCACTCCTAGGGTGATGTCGATCAGCACAAGGCGTCTGTGAGCTGATGTATCGGAACTGAGTCGCTGCACTTAAATGTAATTGAACTCTTAGTTAAACGTAAATGATTCTTTATTGAATGTAACCCTAAAACATGACCCTAACCCAACCCTACCTAGCTCTGAAAGTTTAAGGTTAGACTTTAAAGTTAAGATTAGTATAGTATAGTATAGAGCTAGCAATGTTAGCGGCTAATGCTAATGCTGCTGCTTCCAGCCTTAGTGCTGGAGAAACTTTACTGAAAACTCACCCTTAATGCTGTACTTCAGCGGAGTGGCTTTGCTCCGCTGTCATTTAGAGCAATTATAGAGAATGAGAAATGACTGAAATAACAAAAAAAGATGCAGAGCTTTCAGACCCCAAATAATGCATAGAAAACAAGAATTCAGAAATCAGTATTTTGGTGGAATAACCCTGGTTTTTAATCACAGTTTTTTTTTTTCGTGCATCTTGGCATGTTCTCCTCCACCAGTCTTTCACACTGCTTTTGGATAACTTTATGCCTGCACTCCTGGTGCAAAAATTCAAGCAGCTGTTCAGCTTGATTATATTCCAGAGGTATTCAATTTGGTAAAATTAAATCTATTATTTTTTGTCCAGGGCTGTATATGCTATAATAATATTGAGGTAAATGTGAGGTAAATATGAGGTAAATGAGGTCACCGGCCACTATTTACCAGGCAGACACATTCAGTGGCTAAATCTAAAGCTGAACTGACAGCGTCTTTATTTTGCAAACTGGTAAAATTCATGTGAGTAATGCATTTTCCTTATTAACATTCCTTCCACCCAACACCTGTCCACGCAGCCCTGCGTATAAGCAGCGTTTTTATTTTTTATTTCTTTATTTTTTCTCGAGACTGCGCTTTAAGCCTTTCAGAAACATCTGACCTAGAAAGAAAAAAGAAAAAGCTGTTGCTCATCCCGAATCCGCATCGCCGCGCTCGTACCCACGTACGGCCGTCACGACACCTGTTCAAAGCGACCGGTCTACCCACAAGCCCCCACACTCCGTTCCCGGGCTTAAGTAAGCCGCTGCTCTTCTCTGAAGCGGCGGGCCGACAGCAGCTGCGTTGTCATCCCCCCGTCCGCCGCTGCCTCTGTTATCCCCTGTGCCGGCGTCTAACCCGATTCAGTCAAGCTCTGACAGTTAAGAGAGAGGTGCGCTGGCTGCGGAGGAGATGCAGCTCTAAGTAAATATTGTTCTTATTGTGTTTTCTCTGTCTCTTCTTTAGTTGAAGAACAGGAGGAATTGCCAGGAGATGCCAGGTGTGGGATGAGGGGGGTGGGGGTGGGGTGATTGGTGGTTTGGGGGGAGGGGCGGTGGGTGGTAAGAGTTCTGATCCAGCACTTTGCTCTAGGTCTCGGAGGAGATGCATATATAGCAGTTATTATTATGATCGCTTATGATTATGTGCATGTTTACAGTTCAGACTATCATTACCATTAAGAAGCTGAATGATATTAGTCAAGGTGAATAAAGGAATAAAGGAGAGATAAAAATACCAGTCTTTTTTTCCCTACATTGTAAATGAATACTGAAATCATCCAGACTATGAAGGAACACGTAAGGAATCATGTAGTAACTTAAAAGTGTTAAACAAACAAAAATACTTGCGGTTTCTGAGGTTGGTAACTCTGATTAATTTATCCTGTGCAATAGAGGTAACTCTTGTTTTTTTTTTCATTTCCTGGGGTGGTCCTGATGAGTGCCAACTTCATCATAACGTGTTTGATGGTCTTTGCAACTGCACTTGAGGACACTTTCAAAGTCCTTGAAATGTTTCAGATTGACTGACCTTCATTTCTTGAAGTCATTTTTTTTAACTTAGTCAAGTAGTTCTTCACTGTATACCAACTCTACCTCTAAACATCTTCACAAAGTTAAGAGAGTTGAAGCTGTAGACCTCAGACTCCTGTTTCTACGATTGGTCTGAAGAAATAGTTTGGCAAATATGTTTAGAATTTCACTTCATCTAACATTGATTCATTTGCTGTCATAGAGTCTGTTGGTGTTTTCACCAATTTGCACCTAAAAAAAATAGGAAAATGCCTACGGTCGCTTGCCACTCGGTCGCCTGCTGTTGTGAACGCAGGGTTAGCAGAGGGCATATTAAAGTACATATGAACTTTTCCCTGCGAACCCAACAGACACAGCCTTAATGTCAGCACTTATTTCTTTCTGATTGCTCAGAATGCTGCCTAAGCCTTAACTACACCCAGCCTCGTCTCAGCTTTTCTACCTGCAACTGCAATTTTTCCCCGAGAAGCTTGTAAATAACCTTCATATCAGCTTATCCAAGATTAAGAGATTGAGAAACATGGTTGGAGCCACTGTAAGCCGTTCGTTTTCTTCCTGCAGGCTCTTCATATATAAAGATATCTCTCGAATCTGCTTCATTTGTGAAATTTGCATTTCAGCTTTTTTTTTTTTTGGCTACAAAAAACCACTAGCTCTTCGGGCGGAGATAAAATGCAAAAGCGTCAATGGCGCTCTTTGCAACTGCTAACGCCACAGCTCCACAGCAGCCAGCAAGCCGCCTGTGCGCTCTTTTAGACAAAGCGCGGAGTGAAAGGATGTGCTTGCGCAGCCGCTTTAGCCCCAACGTCCTTGACCTTGGAACGAATTGGCAGAAATGGATGCATTATGTGGAAGAGCGCTGCTGTGCTGCGCCTGCTCGCTTTGAATCTTTCAGGGCGCTACTATTTTTTTTTTCTACCCTCCCTCTTTCTCTTTTTTCTCCATTTGATTATCCATGTCCTGATTTACAGCAATCAGGTGGTGAGGGAGAGATGGTTTAACAGCCTTGAGCTCGTGCCGGTGTACTTCACCGCACGAAGGGTCGGCGTGGAAAGGGACCCCGCTGATTGCGCCTCAAGGATCATGGTTAGGCTGGTCCAGAAAACAGTAATTCATATGTGAGAAGGACCATGAGAAAAAGGCCCGGAGGTTGTCTACTGTTCAAACATTTTACAGGCCACATAAAGCATTGTTACGGGTCCCATAAAAAGGTCAAGGCTGTAAATGACCTAAAATCGCCCAGGTGGAACAGTTAGGGGATATCTGTGCTTCTGGAATTTCCTCTTAAAAAATAAACCTTTAAACCTCTAAACTCTTACTCTTGTGCTTACACGTCTTTATCTCAGCTCCACTATTATTACAAACTTCAACTTAAAATTTTAAAAAAACTTTAATGGTATATCAGCATTGGCAGATATACGTGTGCTCAGGTGTTGAACCTATCCCAGAAGGTCAGGGAGTCTCCCAAAATGTAATATGGGCCCTGATGGCCCTGATGATCGGCAATCATAAGCAATGCATTGGAAGTCCCCCGATCACACCAGTCAACAAACAAGTAAATACAAAGTAAGCACAACCCCCCCCCCCCATAAACAAATATCACAGCGATCAATCACCCAACCCCCCTGAAGAAAAGTGTCGCAAGCCCCCCTTTAACAAATTGCATGATTGGCCCCCCAACAAATAGCAAAGTGACCCCCTTCGACAACAAACAGTGCCATGACCCTCCTCGTCAACAAATAGAGACACAATCCCCCTGTAAACAAATAGCGCCGTAATCCCCCTCATCAACAAATGGCACCTGAAAAATCCCTTCAACTAATAGCGCCGCAATCCCCCTCATCAACAATAGTGCTACGATTCCCCATAAACAAATAGCACTGTGATCCCCACTGTCAACAAATAGCGCCATGATCCCCGTCACCAACAAATAGCCCCATGCTCCCCCTCGTCAAAAAATAGTGCTGCGATCCTGCTCATCAACAAAGAGCACTGTGACAACCCTCATCAACAAATAGTGCCGCGATCCCCCGTAAACAAATAGTGTCGCAATCCCCCTTATCAACAAATAGCACTGTGACAACCCTCATCAACAAATAATGCCGCGATCCCCCGTAAACAAATAGTGTCGCAATCCCCCTTATCAACAAATAGCACTGTGGCCCCCCTCATCAACAAATAGCGCTGTTATCCCCATAAACAAATAGCACCATGACCCCCCTCATCAACAAATAGCACCGTGACCCCCCCTCGTCAACAAATAGCACTGCAATCCCCCGTAAACAAATAGTGCAAGTGCTTGTGCAGTCTCTTGTCATTTCAAGACTTGACTACTGCAACTCTCTTCTGGCTGGTCTTCCACTGCGAGCCACCCAACTGCTGCAACTAATTCAGAATGTGGTGGCAGCTCTACCCATCTTCAATCTTCTAAAGTTCAGTCATGTGACTCCTTGCTGCTCCTTGCTCCACTGGCTTCCTGTTTCCACCCGAATCAGATTCAAACCCCTGACCCTGGCCTACAAAACCAAAAACAGACCAGCTTCTTCATCCTTGATGCCAATGGTCAAAGCCAGATTGGCACCAAGAGCTCTTTGAGCTTCCAGTATGACTCTGCTTGATCCACCACCCCTTAAGTCCTACAGAAGACAGATATTTTGACTTTTCCCTGTCCTGGGACCAAGGAAGTGGAACGGACTTTCACTGGGTGTCAGAAAAACAGAGTTACTTGTGGTCACCAAACTCTGGGAATCAAACTGATCTTTATACAGAGTTACTATTATGTCAGAAAACCCATCACCAAACCTTCTCTACTGTGGTCTTATGAGGTCCTGACCATTAAAGAACAAGGAGAAAAGAAGGAAACTGAACTGAAAAGAACTGCAAAGAGCTGCAAAGTTCCCTTATAAGATCAGTAAAGTTGATAGAGTGTAGAAAAAAGGAGGTGGCCATAATATTGTGCCTGATCAATGAACATGCAGAAGATCAACGTGTCTCCAAACTCTCATGTACTAATTTTAACTTTCACCGCATTACATCACTCGTCTACCCAGTCCTGCACTGCTAAACATTTTATAACGGCACATCAAACTTTGATCGCTGTTAGTCAAATCTAACACGTTCTTCTCAGCGTGTGCTTTCTGCCCACTCCTCGGTCCGCACTTTTACTCCTGGGCCTTACATCACCGCACTGCCCGTAAACGTGCAGCCATCTGCTCTGAGGATGGTGCTACCTGGGCTGGGGTGTCTCCGCAGGACGCCGGCAACAGCCGGCTCTGGCACGGAAGCTCTGGAAGGCCGCCAGCCTGGGTCTGGAGAGCGCCAGCCAGACGGGTGTGGAGTCAGGATGGCACTACCCAGCGGGAAGTAGGCAGCAAGGACTGCTGGCATTGCCCGGGGAAGAGTGAAGGGCAGCCATTAAAGCAGAGGAGTGGACATCCATGAATTCAGAGTTCAGTGTAGGGTGGCAGGAAAAATGCATTGTTTGATTCAGATCAATGACATCAAATAACATCCTGTGTATTACCCTTGTCCTAAGAAACCCTAGAAAAATATGTATAGCTTTCATGAAGGTAAGAAAAAGTGAGATGTTTTACTTTCTCCAAAGCTGCAGTCTCTATAGGAAAAATAATAGAGAGGTTAAGGAAGTTCCTGTGCTGTTAAACCTGGTGGTGGGTCATTTTTACCACTGAGCCATTTTTTTTTTACTATTCATTCACCCGTTCCTCCCTATCATTGAATTCTTGGTTCCAATCACTTCCATGACCAAAGGTGCATAAAACCAAGCACCTACTGTAGGCATGCAGACTGCTTCGACAAACAAGTCCAGTCGTGAAGTTTCCTTACTACTAAATATTTGAAGCCACCATTGGCCTGGACTAGAAGAGTGGAGTGGTCCTCTGGAGTGTTGAATCATGCTGGTCATCTGTTAGATGAGTCTGGGTTTGATAGTTACCAGGGGAACTGTACTTGTTTAACTGTATTTTGTCAATCGTTAAATTTGGTGGAGGGGAATTTATGGTATGGGGCCATTTTTCAGGAATTGGGCATGGTCAAGAGATTTTGGACAATTTCATGTTCCGAACTTTGTTGGAACAGTTTGGGAATGGCCCATTTGAGCAGTTTTGTGGAAACAGCTTGGGGATGGTCCCTTAAATTTGCTTAAACACACTTGTAAACCTTGGGAAAAGCCTTTTCAGAAGAGTTGAAGCTATTATACTGTAGCTGAAAATGGTTTTGGGCTCCAGGGGTTTGCATACCAAGAGATTTCAGATAATTTTATGCTCCCAACTTTGTTGGAACAGTTTGGGAATGGGCCATTTGAGCAGTTTTGCGGGAACAGCTTGGGGATGGTCCCTTAAATTTGCTTAAACACTCTTTAAACCTTGGGAAAAGCCTTTTCAGAAGAGTTAAATCAGTTATACTGTAGCTGCAAAGGGTTTCAGGCACCAGGGGTTGCATACCAAAAGATTTTAGACAACGTCATGCTCCCAACTTAGTTGGAACAGTTTGGGAATGGGCCATTTGAGCAGTTTTGCGGGAACAGCTTGGGGATGGTCCCTTAAATTTCCTTAAACACTCTTTAAACCTTGGGCAAAGCCTTCCCAGAACAGTTAAGGCAGCTTCGGTCACCATCACTCCAGAGAATATTCCTGTCTTTTTGCGCCTAATAATTCAAGGTATGATCCCGACCAACGTGACATTGACCAGGATGATGCAGATAAGATGAATGGATGGATGTACGTAAAACCTTTTTTCCCTTTTCTTGTCTTTGATTAGTTTTTTTATTATTTTCTTTAAAAAATCACTGACATTGGCTCACTTTTTAACCTATTTAAATTTTTGAGAAGCAGAAATGTTGCACATGCCATTAAGCATCCGTTTCCCTGCTCTCTTTAATGTATTCGCACATATTTAGAAGGCATATTTCAAAGTGTCACAGTTACTTAATGCAGGCACTCGTATCCAGGATGTAGCGGCGTGTCCTTGAGCCCTGGGCAGGAAATAAAGAGGATTCTTCATTCAACTGAAACGGCTTCCTGCACTCGCACCTACTCATCCTCTTTCATTCCAACATCCCACTATCAAACACCTGATGGTGTTCTTACTGTCTGTGTGGGCCTCTGTGAAGTCATCATTATCTCTCGGCCCTCTTTTTTTCTTCTTCTTCTTCCCCTCGCTGCTCTTCTCGGTTCATCTGCCTATAGATGTTCTGGCAGTGCGGCGGATGTTCGGCCTGCTTTGTATTAAAAAATACATCCCATTTCAATATCAAACAGATCACCTGCTTCAATGGATGATTAACAAGTCAATTAATAATGCATCGTAGCAACAAAGTCACCCCGGATTGACTCGACCGGATGGTTTGAAAGAGCGCCGGCGTGACACATGGTCAGTCCCGAGAGTGCAGCTGTACCGAAATATGCCATCTTCTTCTCTGAGCTCATGCTGCGTGATGACAAAATCATATAGTAGGTTCTGACATTTGCCAGCGCTCTCCTGGAAGCTCCTGGCAGCTTTAGAACTCTTTACAGAGAAACATACAATCATAATACTCAGACCGACCTTGGCTGACACACGTCTTCGGGTTCTCTGTACTGTTTTTTATGGTCCTAGTGCTTCTTGAAAAATGAGAATACCATTGAAAAGTTACTTTATTTCAGTAATTCAGTTTTAGATATGAAAGTCATGTAATATATAGATGTATTAAAGACAGAGAGATATATTTTAAGCTTTTTTTCTTTTATTGTTGATGATTATGATGACTACAGACAATAAAACCTCAGAAACTTTTTAATATTATATAAGACCAACAGAGTGATCTATTTTAAGCATTTTTTTTTCCTTTATTGTTGATGATTATGGCTTACAGCCAATGAAAACCCAAAATCTATAGCTCAGAAAATTTCACCGCCAGTGTGGAAAATGTGCTAAGTCCTGCTGGAAAATGAAATCCACATCTCCATAAATGTTGTCATCAGAGGGAAGCAGTGAAGTGCTGTAAGAACTTTGTACTTGATAGAACACAGTGAATCGACACCAGCAGATGACCTGTCTCTCCAAATCATCACTGATCATCAGTATATGTTCATTTTAAATTTAATTCGTAAATCAAGAGAGCAGAGTCTGGAGGAAGAGTGGAGAGACACAGTTCAAACTGCTTGAGGTCTAGTGTGAAGTTTAGTTTCCACCAATCAGTGATGGTTTGGAGAGACATGTCATCTGCTGGTGTTGATCCACTGTGTTTTATTATCAAGTCTAAAATCACTGCAGTGTTTTCTCACAAACTCTCACAGCACTTCATGCTTCCCTCTGCTGACAACTTTCATAGAGATTTTCATGCAGATTTCATTTTCCAGCAGGAATTGGCACACTGCCAAAAGTACCAATTGGTCTGAGATACTGACTTTTTTTTGTTTTCATTAGCTTTAAACCATAATAAAATAGATTACTCTGTGTTAAATGCACCTATATAATTTATAATTAACTTTTCAATGATGTTCACTATTGTATGAATTCGTTCACTCTACTGATACCAGAAAAAAGTCGTCAATCTGCAAATAAGCCTGTGGAAATGCTGTGTTTACTGGTTGGCATCGTTCCCACACCTCACAGTAGAACTGGTGCAGCGATGGTAAGTTACAAAGCCAACAGCGGCACACGGCCATGTAAATGTTGCCATGTTGATAGCATTAGTATTCCAGCGCGGTGATGGAGTTATCGGCTGCCTGTCATTCGCAGGGTTCTGAACACATGAAAATGTTTCACTGAAATTCAGCTTTTGTTTCGCACAGCCAGGTATGTCTGGACGTCATGATAATAAATCACGTTAGATTGCTAGATTGGCTGCAGAAGTTGAATAATGGGAAATCTTCATGGAATGTTTTGCTGAACCGTGCCATTGTAGCTTACAAATTGGAATTTTCTGTTGCTGCTCCAATAAAGTTTGCTATTTTTTTCTACTGTTTATCAAGCATTCTGATGATTAAATAACATAACTGAGAAAAAAAAATGCTCTAGGGCTATAATAATGAAAACAGAAAGACTTCACTGCCAGGCTGTTGATAGACTGGTTCCAGGAGGTTTCCATGGTGTTTTTTAGCTGGTTGCTATGGTGTCGCTAAGTGGTTGTATGTTGGTTGTTATTTTTTTAGGTCGTTGATTTGTCAACATTGATAATTGGTTTCTATGGTTTCCAAGAAGGCTTCAATGTAAATTCATGATAATAAAGGAAAGGAACAACAAACTATGCAGGAAAGCCTGTATATCCATTTCATCCAGTAAATTGTTGCAATGTTTTGCTTGTAACTCTTCAAGATTAAGGAACAATTAGAAATGATTAGAATGATGAAGTTAAGAGCTTAATTTCCCAGACTGCAATAACTAGAATGCACCACCAGGAGGTCAATCACCGGAATATTGATCACACCTGTTCACACCACTATATACTATACACATTCACTCCACACACACCTCACAGAGAATTATTTGGTTTACCACTTTAAGAAGATTTTGTCCCATTGCCTGTGTTACTCTCTCGTGTATGGTCTTTATTTTTTGTGCCTTGCCTTCCCCTTCTGCTGTTTGTGAGTGTCGAAACTTGCTGCAAAGTCAACTTTATTATAAGTGTTTTTATTAATTAAAACTTTTGTTACTTTGTGCACACAAATTAAAGTTTTTTTTTTTTTTACATAAAGAAAATGATATGGCGTAGATGGCATATGCTGTCTACAACAAAACACAAATCTCATTAAAACAACAAGAACAAGTTTTTTAACAGTAAACTCAGAGTAATTACTTCTAGAAAATTAGATTTTTCTTGAAATAGTGTTGACTTCTTCACACATTCCAACTCTTCACTGCCTAATTCCACTCTAAATCTGTTTAATCAGAGCTCTATATCAAGATTCAGGTTCAGATCGAGCACAGTCTGAGTTGTAACCAGCTACAAACATCCAGTGAGGAGAGATAATCAACCTCAAATTACCCAGCAGTGGCAGAGCGGGGTGGATTATCAGGGTGATCAAAGTGCGGCGTGAGATAGGCACTGTAATTTACTGCTGATGAGCGCGCTTAGCTAAACGTGTTTGGACACGGACAGATGTGGCAGGTGCTTCCAGATGTCTTCATCCGTCCCCCACCGCACCGTTTCAAAGCCACGTCGCGCAGATGGGCCTCGCCGGAGTCTGACGGGCAGCACAGCTTTCTGTCTTTTGATTCCGCCGGCACTCTGTAGCTGCTTAATGCCACGGCGGCATGGGATGGCAGGCACTGAATTGAATTAGAGGAAAAAGGAGAAAACCTCGGAGAGGCCGAGTGAGCAGGAAAACGGACCTGAACCGCAACTCCGATTGTTGGGATTCAAAGGAAGCAACACTTTTGGACATGATTTATTTAATATACTAATTCTCACCTGCCTTTGATATGCCACACGTTCCACGAGCAGGGGGGCTTTACCTCGGCATGGCAGCTGTTTGATGTTGCTTTCCAGGGAACCCTTTTTTTCACTTCATAAACTCTCATCTATTATTAATCGCATTTTTATTCAATCTGTTAATCGGCCGTGTTTCACCGTGAGCCGAATGCATAAGCTGTGAATGTGGATAAATGGGGAAAACAAAGAACTGTCAAGATAACTAGTGCACTTTTATGTGGACGATATATTTCCCAAGATTACAGGTGCCGAAATGAATTATTATTGTGATGGGGAGTGAAATTAGCTTTGATTAGCTATTATTTAATTGTATTTTTCAACATTCCTTAAAGCTCCACTAGGTAGGATTGAGATTTTGTGCTCATGGGCTCCCCCTACAGTTGTAGAGTGTAATAAATGTTTCAGGCGGATTAGTTTCTCTTTCTGGTTTTCTGGCTTTCACAGACATATTCGGTCTCCTTCCAGCTTCTGCCAGAGTGTCTGTATGTTAGTTTGTAAAGAATGAACCAGTAGTCCTTGTAGAACTGTTAGAACTAAAGGTCGGAAAGCAGGTTGCAGTTCTCGCGAGCGTTGCTCGCGGTCGCCTCGGAAAACTTACAGAGTCTGGTTTGAGCTCAGAGGAGCTCCGGCACAGACACAAGAGCACCGCTATTCCTCCTATTACACCTCAATGCAGCGCTGCAGTGAGTTTCAAGCTGTAATTTTACTTCTTTAATAAGATCAGAAATCAAGAAAATCCTACCTAGTGCTCCTTAAATGCTGCCTTCTATCACACCATTTAGAGAGGAACAGGAAAGTTAACTAGCTAGCTAGCTACTAAGACAAACTACTTGCAATCTTTTTTATGCCTGTTATGAAGAATTTGGCCATAAAAAATTAAACTACACATTAAACTCTGGTAATATAGTGATAATAGTCATTTTAGCAAGGAAAATACTTACATTTGTGTTGCTATCTTACCTTTTACCCTTTGGTTTGAAGTGTGCCTATTCCTTTCCCCCACCCCTCAAGCTTAACAAGAATTGGGACAAAGGGTAAGGGGTAGGGCCAAGGGGTGAAATGGGATTGGGCCTTAGACTCCTGACACGTTATTCTATAAACTAATTTATTTAACTGATTTAATTTTGTACGTTTTTGACCAAAAAAATATTTTTTTTTTTTTTGCATTTCTGGTAAAAACAATAGACAATATCATGTTCGGCCAAAATGATTAGTCCATATATTGAAACTTGCCCTCTTGTATTTTTGTCTGTTCTCTTTTGTTTCTAAATAATTTATCATTTAAAGACTTTTAATTTGGAAAAGTGGACATTTTGGGCGTTTTAAGCTGTAAATTCTTGACCAAAAATTAGAGATTTGATGCATCTCTAGTAAAAACACTAGACAATATCGAGGTCAGCCAAACTGAATGAGGTCATGTCCACATTGTACGATATGTTGATGAAATAATTATCGCAACAGGCCTACAGGACCTACAGGAACTTGAAACAAAACTCGCCCTCTGGTATTTCTGTCCGTACTCTTTTGTTCCTAAAGAATGGACTTTTAATTTGGAAGCGTAAGCCCGGCGCGGGACATTTTAAGCCAGTGCTTTCTTTTACAAAATAGAGTAATTATTATAATAAAAAAACAGTATTCATTGGCTATTTTGCCTGGGGCCAAATGTTTGATTTTGTATGGTTTTGACCAAAAATTCAAATATTGATCCATCTTTAGTGAAAACAATGGGAAATATCAAGGTCATGTTCATATATTGTTCGATATGTTGATGACATAATTATCGCAACAGGCCTACAGGACCTACAGGAACCTGAAACAAAACTCGCCCTCTGGTATTTCTGTCCGTGCTCTTTTGTTCCTAAAGAATGGACTTTTAATTTGGAAGTGTAAGCCGACATGGGAAGCCTTTTAAGCTGTAAATTATTGACCAAAAATTTAAGATTTGATGCATCTCTAGTAAAAATACTAGACAATATTGAGGTCAGCCAAAACTAATGAGGTCATGTCTACATATTTTACGATATGTTGATGGAACCTGAAACAAAACTCGCCCTCTGCTATTTCTGTCCGTGCTCTTTTGTTCCTAAAGAATGGACTTTTAATTTGGAAGAGTAAGCCCGGCGCGGGACATTTTAAGCCAGCGCTCTCTTTCACAAATGATAGTAATTATTTAATTTTGCGATTTGCATAAGCTCCCCTTTTTTCCCCGAGAGTGGCTTGATTTCGGAATAAAAGACCCTCTAATGTTATCGCGAGCCGAGCTGAATTATTCTCCTCCTGCTTCTGGTCTCGGCGCTCTTGATTAAAAACGTCCAGCGAGCGAAATCTGGCTTTAGAAGTGCGGAAGCGACGTCAGGTTTTCAATCCATCTGGGCCGTGGCATCAACGCGCTGCACCATTTCCCAATTGTTTCTGTGTTGTCAGCTGGTTTCTGTAAGGGCAGGCAGGTTTAGAGTGGCGGGAGGCTGCAGCCTGAACCGATGCGCTGCATGTTTAATAGCATCTAGAGGGAATGTCAATTACACGTTCAGGATTGATCGGCCCTTTTCCGCGCTCTCCACCTAGAACTGTCTTGACACTCTCTCTTTCTCTTTTTTTCGAATGCTTTTTCTGCTGCACTCAGTTGCTCTTACACCCGTAAACACACTCGCTACTTTCCTCGGCTTGTGATTTTTTCTTGTCTTTTTAAAACTCTTTCTTAAATCCACACGGATCTCTTTAGTTTCACCTCATGCCCCATAACACAGATGTCATTGAGCACAAACACTTGTCTTAAAATTTTAAAGGGGATATTTATTACGCAAAACTCATTTTTTGTGTTCTTTTGTATTTCCACTTGGATCTTGACTGCCCCTATAAACACTACAAGTGAAGAAAAAAAACAGCAGGATTAGCCAGTAGACTTCGTCTGAGTGAGGGATCTGTACCTACTGTCCGTGGCAAGTCGTGTAAGCACTTGAGTTTTGTGCTTCTATCACAGTTAAGCAAAAACTAGCATGAACGCTGTTTCTGAGGCATTGGCTAGCAACAGCGTATTTGCATAAAAGTGACAGAGCCCTTAAATGTCTCATTTTTATTGGGACTAAAACTGTCAAAAACAAATTTGGTGAGATCTCTTTATGTGAGAGAGATTGTTTGCAAATAAGAACTTCTTGAACATGTTTTGCATATACCTATTATATTCTAACTTGTGTAAAAAGAGGTATAATATGTCCCTTTTAAACTATTCCTAGACAACGACTGTCTAAGAAGACTGTCTAACAGGACTTTCTAAGAAGACTTTCTAAGAAGACTTTCTAAGAAGTTCTGTGCTTGTTTGTTTCCTTGCTGGCTGGCAATCAACATTAGTCAACATGACTAAACTTCTGAACTTCACTCCCAGCCAAAGAGCTATCCCATGCCATCTTCTAAATATTTAAAAAGTGCAAGGAAAATGGATCCAGTAGACTTTCCTGGTGGCATATATGTTTTAATATTACATATTTGCCATATATGTATTCATGTGATTAATTATTCAGTAGTAGTAGCAGTAGGAGGAATATTAATAGTAGTAGTATACAGAAAGGTTCTATCACTTCCACAGTGAATAGAATATGGACAGAATTGTGGAATTATAAAAAAAAAACAGCAAAAAAATAGTGCCTTGTGTGGGAATAATGGTGAACAGACTAGCTTCGAGTACAGAACCAAGTCACATTTTGGACACACCTTCTCATTCTTATCTCTTGTCTACATTGTAAATGAATACTGAAGTCAACAGAGGTGACTATTGGTCATTCTTTTTGGGGGATGTCCTGATGAGGGCCATTTTCATCGTAAAGTTTTTGATGGTCTTTGATGATTTCTTGATTTTTTTTTTTTTAGTTTTCAAGAACTCTTGGTTTTCCCTTTTTAGAGGATGTCCTGATGAGGGCTAGTTTCATCACAACGTTTTTGGTGGTCATCGCGACTGCACTTGAGGATACTTTTAAATTTCTTGACTTTTTTTTAAATTGACTGATCTTCATTTCTTTAAGTCATTTTTTTCTTTACTTAGTTAAGTAGTTTTTGCCATAATATGGATTTAAACATTACTTAAATATGTCTATTTACTGTATTATACAAACTCTACCTCTTTATGTCAGTCGTCAGTCCTGATGTTGTCAGCCTGCCTGCTCTGAACTCCCAGCATGCACTCACACCAGACTTTCTGAACTCTGCTGATCACGTGGTGCTGCGGAGTTCACACTCTCCGAGCTTCTGATTGCACACACCTGTCTGTGTTTGTATAAATACCCCACTGTTTCAGTTTCTCCTCGCCAGGTATTGAATCTAGTTTTCTAGCTCTTCTGATAAGCATTTCTTTTGTTTGTTTTCCTTTGTTACCGACCCATTTTTTTAACAACTCTTTTGCCTTGTCTTTTCTATCATTTGTTTTCTGTTGCCGAACTTATTTTTTATATTAAGACTACTCTTTTTTCCTAGCCCTTTACCTGTTGGATTTCCCTGTTTATGACCCGTTTTTGCCTTCATCACTTTCTGGTATATTGTTTATTATTGCTGCTGTTTTGATACTGACCTTGCCTGTCACTGACTACCCCTGTAAGCCTTAACCCATTTGATAATAAATTGTTTGATTGGGATCTGCGTGTGTCTGTGCTTGGTTTAGCCCATGTGACACATTTTAAAACAAGATATTGTTTCATCAATCAATACAAATGAATTTCAACAGATAATGTGTTTTAAAAAAAAAACATAGAAAAACATAGAAAATATACACATGTAAATGAGAGAAAAAAAAATGATTTCTCATAATATAACTTTAAAGTAGTGTTTATAGCAGTATTATTAATAGCAGTAGGTGTAAAAGTAGGGAAAGCAGTAGTAGTATTTTTATTAGTCAAATAATGATATTAGAAACAGTTACAGTAATAATATAAAATAATATATTTGGATCCTTTAAAAAAGACGCAAACTTTTGATTATTAGAAATATTCAGACATTGCAATTGGAATATAAAAAAAAAAACGTTAAACTATCCTAAGTAAATAAAACACAAATATATATTTTTTTCCACAAAGTCAACAAACTGACATATCCATAGTATTGGACTCTACTCGCTAAGAAAACACAAAGGCTAATATTAAGGTCATATCCATATATTGTATAATAATCTTATTCATTCATCAATTTAGCTAATTATTTCAGCATTATTATTATTACTACTATCATCATCATCATCATAATCATCGCCACTGCCATCGTTGAATTTTTTATTTTATAACCCAGTTCCAGTCTTTTTATCCATGCTATTTTTGGGGCACAGGGAGTACTCTTTCCCACTTTACCCCCACTTTGCAGCATTTGCTGTATAATTTATTCACCTCTACTCAACTTTCCCCATCTGCTCGGACGAGCTTTTCCTATCAGGGGGATTTAATATCTTCCTTAAACACTACACTTTTCTGTGCACTTAAACACCGGCTGCAGAGGGACAGGATTTATGCCTTCAGTTCCTCCTCCTTTAGCCCTCCAATAAAACCTCTCTCCGTCTACAGAAAACAAAGATGATACCAGATGCCCAGAAGACCATGCCGTCTCTAGAAGAACCATCAACACTGTTATTTAGCAGAGATAACTACAGTAAGAACAATATCGATATTGTGACTATTAAGAACTAAATCATTATTGTAGAGATGCCCCATAGATGCTCAAGTAAGTTTAAACTGAAAGTCTATTGAAGGCAATTTAACTAAGTTGAATGTAATGATTCTGTGTAGAACCTTACCCTACATCTAACCTCTAACCCTAAGCCTAACCTCAACCTTGAATCAAACCTTGAATCTAACCTAAACCTTAACCTAACCCTTAAATCTAACCCTAAAACCTAACCTCAAACAAGAATCAACCCTAAAACCTAACCCTTAAAATAAACATTAAATCTAAACCTAACTGAAACCTTAACCTAAACCTTAAATCTAACCCTAAAACCTAAACTCAAACAAGAATCAACCCTAAAACCTAACCCTTAAAATAAACATTAAATCTAAACCTAACTGAAACCTTAACCTAAACCTTAAATCTAACCCTAAAACCTAAACTCAAACAAGAATCAACCCTAAAACCTAACCCTTAAAATAAACGTTAAATCTGAACCTAACTTAAACCTTAACCTAAACCTTAAATCTAACCCTAAAACCTAACCTCAACCAAGAATCAACTCTAAAACCTAATCCTTAAAATAAACGTTAAATCTGAACCTAACTTAAACCTTAACCTAAACCTTAAATCTAACCCTAAAACCTAACCTCAACCAAGAATCAACCCTAAAACCTAACCCTTAAAATAAACGTTAAATCTGAACCTAACTTAAACCTTAACCTAAACCTTAAATCTAACCCTAAAACCTAACCTCAACCAAGAATCAACCCTAAAACCTAACCCTTAAAATAAACTTTAAATCTAATGTATCCCTAACCTAGCCTTAAATCTATCTCTAAATCACAAGTGTAACCTTTTATCTAGCCCTAACCTGTACTTTAAATCTAGCCCTATACCTTAAATCTAACCTTAAATCTAGCCCTAACCTAAACCTTAAATTTAACCCTAAACCTTAAATCTAACCCTAAGCCTTACCTCAACCATAAATCAACCCTAAAACCTAACCCCTAAAATAAACTTTATATCTAACGTATGCCTAACCTTAACCTTAATCTTAAATCTAACTTTAAATGTAACCCTAACCTAACCCTTAACCTATACCCTAAATGTAGCCCTAAATCTTAAATCTAACGTTAAATCTAGCCCTAACCTAAACCTTAAATTTAACTCTAAATCTTACATCTAATCTTAACTCTAACCATAGCCTAACCTTGCCCTAAACCTTTAATCTAATCCTAAAACCTTAACCTAAGCCTTAAATCTAACTGTAAACCTAACCCTAACCTAAACCTTAAATCTAGCCCTAAAGCCTAAATGTAACCTTAAACCTTAATCTAAACCTTAAATCTAGCCCTAAAGCCTAAATGTAACCTTAAACCTTAATCTAAACCTTAAATCTAGCCCTAAGCCTAAATGTAACCCTAAACCTTAACCTAAACCTTAAATCTAGCCCTAAAGCCTAAATGTAAACCTAAACCTTAACCTAAACCTTAAATCTAGCCCTAAAGCCTAAATGTAACCCTAAACCTTAACCTAAACCTTAAATCTAGCCCTAAAGCCTAAATGTAACCCTAAACCTTAACCTAAACCTTAAATCTAGCCCTAAACCTTAAATTTAACACTAAATCGAATTCTTACCTAAACCTTAAGTCTAACCCTAACCTTAACCTACAAAGGTTAACTACAAAGAAGAGGGGTCATCTATCAGTTAAGAGTGTAAACATTAGAGATGAACAGAAATGTACATTTTATTTAAAATCAAAATTAAAGAAACTTAAACATTGTTTTTGTAAGTTTTTATTTTGTCACTTTTTTCTTAATTGCATTCTATGTATTTTGCTCTTATTTTGCAGAAAATAAAAAAAAATATTCAGTTCATGCCTCTGGGTTATAAAGCAAGGCTACATTAATTAATTAAAGGTGTTTTGATAGAACTGTTCAGCTTGTACTGCTGCCACACAGTTGAACATGGTGGGTTCAGATCAGGTTCCTCAGTGGCACAGCTGTCCCAACGTTTCTCTCTATCATCAAGAGGCCATTGATTTAATTCCCGGAGAGACGGCAGCTCAAGATCTGTCTATAATTATGAGCTCATTACTGGCAGAATATTTGCCAACACCGATAAACCCTGAGAACATCAATATCAGCCAATATTATCGACCAGCTGATATAAATCAGTCCGGATCCTTATGAATATTTAATGCGACCCTGTTTATCCGATCACACCAAAACAACTGAGTCATCAACCATGTCAGATTCACGCAATCCTGAAGAGAAACACTGCTGTTTTACTGTAGATATGATCTTTATAGATGTTCAAACTGCCAGTCCAAATCACATTCAGGTTGATTTTTGGCATCAAATCTACTTTTGGCATGGCCAGATTGTATCCAAATTGATGTCTTATAGTCTGAACAGCCAGAAACCACATGAAATCAGATATTTTACACATCTAGGTTGCATCCAGATAAACCCCACAGAAAATCAGATTTGTTTTGCATAACTAGACTGAATCCAGCTTGATTATTGATAGTCTGAACATCCAGAAAGCACATGCATGAAATTTGTCTGTTGGCATATCCAGATTGAATCCAGATTTATTTTTGATAGTCTGAACAGATGGAAACCACATTAAAATCAGATTGTATCATATCTAGATTGTATCCAGATAAAGTTTTGATAGTTTGACAGCCAGAAATCACATCCAGTCAGATTATTGGTATAACCAGATTGCATCCAGATTTATTTTTGATAATCTGAACAGCAAAAAAAAAACATTGAATCTGATTTTAGGCATGTCTAGATTGTACTCTGAACAGACATAAACTATGTGAAATCAGATTTTTTTTCCCATATCTCGATTGCATCCAGTTTGACTTCTTATAGTCTGAACAGCAAAAAAAAAAAAAAAAAAAAAAAAAAAACACATAATCTAATTTTAGACATATCTAGATTGTTTCCAGATTGATTTTTGATTGTCTGAAAAGCCAGAAACCACCTCAAATCAGATTTTGGTATATCCAGATTGTTCCCAGATTGATGTTTGATATTCTGAACAGCCAGAAACCATGTGAAATCAGATTTTTTCCTGTATCTCGATTGTATCCAGATTGATTTCTTATAGTCTGAACGGCAAAAAAAAAAAACAACAACATGGAATCTGATTTTAGGCATATCTGGATTGTTCCCAGATTCATTTTTTTGCTAGACTGAACAGCCCAAAACCATGTGAAATCAGATTTTTGGTATACAGCTTTATTTTAAACAGTCTGAAACGACAGAAGTTACATTAAATCAAAGGTTTGGTATATCCAGATTGTATCCAGATAGATTTAACCGCCATAAATCACATGAAATCAGATTTTTTTTTTTTTGCATATCTAGATTCTATGCAGATAGATTTTTGATAGTTTGAACAGCCAGAAACAACATGGAATCTGATTTTAAGTGTATTTAGATTGTACTCAGATTGATTTTCGACGGTCTTAAAAGCCAGAAATCTTGGTTGTATCCAGATTGATTTCTGATAGTCTGGATGCTCTAAAAACTCAAACTGTATTTCAATGTGTCTTTTTCATCACTCAAAACGAGACAAACAACATCTTCATTACATTCAGATTGAAGACAGTGCAAGTTCAAGGGTTCGAGGAAATGAAAGATTATTTAGGGATGCTGACCTTGTTACCACAGCAACCCATGCAGATACGTTTGTGATGTCCAGACAGGCAAATTCGATCTGATCAGCTGAGTGCAAACAAGAGTGCTTTCATCTAATTTGCCAAAGTCTTTTTTTCTTTCTCCCTTTCTTCCTTCCTTCCTTCCTTCCTATCTTCTGTCTTTCCTTTTTTCTCCTTTCATTATTTAATTCTTTCTTTCTTCCTTCCTCCCTTTCTTCCTTCCTTCCTTCCTTCCTTTTTTTCTCCTTTCAGTCTTCCTTCCTTCTCTTTCCTTCCTTCATTTTATCCTTTAATTCTTCCTTCCTTTCATCTAATTTGCCAGTCTTTTTTTCTTTCTTCCTTCCTTCCTTCCTATCTTCTGTCTTTCCTTTTTTCTCCTTTCTTTCTTTCTTTCTTTCTTTCTTTCTTTCTTTCTTTCTTCCTTCATTCCTTCCTTTTTTTCTCCTTTTAGTCTTCCTTCTTTCTCTTTCCTTCCTTCCTTTTTTCCTTTCATTCTTTCTTCCTTCCTTCTTTGCTTTCTTTCTTGCTTCCTTCCTTTCCTATTTCCTTACTTTTTTCTTTATTAATTTAATTCTTTCTTTTTTCTTCCTTCCTTCCTTCCTTCCATCCTTCCTTTTTTCTTTCTTTTTCCTTCCTTCCTCTCTTTCTCTTTCCTTTCACTTTCTTTTTTTCATGTTTTCTTTCCTTCATGTTTTCTTTTTTTCTTCACTTTCATTGCTTATTTCTTTCTTTAATTTTTCCTTTCTTCCTTTCCTTTTTTCTTCCTTTTTTCCTTTCATTCTTTCTTCCTTCCTTCCTTACTTCCTTTCATCTAGTTTGTGAAAGTCTGCGAGAGCAGTGCTTTTAGTTTTTCAGTTTCTCAGTCTTTGCAGTACGTTTGAGGTAAGTCTGCATGTGGATACTTTGTTAGAAGATGAGTGAAAGTGATTTTTGAGAGGTTTTGTCTCTGTGTTCTCCTCTCTAGAGATGGTACAGCAGCTGAAATGAGATAAATGTTGGTTGGTAAGCGAGGGACAGCTTGCTGTTGGTGTGTGATCAGAAAGTAAATGCTTCTTTTCTTTTCTGATGAAAATGGAAAGTGTGTTGCTGATAATAGCCACCACTGCAGGCTACAGCATCCAGCACATCAGCAGCAGCAGCAGCAGCTTAGTGCCACCATACTAATGGATTGACCAGGAGCCAGAGGCACAGTCTCCAAACGACACGTCTTTATTATCACAACTTTTCTATTAGGACTTTGGGTCAAAATCTACGGCAGAGGTCAGAGAACAGACAAGCTGTCTAAAGATCTTATCTTACAATCTTACACCATAAATACATCATAAATACATCATAAATACACTAGAAATACACCATAAATACACTAGAAATACACTATACATACACTAGAAATACACTAGAAATACACTATACATACGCTAGACATGATAAAACACAGAAACTGCAAAATTCAACAGTCTGCTACAACTACAACAGTAGGTAAGATTCCATAAAGCATCAGTATCCATGTTTAATAGTTTAATAGCAGTATATAATGTAAAATGTATAATGAAAATTACAGTAATCATATTCTTGTTTGCATTTCAAAAAAATGTTTCTTCCTTCCTTTCATTTTTCCTTCCTTCCTTCCTTCATTAATAATTTTTGTTCCTTTTATTCTTTCTTTTTTCCTTTCATTCCTCTTTCCTTCCTTCTTTGCTTTCTTTCTTTCTGCTTGTTTCTTTCTTTGTTTCTTGCTTCCTTCCTTTCCTGTTTCCTTACTTTTTTCTTTATTCATTTCATTCTTTTTTTTTCTTCCTTCCTTCCAGCCTTCCTTTTTTCTTACTTTTTTCTTCCTTCCTCTCTTTCTCTTTCCTTTGCTTATTTCTTTCTTTAATTCTTCCTTTCTTCCTTTCCTTTATTTCTTTCTTTCTTCCTTTCATTCTTTCTTTTTCCTTTCATTCTTTCTTTCCTACTTCCTTTCTTCTTCCTTTTTTCCTTTCTATCTTATTTCCTTTCATTCTTTCTTTTTTCCTTTTTATCTTCTTTCCTTTCTTTCTTCCTTACTAACTTAATTCATATCATTCTTCCTTCCTTCCTTTCTCCCTTCCTTCTCTCCTTTTTTCTTTCTTTCTTTAATGTTCTCTTTTTTCTTCCTTCCTTTCATTTTTATTTCTTCCTCCCTTCCTTCCTTCCTTTCCTTCATTAATTAATTTTGTTTGCTTGTTTGTTTATTTCTTTCTTTATTTCTTTCTTTCTTTCTCCCTTCCTTGCTTCCGTCTTTCCTTTTTTCTCCTTTCATTCTTCCTTTCTTCCTTCCTTCCGTGTTAAGGATGAATGACCTACTACCTGTATAATACCCGCTCTTTATATTTCCTCTGGAGTGCTGAAGGTTGATGAACAGGGTGAAATGGGTGAAAAGGCAGAATACAGTCAGTCAGTGTAGAAATGTGGAGGTGTGGTTAATTTAATATGGCTGATCAGAGTATCAGAGTATCAGAGTTTGTTCACTTGTTGACTTTCTGCACCTCAACTTAATATTCTGGGTAGATTTCCTCTCTGATCCCATAAAACACTGCTGTCTGGTCAGGTGACGAGTCAGAGGGGCGCTGATCTCGGAACAGTCCCTCATTAAGTCGATGCGTCCTCTGCGGGAGTCTCATCTGTTTCATGGCTTCGCGGCTCTGCTATTGAAAATAGCGTTTTTATCTGTTCCCGCGCTCATATTCCTGAGGGTTATGGATTGCACGGGATTCAATTTGTCCCGCAGAAATGTGTCCGGCGGCGCATCTGCCGCTGATCAGGGCTGAGATGAGTCGTTTTCTCCCCCTGCATTACGGGGCAAGAAGACCACTGGCTCTCCTTCTATACCGCTGACAATCACCCCTGTCAATCTGAGTTGCAGAGGGCGCGCTGGGTCTTGGTGGAAACACATTATATGGATCTTCTCTGCACTGTGGCCAGTCGGTGTCTGTCTGTCTGTCTGTCTGCAGATGGGAAGAGTTGCACTGTCAGGATGAAGATGGCCAACGAGATAATAATTAAAACTTATAACTTATAAGAAAAGAAATACGTCTTTTTGCAGCTAAAGTGGGGAAACATTCATTAAAATAATTAAAATGCCCATCCCTAGTTAGCTAACAAAATGGCTTTGATTAATTACCTGGCTAAAGTAGCTTAGCTAAACAAGTTCAGAAGAAAATTTGTTTTTTTTTTAAGCAGTGACATACCACACAGTTCTAGTTAGAAAATACTGGCCGAAGGTCTGCGGACAAGTGATGACAGTGCTTGTACTTTGCAAGTCTCCTGAATATCTGATGGCACATCCTGATAATTTTGTCACAGTCATCAAAACTGTCTGTGGGGGAAGGCAGGTAGGCATTCTCTGCTGCAGTGCTGTTAGCCAATCAGAGGTGATATGATTGCATGTATGAATATACATGAGCAAGAGCCAAATCCTGTCTTTCTTTAGAAACCACTAATCCAGTGAACTAAAGCAGGGCTAAATAGAAAAACAATAAATAAATAAAATGGCTCACATGGCATTCATTCATACTAGAGACCACAACTAGATATTTCATTATAATTAATTAAAAAAGTAAATAAAACGATGGAATGAGACCTTTTTGAGTATGAGTAATGAGTATTTTTAAAAAGTATCCCTTCAAGTCAATATATAAAATGTATTAGCTAAACTCTGTAATAAAAAGTGAAGTGAAATGTGTAGTATAATGATATCCTCATTGATTCGTTTAAGATTTTATAAATGGAAAGTAAAAGTGAGAGAGTGAGAGAGAGAGAGAAAGAGAGAGAGAGATGGTAAGAGTGTAGCTGAAGAAGGTCTAGAAAAATCCTTCACTCAAGTGAAAGGATGCAGCTGAAGTAGGACTATGTTTCTTGGTCATTGCATCAGTGAAGGATATCCCTTAGGTAGAATCCTTCAAATGCAGCAGATAAAAAAAAACAAGTTCTATTAGCAGACCTGTCATGATAATTATATATTTTGATATATATATATATATATATATATATATATATAGTCCCAGAAATAACTGCATAAAATTGTATGCTGCTGATATGATGAAACATGATAATATACAGTAATAACATAATAATGCATTAGATTAAAGAGAAAAATTCTACATTTTCTGAAAATTATTTTCAGTATTCGAAAAACCCTAAATCACATATTTAATTACATACAACACAAAAGCTTTTGAAGAGATCTAAATTATTATAACTAATTACACTCAATATTACGGATCGGATCGATACACAGTAAAATTAGCAGTGCTGGATCAACACCTAAAGAGTTAACTTTAACACTCCTTTAGAGCATATATGGTCCCACTCTACAGAGAGTCAAAATAACACTGATAGCAGTGTTAAATGTTTAGTGTTAATATGACTCATGTGTAGGGTTGCAGCGGTAACCGGTTTCACGGTATACCATGGTATTAAAATGCACGGTTATCATACCGTGTGTGTTTGCTTATTACCGGTAAAAGGCAAGCCAGCGTAGAAACTCACCCGCGCATGCGCAACTCTGCTCCGCTTCAGCTGCTCAGCACACAGCGGTGAGAACAGCAGAAAGTGCATCAGAATAAACAAATCTCCGTCCGCCTAAAAAAAGGCTAAACTAAAATCAGCAGTGAGGGACTATTTCAGATACCCGCCGAGCGCACCAGAGGCTGGTTATCCGATTTGTAATCAATGTGGCCGTAAAGTCGCAAGGTGGACATACGGCAAACCTGTTCCCCCATCTCCGAGAACACCACCCCGCTGTGCATGTAGTATGTGTTTAGTTTTAATCTGAACCTAAATAAAATCTCTTTGTAGTCGTGCACAACCCATGCGGTAAGCGCCCGCAAAAGCGCTGAGTTATCCGAAATTTGGGCACGCAGGTACAGGCGTGAAGTGCGTGCTACGATGGATTCACGTGTCCGTGTAAAGGTCCTGGCCGGACTGGATGTGAAAGACGCCATTCATTTACATGCGTTCATTTTCAAATTCTGACGTGCCTGTTTTTCATATGTTAAAACCAGACTCGGTGTGAAAGCCTTAAAATAGAAATCTCTATTGTGAGGATCATGTCAGAAATAAAATCCCCTCTTTCTGCAGTATCTGGTTATATACCAACTTGGCAGTAAAACGGACGTTTACAACAGTTGTTGATCAGACACTGACCCAGGCTCAGTTTATTAAATATTAAATAATTTAAACTTAAATAATTGTACTAAATATTTTAAATACAGGATCCTTCCTTTTTAGAGTACATGTAATGTGTGTAACCTGTGTGTGTGTGTATGTGTGTATATATATATTTATATATATATATATATTTATATACACTCTTAATGCCCTTAAGAGTAGTGGAAAAACCTGGTTTCCTTCACCTGATGGTGTACAGCTTATTTTTTTAAGGAGACATTAAAATTATAAATGTTCCAGGTTTCTACAATAAATAGTTAATTAAACAAAAAACCTTTGTTGTAATTTCTTTAAGGGTCAGTTTAATAATATATGTAACAAACTGTGATACCGTGATAACCGTGATACCGCGGTATTTTCTGAGACGGTTATCATACCGTGAAAATCTCATACCGTTGCAACCCTACTCATGTGACATTTACTTATGCTAGTGTTGTTCATTAGTGTTATAGCAACACCTAAAGTGTTAATTTTACACCGTTTGGAGTGTGTACACAGCAAAAAGCAAGTGTTAAATTAACTCCCAGTTGATTTTTAACTCTTTTTCAGGGAGTTAAATCAACACTTTAAAAATAGTTAAACATTGAACACCTTGCCAGAGTTCCTTTTTAACTCACATTTGTATTCATTTAACTTCCTAAATTGTTACACTAACACTGGAAAGAGTTAAAAATATATATATAAATGAGAAGAAGACTATTCAATTAATATAATTTTTTATTATTTAATTATTATTCAGGACATGTTAGCGTTTAATTTTCCCTTGTATTTCTTAGTGCATTACCAACACTTTATCACAATTTACTGTACAGAGGATGGTAACTTGCTCTTGTAGCCTACAATATATTGGCTAAACAAACAACCATTAAACAAAATATAACACAATACCCAATGGAAGTTAGCCCTGGTGGGCAAGATTTCACACTGATGGTAAGTTAGGATCTGGGGGACACAACCATTATGCAAATAATGTGTTTAACGGGGCGGAGTTTAATTAAATCTCTGTGGAGTTGGCCAGTATTTATTGGGTTTAGTGGGATTAACACTGAAATATTCAACTCTGTCAAATAACTCCAACACTGAACACCATTTAAATCTGAAAGAGTTAAAATTACTCAACTCTCAGCTGTTTAACTCTGAAATTTCAACTCTCCTGTTTTTGCTGTGTACCAAAATTGCCAGTTTTACCCACCTCTACTACAAACTGCCTGATATTGAACCATACTGTAGCCGATTGACCTTCAAATATCTACTCTAAATACTGTAAAAAATAAAATTGATTGTTGCTTATTAGTTGTTGAGAATTCTGTTTTTGAGAAAACTAGCTGTTCTTTGGATTTTCCTTGATGCTAAAAATAAAAATCTTCTACTTAATTTTTCTGGAGCTTAGAAAACTAATAACTAAATAAATAATACACACATAAATAAGTAAAGAGTGGTCTTGAAGGGTGTTTAGAATTTCCGGCGGCTTATAAATTCTGTTAGCAGGGTTTCGTCCTACGGCAAGAACATCTGAACACCATCTCCCTCCACTCCCTCTCCATCCATTCCTGGTCCCGATAGACACCAGATGGATCAGCCCAATAAACAGAGCTGTGAAACATAGGCCCTGGGTTTGTGCTCGTGCCAGATCCTGAACCAGGTGTGTGGCTTTGGCACAGTGGTCTGAGGGACCAGGGGACCGGGGGTCAAATCTTGCCGACAGCTATATCTCCAGCAGTTGTTCCCCTAGATCTACATCAATCACGGGCTGTAATAGAAGCTCCGGCTGGCTTTCTAAGAGAATTCTCTGCAGGTTTTAATCTGGCTTTAAAGCTTGGCTAATTTGCGGGATAATATTCGCCGGCATATTCTAACCTGAGGGCAAGCACGCTTTCAGAACCTTCCACTTGTTCACATCTGTCTGGCCCTGTACGGTTCATTACGTTAACATCCAGCCAGTCAAAAGAAACATAATGTCAGAAATATCCTTTTCTCCACTGATGGGGAAAGAGGGAAAGAGAAAAAAGAATTGACGAAAGTTTCTTAACCCTCAGAACCCTACGGACGGATTTTCCGTCCAGAATCGCATCTTGTGTTCTCAGCTTAATTACTCAGGAATCCCTTCGCACATCAACATAATCCATATATGTTAGAATACGGTTAGAAAGGGCGGAACTTACTCTTTCTAAAAATAGTGATCACATCCCAGTGCAGTAAAGCTAAATCTACAAAAAAAAACATTGAGAAAACATTGAGATCACCTAAAAAAGTGAGATCTCCTTCCCCAACCAATATTATTCACCTTTAGTGCTTCAAACATATTTATATGATGTTTCAAACCAAATATCAGTAAGTGTCCACAGAAAAAGTGTGAAACTACCTGCTTTACTCAAACTAAAGCTAGGTATGGTGTGCGCACTACTTTATATAGTTTTTAGTATTTTACTTGCACATTTAACACTAAAAATTTTCATTTATTTAGACTAAAAAGTTTACATTTTTGTATATAGTTTTCTTTGATCAAAATACTGAAAGGCATAGGCTGCTCTGAGTATCAGGGTTTATTTTTTTATCCTAGAGGTGTGATTATCAAGAAAAATAAATCCGCCTGATGCTGTTTCTCCATGTATTTTGTCAAAGTAATAATTAATGAGCCATGTAATGAACTCAAATCATCAATATTCTTCTGCTTTTTTAAATCATAAACACTCTAGTCTAGCCATTTTTGAAAAGATATCTTAGGTGTGAATATATTTAAAGTCTATACGTTCAAAAAAACAGGCGCTTGGTAAAATTTTCACCAAAACATGATCAGTTCCAGGAAAATATAACAATTCTGCTTCCTTTTACATTTTAAATGATTTTTTTTTTTGAGCAGCCGTATGTTTTCTGGAGTAAAAGAGATCAGACAGGCATGTGTCTGTCTGATATACAGTAATTACTGTGTTATAACACCTGAAATAGAAAGAGGAACTGACAAAAAAGTAAGAAAAAAAACACACCAAAACAGCCTAGAGTTCAAAGGGTTAAATAATAAAAAAATAAAATAAAATGAGGCATCAGACGTAAGACTGCACTTAGGAGCCGTGCACCAATTAACAGAAGGCACTCGTGCACTCTGGGATCATTTGTAATATTTGCCAAGAGCACTATTAGTCTACATCACGTTTTCTCACTCGCTATGCGAAAGGCACGGCCGCGAATGCAAAGCAAATATCTCTTAATTGCTTGCTTGTAAAAGAGAGAAGAGAGAGACGAGAGAAACTGTCCTTTCTCTCCTGGTGACAGAATCATTTGGGTGATCTGTAAACACTCTACAACTCTACAACTCATACGACTACAGTTCCAAATGATGGGAAAACTGCCAGCACTGCACTCGTACAATTTATACATTATGATTTAGTGGATTAGTATGTGTGCATCCCATAATACAACACACAGTACACAATCATCCCACACCTTTTTCAATTTGTGTACCGTCAGGAAGGTGTGACTTTTACACGACCCTCCAGTAATCGACTTCTAATAGAAATCCCACCCACCCAACGTCCAAACGACGACGTCGCTTCATATCTCTGACAGCTTCATTCAGAAAACAAAAATAATAAATCTGCAGGTAATGTAATCCTATCAGTCTAAAACGGGATTTTGTGTTTTAGTTAAAAGAACTAATTCTATTATATTAAACTAATATTATTATCATTGTATCACGGGCCTAGGCTCTTTCCACAGCAATGGAACCATATATTTACATATTGGGTTTGGCCTTTCCCTTACTTACCATCTTTGTGTTGTCTGCTGCCCAAAGCTACCTTATCCTGGACATGAATTAGTTGTAGGCTGTAAGAACAAGTTACCTTGATTATGTAGTGTTAGTAGTCGCATGTCGGCTTGGAGTTTCAGCGCCGTGCAGCTGGTAGTTTTTTTTTAAATATACTATATATCTTTAAAATATCTATAAATGTTCTCAATATATAATGAATGTATTTAGTATATAATATTTCCAGTAGTTTCTAATTGAACTGTTGTTGTGTGACTAAACCTAACTGCTTCAAGTTATAATTTATAAGCAGAATAAACATAAAATTGTGTTTACAACTTAACCGAGTCAAAGCAAAATGATGACTTGACTGAGTTAAGTTGAACCAATATTTTTTTTTTGGCAGTGTACCCTCTAAAAAGATATTTTTGTGTTTTAGTCAGGAGAACTAATATTGCTAGAACAACTCAAAAAATTTTGATTTTAACCAACTTTTAGTTATACTACACATGTGCCAATGCTCTTTCTACAGTGTTGGTTCATACAGCTTTCCCATAGGCTCCTGGCACCATATATTTGCATAATGGGTGTGGCCTCTCCCTTACCTACCATCTTTGAGTTGTCTGTTGCCCAAAGCTACCTTATCTAAGGCATGCTGTAGTGGAATATGTATATTAAAAAAAGTTGCTAAATTCTTTACGTCCATAATATCTGGGAATAAAGTTGAGTCAATCTAACTATTGTGTGTACAAAACTCAATTAAGTTGAATAAACTTTAAAAATTGTATATATTTACAACTTAACTGAGTCAAAGCAAAATGACGACTTGAATGAGTAAAGTTGAGTCAATATTGAGACAATCATTTTTTTTTTCAGTGTACCCTATAAAAAGTGTTTTTGTGTTTTAATCAGAAGAACTAATATTATCACGTTATCGAGTGAACTTACTACTCAATAAAATGAGTTCAGAGAACTTCAATCTGAAAACTTTTAAATATTTGTTGAGCCACTGGAAAAAAAAAAAGATTTTAACCAACTGTTAGTTAAACTACACGTATCAATGCTCTTTCTACAGTGTTGGTTCATAAAGCTTTCCCATAATGCTCCTGACACCATATATTTGCATATTGGGTGTGGCCTTTCCCTTACTTACCATCATTGTGTTGTCTGTTGCCCAAAGCTACCTTATCTAAGGCATGCGGTAGTGGTATTTATATATATACGTATACGTATACATGTATATATGTGTGTTTTAAGTCACATATTGTTGAATAAACTTAGCTGATTCAAGTTATTATTTAGCTTTGACTTAACATTGAGTTAAGTAGAAGAAACTTAAAATGGTACTGTATATATATTTACCACTTAACTCAGGCAAAGCCAAATGATGACTTAATAAATATGATAAATTGATAAATATTAAAGCCAATAAATATTTTTTTTCAGTGTGCACTCTAAAAATTGATTGTGTTTAAGTGAGTAGAACTAATATTACTGAGTTGAGTGATCTTACCGGCCAGAACAACTCAATAAAATGAGTTTAGAGAACTTCAACCTGAAAACTTAAAAATGTTTGTGGAGCCAATGAAAAAAATGTGATTTTTAACCTACTTTTAGTTATACTACACGTGTCAATGCTCTTTCCCATAGGCACACAAATAACATTAAAATTCCTAAATTTCCTTCGGGATAAATAAAGTATCTATCTATCTATCTATCTATCTATCTATCTATCTATCTATCTAAATAGTGACGTAAACAATGTCAACAGCCAATAGGAGAGCTACAGGGAGCCGCAAGGGAAGAATATTTTACAACCAAATAAAAAAAAAGACAAATTTTTCAGTTAATATGCCTTATATTGTTCTTACTTTAATATGTACAGTATTTTAAAAACAGGTAGCACTTTAAAGTCATTACATTTAAAGTTATTTTATTTTGCACTACTTTGTCTAATTGTGCAGTGTTATTTTTTCTTTATACAAAAAAGTAAAAAAAGAATTGTAAGAATGGTGTTCTTTATTGCATTAATTCTAAATCTAAAACAAAGGCAAATCGACAGCAGTGAAACTGAGATTCTTTGCTATACAAGGATGTAGCAAAAAAAATGTATGTATTAAAAAAATGTATTCTATTAAAAAAATATCAAGAACTAACAAGGCGGCAGGAAAAATGATGGGGACAAAAGTTGTGAGTCTCTGATAAATCACAGTATTTATATATAAACATTATTTGTAACTTAATATGTAATATATATTGTATATAAACTCCACCAGAAGCATGATGGGAAATAATCTCAGAAAGAATCTTAATCTGTGAGTAAAAAGTCTGTGACTAATCTTTAGATGTGAGAGGGGCTCAGACTTTAGTTTGTTAAAAGTCTTTTTTAGTTAATAACTTAACTAAACTTATTTTTTTATATATATTTACAACTCACCTGAGTCAAAGCAAAAAGATGGTTTGACTGAGTTAAGTTGAGCCAATAAATATATATTTTTTTCAGTGTATGTAGGTGGAGAAGTGTGATGCAATGCTGCTGACCATGACATGGCATCTGTAACATTGCACCCTCAAGGCAAACCCTTCAGAGCATCTCAGTAGCAGTAAAAACTATAAAAAGTATATTTGAGGTTAAGCAGTAGTGGCTGAAGTAATGCAGTCTTGAACTGAATGAGAACAGGGTCAAATGGAACTGCTCTACTACTCGAATGAATTAAGTTATTGTAACTTAAATACCAGAGAATATGGGAAAACTTAACCTGATAAAAAAAAAATATATATATATATATATATATATTTGAGATTCACACTCAGATCATTTGTATCAGATCAACTTTTGAGCATAGTCTGAGTTAAGGTGGATTGATTGAGCTGAGTTAAACTGACAGCAGGGACTCATTTCAGTAAAATATGGTAACCTTTAGGGTGTGTCTAATGTTTGTGTAGTGCAGCATTAATAAGTAAAACACCTTTCTTATTGGCTCCTGCGCCCATTTATTTGCATACTGGGTGTCACGCCCACCTTTACTTACCATCCATGAGCAGCTGTTTCTCCCCAGACTACCTTCCCTTATCTGTGCCTTAATTATATAAACTGATAAAGTTCACTGGCTTCTGTGTTTTAGGCTGTAAGAGCAAGTTACTCTTTTCTATGCTACGGACAATGGGCTGATTTTTAGATTTATTTAATATTTATATCAGTAAGCTGTGTTTCCAGTTCTGGTCATGTTTTAAAATCAGAACTTTTAATCCAGATTCCAGTCCTGTTTTTTGTTCCTGCTGAAATGTAAAAGAACAGCTCATGTATTTGATTGGCCAGTTAGAGCCACACCTATTGAATATTACAAATCCAGCACTGGATCCTGAATTAAAGGTCCAGATGTTAGAGTTATTTGAGTAATGTTAACATACCATAAATTAAGTACCCTTAACATAATTCTCTTAAGTAGTCTGTATTTTAGTGTCTTATTTAAGCTCAAATCATCTAAGTTATTAACACTGAAATGATTTAAACTGGCTTGCTTTACATTTTAGTTGCATTAATGCAAAATTTAATATTTAGATTATTTAAATAATTAGGTTGAGTTGACTTAAGATTCAACTTGTTATCTTGATTTAGAAAAACATAATTCAATTATGTGTTATGAATTGAAGCAATTTATTTATGATGCATCAATAATTCAGTTTTCAGTGGCTGTGATAGAAAATATATATATATTTTTTCAAATTGAAAAAAAGAAAATGCGTAAAATAAGTGTAGAAAAGAGTTATGTTCCTTGTTTTAAAGAAATTTTCAGGTTAAATAATATATTGATTGATTTTAAAACAAAATGTTAGATGTTAGTAGAATGTATGTATAGGTGTAACAATTCTTTTTTTTTTTTTTAGGTTGGCCAAAGTATTTTTTTTTTTAGGGTACAATACGGCACATCCCTAACTGACATTAAAAAATACATAAAAAAGTGACGTAAATGACATAAAAAATAGAATTTTATCAGATTTGTAAAAGAAGTCCAATCAATTCCAATTTATTTTTTATTCCAACCTTTATTTTCACTCGTTCAATACATTGAGGGTAACCCTCATTTTCAATGCAGCCGAGCCTTTCCAAAATTAAAGGGACTGAAAAATAAGTTTAAATTATACAAACAAGCAAACAATATGAGATTTATTTATTATTAAGAAATAAAATAATTTAGACAATAAAACACAGTCATAAATAATAATAAAGAATAATAAAGTAAAAACACAATTAAAACAATAAAGGACTAAAATAACACATAAAATTATATATAAAAAAGTAAATTATGGAACTAAAATAAATAATAATAAGTTAAAAAAAGTAAATGATCCAGAATGTCATAATACTAATAATAAAGCACTCCAAATATCTCCATATATTCAGGATTAAAGTGAAATAAAGGATTCTGGACAGATATAATCTGTCTCTAGTAGATTTATAATGGGAAATGAGAACAGTGTGAATTTTCTTTTGCTAAAAACAGCACAAAAATTATACCCTGATGTGATAATTAGGGGTGGGAGATATGGAACGATATTTCAGGGTATAATAATGTTCACAATATTCAAAAATGTTGGCGAAATTATTGCATACAATACGTTTAATCATTAAAATCCGTTATTTACTATATAATTTTACTGTAAAAAATACAGTAATTTATTACAACGTACTACAAAACCCTCCAGTAATTGATTTCTAATTAAAATCCCACCCAACGTCCAAACCATGACAAGGCCTCACGTCTCCAACGGCTTCATTTGGCAAAACTGCAAGATTGTGAAAGACTCGTCAGCCTTCTTCTGCCAAGTATTATCAGCGTGTTTCTGAAGTCTGAAGCGTCTAGCGTGAATTTCAACATCTCTAATTCCCAGCTCTGTTTCTTTCTTCATCCAGCAAAGTGCACTTTAATTGCCATGTTTACAGACCCCCTACTATTTGAGCCTGGAGAAGAAATTTACCGAATTGCACCTTGCCAACTGCGAAGACGTGTAAACTGAGAGCTTATACTCTTATTACTGATGGCCTGCGTGTCTGTAAATATTGGGGGGGTTTAAAAGAAAAGCAGTCTTTACTTGTGCAATCAAGACAGAACCCTGAAGGCAGAGCTTAATCTGCGTTTTATCACAAATGCTGCTTAAATACACCCATCATCGACAGTAATGCACTATTATAGGAGGAAATGTCGGATTGCAATTCTATTTACAAGGAACAAACAGATAAATGCTACCAGGAGATATGCATTGAGCAACACGTACAAATTAGAGCGTAATGCGTACATGTGTAACACATCCTATTAGACGTGCAGTATGGAGTGTTTTGCAATATCCAACTACATCTTAAAAAAAAAAATCTTATAGATTTTGCAGTAGGGGTCTGTTGCAGTACATTGAAAAAAGTGTAACAAGCATGGCATTGATTTTAAGAGATTTTTTTTTTTTTTATGTTGGTCTAATGAAAAACTATGATTTCTGCTTCAAACCTGTTTTTTTTTCTCAGTTTCCCTGAAAGCAAATCCATTCCCCATTAAAACAGCTTAAAATAAATCATTTAACTAAATCTAAACAGTGATTTTGTGTTTAAGTCAAAAGAGCTAATATTATCAAGTTATCAATAACAACTCAATAAAATGAGTTTAGAGAACTTTACCCTGAAATCTTAAAAATATTTGTTGAGCCAATTTTTTTTTAAAATGTGATTTTAACCAACTTTTAGTTATACTACACGTGTCAATGCTCTTTCTACAGGGTCGGTTCATAATGCTTTCCCATAAGGCTCCTGGTACCATATATTTGCATATTGGGTGTGGCCTCTCCCTTACTTACCATCTTTGTGTTGTCTGTTGCCCAAAGCTACCTGATCCTGGTCGTACATTAGTGTAATGCAGGGGGTGGTTGCCAGATTACCTGTATTCTGTGTTCCTAGTGGTTATAGTATGTTTATTTATACCTATAAAATTTATTCTTATGCTGTCAGTGTTGGCAGTTCCATAAGTATATGCTAAATATATATATATATACATATATATATTAAATAAACTAAACTCCTTAATCTAAAAGTGCTTGAACAAAATAATTGAGTTATTAAACTATTTGTGTAATGTTAAGTTAAATGAGCTTTGGTATGAAAATTGTGTGTATTTACTTACTTAACTGAGTCAAAGCAAAACGATAACATGACTGAGTTAAGAAGAATGAACTTAAAATTGTATATATTTAGCAAAATAGCAAAATGATGACTGAGTTAAGTTGAGCCGATAAATATATATTTTTTTGCTTTCAGAATTTTTTTATTTATTTATTTATTTTTAGAGGGGGTGGTAGTGCACTATAGGCTCTGTGCCACAATTTAACCTTTTGTCCTTAATAGCATTTTTCCCCTTACATTACTTTTACTTTTAAACTTTAAGCAGTTTAAAAAATAGCACTTTTACAGTAATTTTACTTGAGTAAAAAGCTTGAGTTGATGCTTCAACTTCTACATACAGTTTTATTTTTAAACTCTAGTATTTTTAAACCCTTCCTGAGTCATGAATGTCAACACTTTTTTTTTTTCAATATACATTTGAGGATAAGTGTTCACAGTATTTGCAGTAATTCCATGCAGTTTGGTGTTCTGTTCTGAGCTGTTCCTCACAGCTGGAGTGTGGAGCTGTGGAAGTAGTGAAACGCTCTGATTTATAATGCTCTGATTCGTCATTAAACCCAGCCTTTTTCCCACACAGCAATTTAGCCAATCGCCTGCACATCAGGACTGTACAGCCTACCTGCAGACGCAGAGCTGCCTGAGAAATAATGGCCTCGTTCAGCTCAGCGTGGTGGGAGAAAGTCAATCTCGACAGTATTAACACCGGGTCCTTCTCCTAAAATCGAAGGAAAGATCTGACCCTTTTTTAATGTTTAGTCTGAGGTTGTGATTTGATTAAGTGCAGCTGGTTCAGGGTCACTGCTGGTGTATACAGTACTAGAGTCTGGAGATACTCTGTAAAGAAAATAGCAAATTTACCAGTTAACCCTTTACTATTATCTTTGGGATCAATTTGACCCCATTTAATGTTTGGGTACCACTTTAAAATAAGACTACCTTTATAAAGGGTTTATAAATGGTTTACAATTAGTTTATTAATGGTAGAAAGGGCAACAATGACCTGTTGTTTGCCAAATAGTGAACCCACAGCCATCTATATTGTTGCCCTTTCTACGTATGTGTTATAACTGATTATTAATGATTTTTAAGGCATTTAGTAACCATTAATTAACTAATTGTAAACCATTTATGCACCCTTTATAAAGGTAGTCTTATTTTAAAGTGTTACCAATGTTTGTTATCATTTGTTTTAACTTCATATTTTTTTTTTTCCTAATTTAAGGTCTCTTTCCGCTAAAATCCACTTTTTCTTGTTCTTTGTGAAATATATAGGTTTATAGGTCTCTCTGAGTTGGGTATATGGATGCTGCACTTGAAACTCTTCCTCAACTTCCATTGGCTGCAGTGGCTACAAAAAAAAAACGGAAAGCCTCAGAAAAACGATCAGAGTCGATCAGGAAAAAAAGCACAGTGTTTGCGTCAAATTCATGGCCTCGCCCACCTTGGCTCAGGTCCGCCCACAGACAGAGCTGAACTCAGGATGCAGTGGTGCCTACAGCTCTGTTTACACCAGCGAGTTAACGCTCGCTATCTTGTGGTAAGTAACTGTAAGTTTAAATCGGATCTCCAGTGGATTCTGCGTTTTATCGAGACCTTAAATATACAATAGTTGCACAGGATAAGTTCTAGATTCTACATCTAGATTGGCTGAACAAAAAAAAAAAAGATGGATAGGTCATTCTATTCTGCAATTGGTCAATGCAAAATGTGATTGATTTTCTAATAGCAAGAATTTAATTGGTTGATGTAAAAAATGATTGACAGGCTTCAGTCCCAAGTCCTCGCTCATTTAGTTCTTCACTCTGCAGCATTACCCTTCCCCTTAAAGGAGAACTCCGGTGTAAATTGGACTTTTGCTGTAGTAAAACATGATAAAAAGTACTTACCTTTGATGAACAGCACACCTCCACCCACCCACAGCGTCCTGAGATCCAGAAATTTTAAAAGTTTGTCCAAACACCCTTCAGACTGGGTAACACGGGGCATAATTTGCCCCAATAAATTGCTTTTTCCACCGTTATCCAGACTCAAAGTAGCTCCAAACCTTCTTGCTAGAATCTGCGAGAGACCTGACATTTAAAATGAGGCATTAATAACTTAAAAAAAGTGCACAAAAAGCTTGAAAAAAAAAGCTTGAAAAATGTCTATGTCATTATCAGTACAGTAATGGCGGCACTCGGGCTGAAGCTCATGTTATAGAAAGTAAACAGGGTTTTTTTAATAAGCTTCTTCTTGTGCACTTTTTAAGTTATCAATGCCACATTTTAAATGTCAGGGCTCTCCGGATTCTAGCAAGGAGGTGTGGAGCTACTTTGAGCTGCTGGATAATGGTGGAAAAAAAGATTTATCAGGGAAAATTATGCCCCTTATCACCCAGTCTGAGGGGTGTTTGGACAAACTGTTAAAATTTCGGGATCTCGGAACTCTGTGGGTGAACGGAGGTGTGCTATTCATCAAAGGTAAGAACTTTTATCATGTTTAACTACATCATTTTACACCGGAGTTTTCCTTTAAATGGGTCAAATATAATGGTCTAAAAAAACCCTACTGGCCTGTAGGATTTACTAGATTGCCATGCTACTGGTTAAAACTAAAACCTAAAACATGGTGACAAGTGATTTTCACATATTGGAAACTATTGAACATAATGTATATTTGCGTATTTAATGTATTTAGTGCTGCATATTATGTTAACATTTGTACGTATGAAATTCATTCCCTGTAGAGAGACATTTACATTTACACTCCCATATTAAACATCAGACATTGTAATTTAATCAGGGATGTCCTTGGATTAGACCGTGTGTATGAATGTCTATGTATGCATGTGTCTCATTACAGAGAACACACTTCCACTGCTCCACACTGCACTGCTGAGGGAGGTTTAATGCCCTGTAGCTCACACCTGGCATCAGGCATTTGCACATCTGGCATTTGCATGTCTGCGTCTGCAGTGGGTGCAACATAAATAGCTGACTGCATTCATCAGAAGCCGAGTCTTCTTCATGATTTCTTACTTTTTTCCACATTTTTTCACTCTTACATGTTTCAGATCATCAAAAAGTAATCGTTCTTAGTCAAAGACAACACACATAAACACGAAATGCAGTTTTTAAAATGAAGGTTTTTATTTTTAAGGGAGAAAAAAAATCCAAACCTCCCCTTAACTGTGGTTTATCAATTTCTGAATTCCATCATGTTAATAATTTCTCTAGCCACGCCTGTTCTCAATCAAGAAATCACTTAAGTAGGACCTTCCTGAGAAAGCGAAGTAGACCAAAAGATACTTAAAAGCTAAACATCTTTCTAACATCCGAAGAAAAAAAAAATAGGATCAAACGAGAAAGACAGTAATTTAGATCTATCAGTCTAGAAAAGGTTATAAAGCAATTTCTAACGTTTTGAGACTCTTTATCTAGATTACCCCAAGAGTGCAGCGACAACTCATCCAAGAGGTACAAAAAAAAAAAGAACTGCAGACCTCACTTGCCTCAGTTAAGGCTCAGCGTTCATGACCCAACCAGTTATTAGATTTAGTGGCAAATACTTTTTTACACAGGGCCATGTAGGTTCGTATTTTTTTTCTTCTTTAAACATGCAGAAAAATATGTTTGCATTAATCTGCTTCAGCGTCATCTATTCAGCATCTGGAAACACCAGTGACGTTTCTAGAAGCTTAAGAAGTGGAACTAAGAGATAACTATAATTTTAGTTAAACTTTTTTGTTTCAGATCATTTTTAGATGAGCTCTAAGGAAGCCTACTACATATAGTAGAATCACTGGGGTCACAGGCCACAGTTCCACCAGCACTGTTAAAAAAAAAGCGATTAATGGGGTTAGTAAACCAAATACATAATTAATTAATTGTATTATATTATTATTATTATTATTATTATTATTATTATTATTATTCTTGACACAAAATAATTGAGTAAGCAATAGAATGGGGAATATTACATTGCTTTAAACATGACTAATTATTGTGCATTTTGCGTCTTAAAAAAAGAGTTATTAATTATTAATAATTAATCATTTTCTTAAGAGTATGTTACACTAAAAGTACATCTATTTCCACAATGGGTGTGTCCACACAACCCTCACTCACCATCAGTGTGAAGTCTTGCCCACCAGGGCTACCTTAAGTTGGGGTAGTTAGTCATACTGTATGTTTGTGATGATTTGTTTGTTGGCTACAGGGTTGTAGGTCATAAAAGCAAGTTACTGTTTTCTTTACAGCCTCCTATGGCTGTGTGCTAGACTAACTTTCCTGTGCAATGAAAAAACTGACTTGCATAAGGATGTCAGGACAACTTTAACCAGTGTTAATAGATTTTCTCTATTTTCTTTTTTTTTTTTTAGGTCAGACAAATTTCACCAATATAAAACAATTTACTAGAAAATAAAACATCTAAAACTTCTATAAATCTCTAAAAGCTTTACGCTTCAATTCCCAGCCCCTTGGCCTGACCAGTAACTGATAAAAACTACACTGGGGTAAGAGGTAGGGAACCGTGTCTCCAAATTAACTAAAAAGACAAAAAAAATATTAGAAAACTAAAACAAATACATAACAATAAAAACAGTTAAAGCAGCACTAGGTAGGATTTCTTTGATTTTTTATATTTTTAAAGGAGTAAAATTACAGCTTGAAACTCACTGCAACGCTGCATTGAGGTGTAATAAGAGGAATAGCAGTGCTCTCGTGTCTGTGCCGGAGCTCCTCTGAGCTCAAACCAGACTCTGTAAGTTTTCTGAGGCGGCCGCGACCAACACTCGCGAGAACTGCGACCTGCTTTCCGACCTTTAGTTCTAACAGTTCTACAAGGACTACTGGTTCATTCTTTACATACTAACATACAGACACTGTGGCAGAAGCTGAAAAGAGACCGAATATGTCTGGGAAAGCCAGAAAACGAGAAAGAGAAACTAATCCGCCTGAAACATTTATTACACTCTACAACTGTAGGAGGAGCCCACGAGCACAAAATCTCAATCCTACCTAGCTGAGCTTTAAAACCCCTCCTCAAAATAAAACAAATGCAGAATTACGCATTAACACCAAAAGTGGGTCATAGAACAGATACACACACTTAACATTTGAATTAAAGTCAAAAGTACTGAGTAACTAAAAACAAATATCTTAAAATTACCAAAGGGAAGGCAGCCCTGGTTGACAAGACCACACACTGATGGTCAGTTAGGGGTTGGGCATATATGGAAATGCCCATTATGCAAGTACATGTTTCTTTTTTTGTGTTTTAAATGCTTCGTTTAAATAATATTCACTCAAAATATGAAATCAACTCAAATAAAGTAAGTGCAAATTGTTACCTCAATTTTTTTTGGTTGAGTGGAATCAACATTACAACACTACAACCACACAACTACAACCTCCCCTAAATTACCCCAGCAAAAGAAATGGACATATACAGATGCAACTGGAGGAACTGCTCACATGGCCGCATTCAGTCATATAAATACAACTAGAAAAACTATAATAAGTAATTTTAATCAAAAATAAAAATTACAATCCAAAAAAAATGAATACAGTGGTGTTGGGACTTCCACAATCTCTGAGATGGTTTAAACACCTCCAGCAGTATTGAGAGAACAGTTTTAAAACAGTCTGAATGAACATAAAGCCCCTGGTAGAGACACCTCAGCTTTATATCCAGATTCAATTCTCACCTTAGTCACAACAGCATAGTTACACTTTTAGCCCACTATCAAAAAAAAAATATATATATATATATAGCTTTTCATAAAACCCAGTGTCACAATATCACATGAACTGTATACACAGCTTGCAAGACGAGAGCTCTAAAATAAACAGCTTGAAAACCTGTGTGGATAACTGCTATACCTTTAGCACAGTCGCAAAGTTAGCGTAGCGTACATACGGAGCAGTCTTCACCCCAAAATAAATAATAATATTGATTATAAAAGGTCTGTGAGTATTGTCGCATATTATAGAGAATCAGAGCGCTGCTATGCACAGTGCTGGCAGGGAGTGTGGGAGAGAGCTAGCAAATACCAAAATACTGGCTGCTAATCTCTGTGTTTTCCTTTAAAAAAATATCCTGTCTGTAAAACTGTTATACCTTCAGCACAGTCGCTCAGTTAGTGTGTGCAGTTCGGATGTGTCCTGGATTTTTTTTTTTTTACCCGCAATAAATTGAGATGTGATTGCTGCATTTAATTTCCGAAAGAAGATGGATTACACACTCGCAGACACCTCACACTTAACAAAATACCACACCGACACCTGGGTCTCATCCGAGCCCATTACCAGTAAATCACATCTTTATTTATATGATCCCTTTCTCCAAGGCCTCCTCTTTCCCTGCGGGGAGCGGCGGTGTAGCATCTAATTTTCTTTTTATTAATGGCGGCTTTTTTTTTTTTGCCAGGCGAGTAGCAGAAAGAACTCAATAAGGAGACGGAGGAGCGGAAGAAAGAAGGTAACAGGAAGGATGGAGTCGTTGAATAATGGCAGACAGACTCCGTCTTGCCGGCTGATGAGGATAAACCCGGAGCGCCGGAGCGTGTCCGAGCCGGCGAGCGATCGCTCTGCGACCCAGCACGACCAGCCAGCCGCAATTATCCCAGCGACTGCAGAACGGGCCAAAAGCCTCGGCTCGTGGGCGATCATGAGAAGAACACCACTGAGACTTGGATAGTCTTAAGCTCTGGTTAAAGGGAAGCGGACTCGCCAACAGGAGCCGCCCGCTGCCTGCAGGAGACTGAACGGGGTA